>NC_045733.1:6038750-6365000 GCF_008692095.1 Etheostoma spectabile | reverse complement strand
TATTCCACTCTTTGATCAGTGTTAAAGTGATCCTTGCTAAAGCTACGCAAGCTCTGTAGTCCAAATCCAATTTATGAAATGGGCTCAAAGCCCCCTTATCTTGACCATACAAGAAAACTTTTAAGCACCCTTTTAGGAGACAAACGGGTCTCTGCTTTAGGTGTATTAAGTTTCACGAGGCTCTCATAAATGTAAAAGGCTTTCCTGGCCACATTGTACAACACAGCAAACTGAGAAAAGAGAGTCTTTATGTTCCAATGACACCACAATACTTCTATCCAACAGTTTGAGCTATTATTACTGTTAGTAGCAGTGTTGCGCTATGATAAATGTTGCTGTGATGACCCAACAGGTTACTGGAGGTCATTTTAGAAAACCACGGATAACAAAGGTCCTGATGTGACTTTTACGTTCCTGACCTCTGACCTTCAAGACTGTCTCCTCAGGGTTAAACTTGAATAACTACACAGGTGAAGGTTTCACATTCTTACTTTTACAACTTGTGACTGAGAAAATTTGTCATACATACAGTATGGTCAAACGCCAATGGTAAGCTAAACGTCTCTACAGTTCATTATATTATAAAAAGAAGCGCCTGATGCTCCTGTTGGTAGGATGACGTTATTTTTCTGTGTCTTCTAAGAAAGTTATAAATCACTGTTGCAAAAAGGAATACGTTTTTTCATGTGACAACACTACAGCTTTAAGGTTAAGTTAGGCACCAAAACAACTTGGTTAGGTTTCAGGGAAAGATTGTGCTTTGGATTAAAAAAAGTACTTTGTTAAGATTAAAGGGACATGAAGACAATTGGATGGGGCTGGAAAGAAAGCTGATGATCTCACTTTCCATTTACAATTTTCTCTTTGTACAACTTTCTCTGCATGTAAAAATAAGGAGAAGATCAATAGAAGATTTTCTCTGTCCACTGAATGTTAAGTATTTCCTTTCATAAGATGGTTTGACTTTTCAGTTTACAAAATTGAAAGAAACAATGTAAATGTGCTGATTTATATAGCGTTTTTTCCAGTCTTAACAACTGCTCAAAGCCTTTTACATCTACAGGAACATTTACATTCACACACTGCGGCCGGGGCTGCCCGTACAAGGTGCCACCTGTCATCGATAAAACACTCACACACATTCACGACTCCGATGCGCAGCACCGGGGGCAAATCGGGGTTCAGTGTCTTGCCCAGGACACTTTGACAATGACTGCAGGGGCGGGGATCAACCACCAACCTTCCGTATGGCAGTGCAAACGCTCTACCACTGAGCCACAGCCGCACAATGGCTGTTGTATCAGTGTCAAATGCCCACTGGGTGGTGGCCATAGTTGTCTGTGTTCGCTCCTTTGTTGTTGCATATATCTATGATACAACCAGAAGTGACCTGTTTATGTACCTATTATTATTGCTACGGTATGACCAAAGCATTAAAATCATGATATAGGAAAACAACATATGTATAATAATAATGAAAAACTGTTTAATTTTTCCCTTTTAAAGCTGCATTTATCAGATCAACTTTAACATTATGTAATTAATGTATATAATTCACATTTAGTAAAAAAAAAACACATGTAAATAGATACTGTCAAGGCAGGAGGAAATTATTCAGTCTGACCTTAATGCATTGTTACCTGCATTCACAAAATGTGAAAACTGATTAAAAACATGTGATTTAATTATGTTGCGATTTACCGCCAATTTGTGAGAGATCACTATTGCCTCCTCCCATACAGTATGTGTGTTTGTAGGCAGTGAACCTATTAACATATCAAAATGATACTGATATCCCTGACAAAAGCATATCAGGCACGGGGCTCACAGAAGGCAGTGCTCACCAGAGTCGCCTTTGAGCTCTAAACTAATAATGGTTCAGCACAGTTGAGCATTAACTGGCCATTGCTGCTGTGTTGACCTGCATGGTTTGTTTGGCCAAGGGAATACTGGTCAAAAGAGTTCAGACCGACTAGAGGGGTGACGTGGGGACGCAGGAAAAGGCAGTGACACGTGTTTAGTTTCTTCCTTGTATATCCTCCAAAATGTCTACAATGCTGAATGTTGGCCTAACTTATTGTCCCACTTGTGAACGAGTAGAATACACACAGAGAATGAGCACTGGAGTTTTGTGGGGCAGTTTAACAAGTGAAGACTTTTAGGGATTTTGGCCACAGAGTCCTGAGAGCACCTGCTTACTTAAATACACAGAGACACTCTAGAGAGACCAAAGCCCAACACACCCCCTTACAGATGGGTTTTTCCACTGCAGAGAAATCGACTGTGAAAAACACTGGGTCAGCACAAAAAAATGGAGCAGTTAAGGACGACACACATCATCTTTTCTTCACGATATGTGAGCTTTGGTGTGTAAAGTCTTCCACCTTGTGCATTAGTTTCCCCCAGATAAACAAGTCATGTACATTTATATCATGGTTTCAGACGGCTTCCAATCTGGTTACTGGCAGTGGATTTCTTGAATGTCAGATATGACAGAGTGATTGTTAAAATGTTGTGGTCTGGGCTCATCGCGCATGGAGAACAGACGAGTTGACCAAGCAGTGGAGTTGTTCTTAAAAAACTGAAGAGGATTATAAATGTTTTGGGGGATAAACAAGATATAAAGGGCTTTTTTATAATTTTGTCCTCTAAAGTCATTTTATTAGGTTGTTGTGGCTCAATTCTAGCAACACTAGTGTGGATAAGGGATAACATATACAATGTGTCATCCATGTTAACAAACAGTTGTGAAGCAATGGATTTAGAGTCAGATGATTTTCAATATGGCCATTTCAAAGTTTCTGTAAACTTTTCTTTGCCTCAGCAAATAGAATGACCTACAGTAAATTTGGATCTGGGTCACCTCTGATAACTCTGTCCTTAAGCAAACAGACTGGATTTGACTACCTGCCTTTCTACACTTACCAATGCCAGCGTTAAATTGTTACCCAGGATTCTTGGACACTTAACAAGAAAAATAGAAAAAAACGGAATTTACTAGCCACAGCACACTCCACCTTAATCCAATCTGGCGCTTTTGTTTAACTTGGAGCTACATTTGGCCCAAATCTGTAAACATGTGACGGACATTTTGCAAGAGAGGGTTTTCTAATCACATAATAATACAAAAAAGGTGTTATATTCTGTATTCAAGGGACATCTTTTGTGCTACTATAAGGATGATTAGAAAGGGAAACAGATGCTTCAGATAAGGAACATACTTTATGTACATAATTTGTCTTTTTTGAGCTGGCTCAACTTGACTTGAACTTGTCTCTCTGGCGTTGAAATTTTTTTTCCATGAAGCCGAATATTAATTGTCAATCAGACGTTTTTTTCCGCGTGGGCCTCAAGGCTTGGGACCATCCAGAAGCTTAGGCTGTCAGAATGAGTCATCTTCTAGGTCTCATCTTCAAGCAGATTTTATAGTCATGTTTATGTGGTGAAACCATTTTAGTTTTATGACTACTGTATTTGGATTGGATATAGTATTACTTTATAATTCTATTTTGAATTAATGTCAGCCTTGTGTTACTCTGTTTTTGATCCGCTGTCACGATTTTATTGTTTTCACTGATTATAAACGTCTCTGAGGTGGCAATAGAACCAGCAGAAGTATCTGTAATAGTAGTAGTAGAAAGTTGTAGAAACAGTGGTAGGGCTGGTAGTGGTCGTTTATAGCGTACAGAAGAGAACAGCACACTAAGTATCATTTTACTGATTGGATTAATGTTTTCCTGGGAAGGACTTGAAGCCGTGAAGCAATGGAAAGACGAATGCTTAAAGATGCTTTTTTCCCCCTTTGCATTCAGTGTCAGATGTTTATACAAAAGACAAACATCAGCTAAAAGAGAGACTGACTTGTGTCTCACAAGTTTTGTGGAAGTGTAAAGAAATAAAAGCACCAATGTTGCTTAGGAAAACACAGAGACATTTGGTATGTCATTACTTCAAGAAAGTGACACTAGAAGACTTGAATGTACCCAAACAAACAAAAAAGAGGCTTTGTTTCTGTTGTGAAACTCACAGCTAATTAAAGGGCTACCTAAAGGGGTTTTGAGATGAAAACAATTGATTGTCACCCTCTGGGATCAGAACAGGTTCATGACCTCCCGGTGCAAAGGAGACTGGGGAGGAATGAAAACACTGACGGAAATGGACGAAGCCTTCTTGGTTCTACATAAATTCTCAGAGGAACGCTCGAGCCATATGAGGCCTTGTATGAAGATTGACCTAAACACTAAATTTGATTCACCCACTGTTGCAACAACTGTTGCAGCTGTTTGTTATTTTCTTCTCCTTGACTAAATCAATCAGTCACAAAGACAGAAATGGTGGGACATTAGCTGAGGAATGCTCTGGATGGTGCCCTCCACTGTGACAGCAATGTTTTGAGACCTGTTTGTCAGTCAGACTAATGAGTTTCAGAGAAGCATGTTGGTTGAAGCATTCATTGGTCCTCTTGAAGTTGACGTGCACCAGCAGGCCTGTCGGGATGGCTTCACACAGGGGGGATTCCTGTCACTGCTTACTACTTACTGCAAAAAGATAATGCCTCAATGAGTGAGTAAGTTGGTTAGCTCAGACGTCAAGGTCCAACCACTACTCCCAAAAACATAAATTATGGTTCTTGGAGAGACAAAAACAAGACTTTTTTTCTTCATTCCCCCCTCAGACTGGTTATCTGACAATATTTCAAATATAACTGCATTTGCAAATATAGCCATCCACCCACTATCATAATTAGTGACTATAAATGACAAAATGTAAAAAAGAAACACTTCTGGTTTATGTTTTATAACGTGATAACATACTAGATGGCTCTGTTAACAAGAAACAGTGCATGCCAAATGAAGTCCAGATACAGCTAGAGAAACGTTCCTTTAGAGTGAAAGCTGTTCATACAAAATCATGCATAATTGCACAGACAAAAGCAGACGCGACATACATTCATCATAGCTGTCTGGATCTTATGTCTGAACCTAAACGCAAGTCGCTATAAGCCTTAAATAGGAAAAATAACAGTTGAATTATTCAACAATGGCATACATACTCACAAGCTCTGGAGTTGTTCACAGTTTGTGTAAAAGGAGATAAAATGCGTCATTTTGTTAAATAAATTGATAACAGAACAAATGTGGGTAGTTTCTTTGCAGCGCCCACCAGTCAGCAGTTCAAACCTCCAGGGAAAAGGTCACCATCAAGTCTAGAAAATCACCTCACACTCAATGTGGCCTTTTCTGTCTGGGAACCAAACCTTTCCCAGAGCCCCAACGATGCCGCTGCGCAGAAAGGCAACTTGCAAAGGATTTTCAAAGTCTGGTACAAAAAACTCACAACCACAAGCTGGGACTTGAGCAGGGAGGCCCTGGCTGACATTTGTCTTGGCATATGTAGTCAATGCCAATGTTAGTGCAGATAGCCCACTGACATCAGTAACATGGGAAAAGTGGCCTCATTGAGATGCTGATTCCATTTGGCTCTATGAGAACCCATATTAATAACATAGGACTAGCAATGAACCTTGTTTACAATGTTGCAGCTGCAGAGGATTTGTGTAAAGTGGAAGCCCTTTTCATCCCTGTCATAATTGACTAGTTCTATTCTATTCTATTATATAAAGCAGATGCTGAAGCAAACATGAGCAACATTTAAAAAAAAATGTTAAACTTAAGTTAGCACACATAATGTGCCCAATGCAAAAATTGATTTTTATTACCACAAATGACTGATTGATGTTTGATCACACAGCTCTGTATCAGACAAATCTAAACCCATTCTGATGAAGAGAAGTGTACTTGTACCTTACTCAGTCTTGTGGTAGTCCATGATGCCATGATGCTCCACTTTCGGGAATGCTCCATGGCCGACGGAAATTCTGTGAGATTTCACTCATTTAGGCTGGATGTCCGATGGATTATTGAGGACTATGGTAACCTTCTCTCAGATCTCTGCAAGGTAAATCCAGACTAGCGAGACTATGTGTCCAATCTGAGTTTTCTGTTGCACTACCAGAGATGGCAAAAGTACTCACTTCCTGTACTCAAGTACAGATACCTGTGTTAAAATACTTTTTTTTGCAAAGCTGGACCACACAAATGTCACTCTCAGAAACTTCAGTGGGCATGGAAAAAAGGTACTTTGTACACCATTGCCTACATTTTAAATGGATATCTGCCAATAGGCCTAAAACATCACATATAGGATTATTGTGACAGAGACTGGGGCTCCGGGTTGATGAGATTCTGACTGAGTGGCAAGATATGAATTCAATTGTGATTCTGTAAGAAATCACAGATCCAGGCTCTCTTTTTTAATCTCCACCATCATTATTTATCATTGTACGTGCATATATGTGTGTTTGTGTGTGTGTGTGTGTGTTTGTGTGTGTGTTTGTGTGTGCTCAATTATGGCTTCTGGAAAGAAAATAAAGAATAAAATATGAATTACTGAACAGATGTTAATTAAGAAGTTCCCTATACTTACCATGCCATAGAGTTTTGCAGCAAATTCACCAGGAGTCATTCTTGATGCTTACTGTCTCATTAACACAACAACATTTCTCTCAGATAAGGCCAAGGATGAATGGGAATGTCTTGCGGCTTGTCTGCTGAATCTCTGGGTTCTCCATTTTCTCCCTTCCCTTCCGATGCTATTTTGCAGAGGCAACCATTTCTCCCTAAAGTGCTCTGGACCGCCAAAGACGCTTTTCACGCGTCGTTTACACGCTTTTCTCCCATTCCGGAATGCTGTGAGGACTTGCCAGATCCTCCTCCTCAGCGCCGTGGAGGAAGGTCTGGCAATGAGAGACTAGTCTTTTTAGTAACACTAAAGATTTTTTGCATTGGGAGCTTTCATTGTGTAAACTGTACTGTTCTAATTTGTTATTTATTTATTTATTTATTTTTTTTTACATGAGAAGATTTGCGTGAGAAAATTTGAAAAACATCGGAATTTGAAATTGGTGCATTACTAAAAAAAGTAAATTTTCCTAATTCATTTCTGAAGACTCACAGACCTAATTTGTTTATTTTAATAATATACATATATATATATATATATATTATATAATATACATATACATTCATGACATGGCAGAACTACTTCTGTACGCTGATGAGTTGGCCCCGCTAATGTCTCATAAAAACCAATCCACCCTGAGCTCATAGCTATCTTCTGTAAACAACTGGCTGATTGACCATATGCTATCCATACATTTTGGCAAGACAGAGGCCATCTTGTTTGGCTCAAAATACAGATTAAATAGATGCTCAGAATTTAGGGTCATTCTGAATGATGTTGTGGTAAGTGCAAAACGCAACACTAGAAAACAACTCGGATGGCAGGAATATGCCCAACAAGATAATGAGGAAAGTTACCAGGTTCACAAAGTTTTTAGCCAGAAATTCAAAATTTTTAGATCGATCAACAATGATCATTTTAGCCAATGCCTTAATTTTAAATAATTTTGAATTTGTATGTACTTGGGCCATGGGTCTCAAATAGGTAGATCACAATTTGTTGAGCTCAACTGGCTTCCATGATCTATAAAATATTGTTTGGATGTGTCCCAATTTTTTGTTGTGCCTTATAAGTAAGGTAAAGGACACACACACTGTTTACACGTGTCAGAATGGGAAATAAAGGTGATTTTAGCAATTTTGAGCGTGGCCGGTCTGAGTATTTCTGCTCAGTGACTGGGATTTTCACGCACAACCATTTCTAGGGTTTACAAAGAATGGTGTGAAAAGGGAAAAACATCCAGGATGCGGCAGTGCTGTAGGCGAAAATGCCTTGTTGATGCTAGAGGTCAGAGGAGAATGGGCCGACTGATTCAAGCTGATAGAAGAGCAACTTTGACTGAAATAACCACTCGTTACAACCAAAGTATGCAGCAAAGCATTTGTGAAGCCACAACAATACAGCAGGAGACCCCACCAGGTAACAATCATCTCCACTACAAAGTACCACTCATCTCCACTACAAATAGGAAAAAGAGGCTACAATTTGCAAGAGCCCACCAACATTGGACAGTTGAAGACTGGAAAAATGTTGCCTGGTCTGATAAGTCTCGATTTCTGTTGAGACATTCAGATTGTAGAATCAGAATTTGGCGTAAACAGAATGAGAAGATGGATCCATCATGCCTTGTTACCACTGTGCAGGCTGGTGGTGGTGGTGTAATGGTGTGGGGGAGGTTTTCTTGGCACACTTTAGGCCCCTTAGTGCCAGTTGGGCATGGTTTAAATGCCACGGCCTACCTGTGCTTTGTTTCTGACCATGTCCATCCCTTTATGGCCACCATGTACCCATCCTCTGATGGCTACTTCCAGCAGGATAATGCACCGTCACAAAGCTCAAATCATTTCAAATTGGTTTCTTGAACATGACAATGAGTTCACTGTACTAAAATGGCCCCCACAGTCACCAGATCTCCACCCAATAGAGCATCTTTGGGATGTGGTGGGATGGGAGCTTCGTGCCCTGGATGTGCATCCCACAAATCTCCATCAACTGCAAGATGCTATCCTATCAATATGGGCCAACATTTCTAAGGAATGCTTTCAGCACCTTGGTGAATCAATGCCACGTAGAATTAAGGCAGTTCTAAAGGCAAAAGGGGGTCAAACACAGTATTAGTAAGGTGTTCCTAATAATCCTACAGGTGAGTGTACATTCTGTAAGTGTCTTGTCTTGTCCTGATGTTATGTGTTGAGGACCACAATGGAAATAAGTCCTGGACTTTATTGTGTTTTTATCCTCAATTGCATTGGATGTCTTTTCCTGTGTAAGGAATTCTTAATGCAATTAAATAAATCAAATCAAATCAAATCAAAATCATCTCTGTGTGTGAAATATTGACACCAAAATTACAATTTGATGACTCGCAAACAAAAAAAGATGTCCCTTACTCAGTACATTATTAGTATCAAAATTCATTAATCTAATCAGACAACAGATCCACAAAGTCCAGCATTGTTACCTTATGATCAGCTGCAGTCTAATCAGTTTATTCACCGAGCCCAGATTAAGCCATATCTGGAGTGGAAACTTTGACCAGATTTCATAAAATAACATGGACCTCCACGTTCCAACTGTAAAAGAGATCACTGTATCATTAGATCATTGTGCTGTATGCATAACACATCTAAGCACTGTCTGTTATATAACATGTCAAACATCATTTAGAGTCTTCTTCTGCAAGTGTGATGGATGCATCCCATCTGTGCTGCATGCTCTATTGAGAATACCCTATAATTAATGATCACTGTATTAACTCAAGGTTAGTATTTACAGGTAGGAATTCCATTTTTCTCAGAATTTGAAAAGGTCAAATTAATATGGGGTTCACTTTCCAAAGATGTTGAAGACCGAGCTACTGGAGCTCTTCCTTTTTAAAGTGTTTTTGTCTAGAGCCTGACGGAGAAATGGGGAGATTTATGACCTCTTCCAAGCTCCAAAACATTCTGTACTCTGCAGTACATGACACACAGAGTGAGGCAAATGAAAACAAAACTGACAACATTCTGTTAGAACACCTGGAAACAATCAAGTTTTAACCCTTGTGTTGTCTTCCCGTCAATCATGCGACTTCTCGTGTTTCTGTCAATTCTTTCTGCGTCTTTTTTTGGCATTGTTGTTGTTTTTTCCCCACATATTTTAAGTTTTTTTCCCGACATTTTTGTTCCTTTCGGAAACATTCTTTTATCATTTATTTTTCAAATGCTATAAAATTCAATAAACATCCAAATTCAATGAAAGTAACAAACTGATCAATTATTTTACTTGTGCCATTGAAGACCGTTGTATGGAACCATCCACGTTATTGATTTTGGAAATTTGGTTGAAAGAAACCTACATTTTTGATTTTGGGTCAAATTTGACCCGAGGACAACACAAGGGTTAAATGTATTCGATATGTCCCCATGTTAAAAAAAATGTTCTGCTAATTTTTGATATTCTCAGAAATGTTGTCACGGCACCATGGCGTTCTTCTTACATTTCTTTTTTTCAAAAGGAATATTTGCTTTCAAGTGACATTCAGATTATGCACCACTGTTGTTGCACTCTGCCTCACTTCTATATTCTCTGAGGGTAAATGTTTATGCATTGATTGATTGATTGATCAGACTTATTGTAAAAACTAAGTGCTAATAGAAGGTCGGAGTCAGTTTCTTCCAAACTCTAAGAGAGCCTCTTACAGACAGAAGACTTCAACAAACTTTGCAGAAGAGTCTTATTCATTCTTCTTCTGTGGTTAACTGGTTGTGTATAGAGCTATTTCAACAGACAACAACACTGGCCCCTCAAGCCTTGTTTAATTCAGCTTAACGTTCCACTTGTGTCACCACTCCACTCAGAACTCTTCTGCCATTCGTTGGATTCACCATGCAGGGCAGTAATTGACAGAGGAGGTACAAAATTTTAGCCGCCAACCAGTCTCAGCATGGGATCATGTGTCTGCTCCAGTCTGTGTTGCTGGGAAACAAAACTGGGCTATGAGTGGGATCTTTGTTATAACGTCTATAATAAGAGTTTTCGTATTTTGACTGCTTTACTGACAGCAGGTTTATGAAACATTTTTTCATGCACCCATTATTAGCCAAATATTGGAATGATGTGACTTCTTAGAGGAATGTCATGTGGAAGAGAGAATGAGAACTCATCATTGTGAAAGGCAACAGTGGAGGAAAGAAAACAGCTTCCAGGGCATTCTCTGTCCCCAGGAAATATTAAAAGATATGTGAAGACATAGTTTTTGTGTTTATGTAGGTTTCACATGATACACTATGTATCACTTATATTTTTCTATGTATATAAAAGTACAAGACCGAGCCAACGAGAAAAAAAGCCAGAATGTAGTAAAATGTTACAACTACTCACTACTGCATTTGATATGAATGTACACTGCACAATATGTATGTTAAATTTTAAACAAATGAATACAAATGCCATGAAAATCCCCAGAGGATGAATAAGAAAACACTGGCTGGTTGGTTGATCCCCTAACTCTTCTCATAGTGCCACCATGAGACTGACATTTGTGGTTTGTAGTAAAAGGTCTCAACACTATGGGATTGAATTTGGTACAGATTTCCTTTGTGATTCTTGGATTTTTCATCTTGCAGAACCAGCAAGCATTTTTTTTTCACTTATCCAGTGAAATATTATAACATAAAACATAACATAAAACATCTACAACATCAATTGGTATACATTTTATACAGACATTCATTGTTCCCAGACAACATATCCCAACAACTTTAGTGATCCTCTGACATTTCCTCTCGTGCCACCGTGAGGTTGACTTTTGGATTTGTGTTTTTTAGTGAAATGTCTAGACAATTGTTGGATACATTGCCATGACATTTAGTACATACATTTGTCCAGTACTTTGGTTGATAACTAAATTCCTGCAAAATTAATAATTCCCATCAGCCTCAGCTGCAGTTTGTGTATATTGCTAATTAGCAAATATTATCATGCACGCAAATATAAGATGGATAACATAGTAAACATGACAAATATCAGCATGTTAACATTGTCGTTGTTAGCATGTTACCATGCTGCTGTTAGCATTTATTGTAGTTAAAGCCCCTCTGTGATTCGGTACAGCCTTACAGAGCCACAAGCATGGCTTATTAACATCAACATGTATCAGTAATAATCACATTATCCTACAGATTATGTGACACTAAACTACGTCACTCTCCAAATAAATGGGTTCTAAAACTGGAGACTAAAGTTGAACTCCTAATCTTAACCTTAAAATCAGTGCATGTACAATGTCAAAAGCCAAAGAAAAACTGAATAATCCCTCAGATCAATATTGAGCCCAGCATAAGTGATTTAATTACAAAAACTTGTGAGCATATTTTTTCACTAAGGGCCTTTTGTTGGAAGTGGGTTTGATTCTTTAAAAAAACATGTCTTCAAAACAACATGGATTATGGTTTACACACCACAAAACGCTGGCTGTTGAGTGAGGCAAATGTGCACACACTTTGGTGTTTGATCATTGGGCTGTGAATCTTCAGCACGCTCTTCCCAGAATGGAAGTGCGTCACAAGGGAGAAAGAAAAACTTGACCGAGATCACTGACGTCTAATTGTTTCAGACTAATACGTGGAGCCTTTAGATGTACCAGCCAGGCTTTGTTTAACTGCTCCACTCCACATTGGTTGACTACACACCATCACCACAGATTCCTCACAATCTCTCTGACAAACAGCCTTTGTTTTCTTGCTGGGGTTGCCTCCCTGTTGACCAGAATTCACACTGAGTCCCAGGGGAATGCAGCCAGGGATCCACTGAGAAAAAACCCTGCAGAAGACCAAACCAAAGTAAACAGCAATGGGGATACATTACTTAGGAAAGTATCATAGCATGCATTTCCCTGAGTGGTTTGGCGGCACTACTGCTGGATGTTGTTACTTATAACTCTGTGTTTAATGGCTTTGCAAAAGTAATAAAAAGGTAAAACATTCAGCATTAACTGACAGAAGAAGGATTTTTTTTATTACAATTTACATTATTTAGAGTTCTGTATGAACAGATTCTCCTCACACACCACAGCATTCCTGCTGTAATATTTAATGTGCAAGTGAATGAGTTATGACAGACAGTGGAAACAAGAGATACATGAGCAAGACTAAAGAGTCTGCAGCATGGTATACAGCCATGCTAGTGGCTCTGACGGGTGAAAAGTATGTTTACCATGTCAGTTTACATTCATTTGCTATTAACACTAAACACAAAGTACAGGTGAGGTTGATGAACACCATCACCCTTGTGTTCAGTTTGGTTATCACTATGTGACAGAAACAGAGGCCATGTAAAGTATTGCCTGTAATGCTCTCATGACTGGATGTAACAATTTTGTATTTTTAGTGAAAAATGAGTAGCCAGGAACCTAACCTATTTCTGCACTATAACCTTTAGATTACATCAAAATATTGAGTAAAATTATAACTCTAAATACATTCCAAATGCTCCCTTTAGATAGATGGCTTTGGTTAAGCCTCTCTCCTCCTTTCTTTCTACAAATCTTACGACAACACAGGCAAGACAAAGTCCTGTTATGACAACATCAGACA
Organism: Etheostoma spectabile; assembly: GCF_008692095.1. Classification (NCBI taxonomy): domain Eukaryota; kingdom Metazoa; phylum Chordata; class Actinopteri; order Perciformes; family Percidae; genus Etheostoma; species Etheostoma spectabile. Next base: position 6,351,903 of record NC_045733.1, on the reverse strand, counting down.
CATCTCTGCTTCACCTCTTTTGGAAGATGGTGCCTCTATTTCCAGTGTCTCTAAATTCCTCCACATACGCTGGCCAACTGGCTGTCTTGCAGTGAAATTATGTACTGTACTATAAGGCCTCTCTGTCCAGACGAATATCACAATCATATAATTTGGACTTAACTTATTTTGGTCCAGTGATCAAGATCCTGCCTGGAGGTCCTGTGAACTAAACTGCAATAAGCTCTTGTGCTTTCTTCCACACCCCCATTAATAAAAATTCCCAATAATAAATTCTAATAACAATATTATTACAACAAATTAGCACAGCCACACACAGGGCTCCCCACTGCAACCATGTAAAATTGCACATGAGAGCACAGAACCGACCTCTGTGTGGTTCAAACTGAACGGTGCCTTTAAGTGCCATGTGTTACTCTGAATTCTGAATCAAATACATGCAAATCCACTCAACAAAATTAAATCACTGATATCATATTTAGAAGATTTCTGAGTGAAAGATTGCTAAATTAAATAGATTTTTGCAGACTTGTGTAGTAGTAGTTTTCCATAATCCTGCTGACAAACTCAAACAAAAAAACAACCTCCTTGGCAGAGGTAAGAATTAAAGCTTGTATGTAGACCTTAATGAAAAAGCTGCAGAAATGCTTGAAAAACATTTCTCATTACCAGACATAGTACTTCAGCATCCTTCCCTTTGAACTCATGGATTTTTACACATGGCATCTTGTCCATAAAGCTGTAGAGTTTCACTCTTTATGGTACAACATAGATGCTGAAGGGGCTTTTTTTCTCTAAAAAAAATAACCTCCAGCCATGGAGCCTCAGTGCTCAGATCTCTAGAGACAATCATTTCCAGGTCCTTCATGGTTCTGTAGATAGTTAGAAACATGTGGCAATCTCTTCACATTCAATTCATTTCATGGACTCATCTCAGTTCAAGTTCACCAGAGCAGCTGAAAGAGTTTATTTTTTTGAGATTATTTTGGGGGAATTTTAGGCCTTTATAGACAGGACAGCTGAAGACATGAAAGGGGAGAGAGAGGGAGAGTGACATGCAGCAAAGGGCCGCAGGTTGGAGTTGAATCCGGGCCCGCTGCGTCAAGGAGTAAATCTCCATACGTATATGGGCGCCCGTTCTACCAACTGAGCTATCCAGGACCCCCCGCTGAAAATGTTTTGACACTTTATAGACTTTAAAGACAATAACAAAAAACTACAACTATAATGCTACTACCCTTTGAGTCCTGTATGATGCAGTCATTGCAGAACCAATACATGTTGTGTCACGTACATTTAAGGACAAGAAAGTTAGACTAAGCCCCTGAGATTTGAGAGGGGTCTAGTGATTTACAGGCCGAGTACAAATCTTTATCTCCATTGAAGGAGGGAGTAAAAAAGTCATCACATAAGCCAGTTGCAGTTGTTTATCAGTAACGTGTCCAGGGCTCCTTCCCAACCAGGGCTAAACTAAAACTGAACATCTGCCTCTCATAAACCCTGGAGGTATGAAGAATTATTAGTGATTAAAAGGTTGCTCTGATCGTCTCTCTTCTTTCCTCTTCCCCGGTCTCTCCCCCTTTCTTAGGTTTTGAGTAAACAAGGCATTTATTAATGGCATATAGACAGCAAACTCACTGTATCATCTCAGTTAGCTTGTCACGAACATCTGTTAAGTGACAAATGAAAACTTCAGCCCAGAGTGTCAAATGGGAAATTACAAGGTTGTGAACATTCAGCCAAGTCCACAGTCTTTCTTTCTTCTGAAATCATTCCACCATAAGTAAATCCCTACTGGCAGATTATGTATGTGGTGCTTGAGTAAAAGTGATTGGTTCAATTTATCGTTCCGCTTGTATGTGTCCACAAGAACCAGAGCCAGGTTATGAACATGGTCAGTGATATTCTTCCAAAGATGACGGACAAATCCTGGGTGGCCTGCGTCTAAATACTGCATGACGCACAGTGTTTAGGTTAATGCGCTGGTCAAAGTAAATTTAATAAGGTTGTGAGATCATATAACAGTTATATTGTTTTTCTCATAATTTCTCACTCACTACCCAGAGGATACAGTAATCCACATATGTACTACAATTTTGAAATCCATGAAGTTATAACCCTATGTACTGCAAGTCAAAGTGAAACACTAGGTATCCTGATTAGTTGATTTGCCTGGCTAGGCTTTGCGAAACATGACTGGTCAGTTCCCTCTGCACCTGCTATCAATTGGCAGAGCATAACTGAAATCATTCCAAAAAAAAATCAGATTCCTCGTCTCAAAATGCCCCTTTGGCCCAAAGTATGTGCTAAATACACAAAATAATCATGTATTCAGTAGACACATCCTTCACTGAAACAGAAACAAGTGTTGTAGAATTTGTAAGACATACTTTATTTTCAAATTGTGCAAAAAAATATAAAACCCATCCTACACCTGTATAAAAACAAGTTCACATATTTTAATTTTATCTTAATGCAAAAAGGATTATTCAAAATAAAAGGAAAAATCAAAGTATTTACAGTTCCCATAACTTTACAAAACGTTTAGCATTTCCCATAAAAAAGAAAAATTCCCATATAGATGAGACTTAAATGCCTAACGTAGCGATAGGACTGAGGTAGAATAAAGAGATAAAGATTTATTCTTGGCCAGGTATTTGTGATATTTTACAGCCTTGTCTTTTACTCTAAAAATACTCTCTGATCTGTTTTGTATGCTCATGGAAAAAAAGCAAGAGTTTCAAGACTTAATATTACAATTGGACACCCCAGTCCCAAAGCACAAATTGGACTTTACATTTGTCTCATCAGGACATGAGGGATGCTAACTATGCTGAAAAGTCTTTTTTCCTGTAATTTTAAGAGACACAGCAAAGACACTTTAGGTATCAAAGGCATAAAAAATAACAAGCTAAAATTTAATAAAATGGGACATTGCTTTTATTAAGGCAACAGTGCCTTAATCCAGTATCGTGATATACGTTACAAGTGTCTGTATCCTGTCTCGCACGCACACCACACACACCACACACACACACACACACACACACACCACACACACACACACACACACACACACCACACACACACACACACACACACACACACACACACACACACACACACACACACACACACACACACACACACACACACACACACACACACACACACAACACACACACACACACACACACACACACACACACACACACACACACACACACACACACACACACACACACACACACACACACCACACACAAAACACACACACACACACACAGTGGGGAGGGAATCAATTTAGCATTTTCATATATCTTACAGAAACAAAAGAGATGAGGAAAGCAATAAGCAATAATAAATATAAAATGACAAATGATTGCTTGTTATATTTAACATGTCTACTGTCTGTGATTGTGTATATATACATTATATATTGGATAAAAAAATATTTTTAGACTATTTTTTGGGCATTTTAGGCATGCTGAAGACATGAAAAGGACCACAGGTCAGAGTCAACCCGGGTCCACTGTGTCGAGGAGTCAACCTCTACATATGGGCGCCCACTCTACCAGCTGAGCTAACAGGGCACCCCTATCTTGGATTGTTATTGAATACATTTACAATATTGCCACCATTGCGAGGAGCCATCTGCACCAGCTATCTATACATAGTGAACTTAACAACGCAACACCTTCACTAAATCACCTCCACATGTCTGGCACTAAAGTGAGACCATCCTTCATTAGTGAAACATAATCTCTCTACAGCAGTGCCTTTTGCCTGCATACACTTCCATTTACCACAGTGTTTCCTCTCTTTTTGTAACTGCCTGATGAGTTCTGAACTACCCAGCCAAGAAAACATCCTCAGTCACAACGAGCACACACCACTTCATTTAGGAATACAATTTAGGCTTAGATTTGGTATCTAAAAAAATTTGGTATAAAAAGCAAAGATTGTTCACATGAGCAGAAAAGGCAATGCAATATAATATAAAATCAGAACAAACATAAAAATGTTAATATATGGTACTCCATTTTTAAAACAAACAAAATATCATATATTCTGTACACGATGATTAAATACAGTGTGATCAGTATACATTCCTGTGTATGGTAATCAATTTGAATTTGTAATAAGAACATCAATGTAAACATAATACTTTCTGTAAAGCAAGTCAAACTCAAAACTTCCAGCACCAGCTGTTCAATGCATCATAATGAGAGCCTGACCGACGTATCGCGGGCCGATATTATCAGCTAATATAAGGCAATTCCCAATCTATCTGTATTGTCATTTTTAATGTTTGACAACGCCAACGCTCATTACAAGGTTGACCGTCTGTTTTTTTTAAAAATATTTATTCAATATTTTAAAAAATAATAATGGACAGTCAACCATGTTATGAGCGTTGGTGTTGGATACTTTGTCCACCAGAGGGCGCTCTACAACGTCCCTGTTGGCAACATTGATTTTTTTTTTGTTAATGTGTTTTTGTTCAAAGGACTTTAAGTTTCATAACTTAAGTTTGTATTTTTATACATTTTATTTATCAGAACTTTAATATGTATTGATGTTCCTCTGTTCTGTCGTGACAATAAAACAAATTCTTATCATATTATTTTAGTGAGAACTCATAAATAACTACAAATAACTAATGTGAGGGAAATCTATTTATGTTTTGTAACACGTTTCTGGATTTATTTATTTTTTATATATATATTGGCATATCCGATTTTTAAATAAACACATATTCGTATCAGTATCAGACTCGAAAATCCTTTATCAGTCGGGCTCTAATCATAATACATTAAAAAACACATTCTGCATTCACAGATTACGTAAATATGAAAACAATATCTGTATTTGGTATAACGGTCTTTTAAAATATTGGACAACTTTTACTGGGTGGATATTGTTTATGAACTAAAAGGGGAAAATCTGCTGGGACGTTCTTTTTCCATTGAAGGCACAGAGACAGAGACAGATGAACAGCCATGGTGTCCAACCTGTGGGCACTTCCTGCTCTTCAAGAGCAGCTGAGGTGACTCTGTTGGTCTCTGGACTTCTGATCCTAGGTCTCACTCCCTCACAGCAAAAATTCGAAAAGAGCCGCCCTCTGTGCTGCTCTTGCTGCAAATAGGCAATACAGAAAACATGTTACATTTGGCACCCACTATTACAGATGCAACACAGGGCACTCTAGCAATTTAGAATGTAACTTCTAAAAATAGACTGGAGAGAACTGATCAAAATTGAAGCAGCAAAGGTCGAGTTATCCGGAATGTGAATCACTAGTGTGGGTTAAGCTCCAAAAACACTGGATCCTTGATGCAAACAGTAGCTTTGTTTGGAGTCTCAGACTTTAAAAAGCTCCCTCCGGAGCCTAAGAAGACATTGTACTGTACATGTGTGTTCACAGGCAGAGTAGTACCTCCCGTGACGAGTAAAAGTGTGTAAAATCACCCTTTAAGTCATATAAATTTCTTTTTTGGTTTTTGTGATACTTGGATGTCTGCTTTTTAGTATTGTACAAGTCCTCCCAGCAACCAAGTCCATTAAAAAGTACAATCGAGGTATAATAAATAATAATAATAATAATACATTTTACTTAACAGCGCCTTTCTGAGCACTCAAGGTCGCTTTACAGACAATAAAATGGCACGTTGGCAGTATGACTCATTGTCGGCCTACTTCTGAATCTGACTTTTTCCAGCTACCACATGTGTTAAACTTGATGGAGTGGCCTTGAAACTCTGCCATGATCAATAATCCTGATAGGCCTGTGCGATTGGTATCAGATCACACATAATTGTCCGTATGGGAAAGCACTAAGTGGCTGACAGCATTTCCATTCTCGAGTAATCAGATAGTCTGTGATTACTTCCCCAGCAACAGTCTAGTCCAAACTGCCCTTCCTGCCATGATGTTGGCACATGGCACAGACTCTCTCTCAGCTGTTTATTGACCTCCTATCCCAGTGCCCTGAGAAGGGCCTTCGCAGTTTTGCATTAGATTTCATAGTAGACTTGGATTATTTTTGGCCATTCAGCAATTGAAATGCCTGAGTAAAGTAAGCAAAGATCCCATGTGTGGCCCATCCACACACCAAACCACACCATTACTCTTACAACCCTACATGCCAGCAGAACTGCCCACAAGTGCTTCCTTGCCTAAGCGTAGTCCACTGGAGCCGGCCACAGCCATGAGAGTGATGTGAGAAACATGGTGTGCATGCAGGGAACCCCCTACATGCAATATTAAAGGAGACATAAATCAAGGTAGGGTATAGTAAATAAAAGCACCTTTCTCAGACATATTTTAGATTATTTAGTCAAATGTACTTGTCTTATTTTACTACAAGCTCCATGTTTTCATTTCATTTGTACAGTATCTTCAGGTTTCCTTTACCACACTCCTATTGTTTAAATATCAACAACATATATCTACACATTATATAACCTCCAATATAAAATTCAGTATTAAATGTACTTTAATCAGATTTTTATTAGCACTTACCCAACATGCAAGATTATTGTAAACTTAGTTAAACCTAGAGATCTGGTTCTGATTTACCACCCTCATCTCCAATTTGTTTAGCAATTTTAATGATTTGGTTTGTGTTCACTGAAGGCTGTTAACTCCACGAAGAGATTATTTGACTAATTTGAATTTAGTCGGCAGGATTAAGAATGGGGATGTCACCTTCGTACATACAGAACGTAGCTAGCTAGCTACATACCTACATTCATGAAAAATAGCTACGGACAAATGACAGTGAGATTGACGCGGCTGTACGAGTAATTCAACATACATAACAACTCTAAAGTCAACAAATGTGTTTTGTCACCATTAATAATTTTGAGTTAGCTGCTTTCAGTAACTGCTCTGGCAACTTCTGTGTCATCTACAAAGGTCTTTAGCATGGTAGATCTGTCACGCGCCACAACTAAACTAAATAGGAAATTGGCTAGCATCAGGCTGAACGAAACAAAATGGCTTTTCAGTCTGATATCTATTTAAGGCTCCCAAACGCCAACTGCCATCCCACACAGGTGTTCTCAATCTTGCCTGATTAGACCTCTTCCTATGACTGTGTGGTCGTGTGCAGACTTGATTCACCTGTGAGCTTCGTTGCACCTGTTAGCCAACTTTTATTTTCTTATCATGCTTGTTAGTGCAGTCAGTTTGCTGGCCATGCATAAATTCCAACATGATTCTGGTTAAGAGATTGTGATCCATTTATTACAAAACTCATGTGGCTAGTGGTTTGGGAAAATGTTATGACATTATTTGGGTCTCTTAACCACCAAACCATACAACCTGACTGCTATGAGATAGATTACATGTTTTACTCCTCGAATTGCAATAGTGGCAGATTTGTATATTGCTTATACATGTTATTAGCAATAACACATTCTCACACTTCCCCAGGCTTTAATACTTAACTCATAGCTTTCATTACAACTAAAAAGGCTTTGCTGTTTCACAGCTGCCAAATGGTTGCTTGTTGATGAAAGCTGCCACATGTCTAAACATGAATGGTTGTTCTCATTTTTAGAAAAAAAAATGCTCTATACTCTACTGCCAGACTGCTCAGAGCCAAATCTAAAAATATAGATTTCCGAAACTCAGGAACTCATCTCCTAATGTCACTGTTGTAACCTTCAACTATTTGACATGGTGCCTGACCCATCTAGCTTTGTACCTTTCAATCCTCATCTGGGAAAGGTAATTACAGTAAAAATAGTTGACCACAAAAACATTGAATAGTACCTCTCAGACTGGATGCCATTTTTCAGGACTCCAGCATAGTGCTTTCTCTTGTCCAGTGGCAGAACATCCACAAAACCACCATCTGCTTTGATTGCCCCTGCATGGATGGCTGCTTTACAAATACTGGAGCTCTGTGGAGAGTGTGACAAAGAGAAGAAATGCTTTTACAAGATGGTAAACAGCTTTTGTCACTGCATGAATATCTTTGTAATTCTTTTATTATCAAATACAGTACAAAATATGATGCAGTAATTTACAGGCAAAGACGCAAGCATTTGTTTCGCACAGAGCCAGCACCATAGACCAAAAGCTCTTATCAACAGTCTAGAGCAGAATCATTCATTTCTAGTCTAAACACAGAGCAGACTGCCCATACACCACTACAGCATTTCTCACCAGATGGTTTATGTCCACTGTTTAACCAACATCCAGCTTCTACACCACTGTAGAAACACATTAGGGCGCCTGAGATTGCAAAACATTTCTGGACACATATGTTATGAACCTCACTGCTGCCTGTATTCTGTGACAAGATCTCTGGGAAATGAAGAATCACAGAGTCACCAGTGTAATGAATCAAGTCTTTATCACGAGCTGCACAGGGAGAAGATAAAAGTGTTCACCTCCTTATTGTTCATATCATATCCCTTATATACAATGTCATAAGGAGATTTTTCTGGAATTACTACTCATGTTTATGTAGTCACACATCCCACACACTACATTTGTTGGGTAGAAAGCAAACGCCCTCCTATTGAGATGTCTCCTAGTCCTGACCATTTGTATTGAGAGAACAAACCCTTAGATGATTTTTCGCTTTGAATTCTGTTTCTCATCTAAAACCCCTCAGAATAATGTAAAAATCTTTAATGTGAAATATTAATTTCTGACACTGATCTTCTCTAAACAGGATTTAAGTGACTTCTAAGTGATGATCTAAACCAGTATAGCTGAAGCACAAGCACATACTGTATCCCTTTGCAGTATCTTATTCATAGGATGGTTTATGGTGGTAGGACGAAACCGGAGCAGAAGAAACCGACGCAAACAAGGGGAGAACATGCAAACTCCTCACAGAAAGGCCCTGGGTAAAGAGGTTATTAGCACTCAGCAGTACTCAGCATCCTTGCAATCAAACTCCACTCAGCAGTGCCTACTTGCTGTGAGGCGACAGTGCTAACCACTGAGCCACCGTGCCACCCCACTTGAATACGCCTCTGAGTGATCTATGGCGGTTTATGGCATTACTCCTATCATCCATGAGCCATATACATACTGTGACTCAATGGCTTTCCATAGGTAACATGCATTACAAAGCCTGCAAAGTCAATCTGAGTTAACCATGCTGCAGATCCAGATATAGTTTTCACTCTGGCTGATTTTTTTACCACATACATACAAAAATAAATAAAAATAGCACAGAACTGGAGGACCTGGACCTCTGGTGTGATTCATGATCAGTTCTTAGCAGTTCATTTAGAACATATAAACAGAGTTTACTTACATCGGTGTAGATGTTGTTTCCAATCACAGGGGACCAATAGGAAGGCTGAGTCTTGCAGTTTGCCGGACAGAAGATTCTGAGAAACAAATTTGACATTAGTATGAATTTGCTGCAATAGATAATTGTGACATTAATGGAAATACATTAGTAACATAAAAGACATTATCAAATAAATTATTAACGCCCTATTTAACACGTAAAAGCACTATGTAATTTTTGAATGGTTTATAACATAGAATAATAGGGATGTAGACGATACAATGATATATTTAGTGTTTAGTAATGTACAGTATTTGTAATAATTATCTCTCTTATAATATAATATAAAAAACATATTTCATATAATAAAAAACTGTATTTGTCTATATTATCATTTTTTATCAGTTTATACACCAGCTTCATCTTATGGGTACCCACAGTACTCATAATGGAGTTAAGTAAAACCTTTAACTGGCTAATTATGTCATGCTTTAGAGAATGATAAGCTGGTGACTGTGAGGAAGCACCTTGGACAGTGGGAGTCAGGCTTTTTGTAAGGGCAGATTTCAGCCACTGTGGTGTAGCAGTCAGCAGTTATTTCTGTCACAGAGAGAGAAGAGAAAACACTTAACATACCCAATATCTGTTGGCTGAGTGTGTGAATCTACATGCAAGCATAGGTCAAAGCTCTTCCTGTGCCTAACTTACCTTCCACTTTGGCCACCACGAAGGCATTACTGGGTTTATATTTACTGTAGAAGAGATCATAGGGTTTAGAAATCTGAAAAGCAAATGGTTCTCAGAAAATTCCATTATTGCACAAATTGTGAATCATAGAACCAGAGAAATGTGGTGTATCAGCAAACGTGATTTCAACCTATTTTATTACCCATTTTCTTTTTTTTTTATTAATTAGGCCAAACATCTACCTGTAGGACTCTATGCCATTCTTAGTGGCTCTGACAAAGAATGGCAACTTGTCCTTCCTTGTGACTTCGACCAATCCTCCATTGTTGTCGATGACACCAAAGTGGATAGCAGCTCGGCAAATACTCGATTGCTGAAACAATAAAAAATTACTACTCATAAATACGCATTTACAGTATGCATGTTGCATGATGCAAGACGTTTGTTTTATGTTGGACTGACTCACCACATCATAAAAGACAGTTCCCCAGACTTTCCCTTTCTTATTTAGACAATTAGCAGGACAATTATATCTGTGGAGTCAGAAAATAAAATGGAGACAAGAGTGAGTTGATATTGGAGTAGAAGTGTAAGGTAACTCAGAATAAATGAGACATACTTTATGCACATCCGAAAAGATAACCTGACCTGTTGCAGGTTCCGCCTCTACACTTATCCCGCAGTCTAGTCTCACATTTAATGTTGTGAGCTGCAAGAATAAGAATACAATAAGTAAATGAATGTATAAAATATTGAAGTTCAAGGTTATTTTTAATCATTCTTGTAGCTACCAAGAAAAGTGTTGCTGGGAGTCTTTGAAGATGGTGTCCTGTGTATGGTGGGCTTAGGAATGGAAGGTTTGGATGCTGATTTCTTCGGTGGAGATGGTTTAGGTTTGGGGGCAGGTTTGGCGGTGGTACGAGGTGGCAGGGGAACCTGAGGTTTCTCCACCTCGTTCATGTCCTCTGTCTCTGAGCGCTGCGAGTCTATAGATAGACAAACAGATAGTGGTTCAAGTTAGTAACATGTTTATTTTTAACATCTTTGAATGCAAGCCATGTGGGTTTGCTCACCTTTGTAGCACAGGTTATCCTTACATCCTCCTCCAAAGCTGGGAGGGCACTGGGAGCAAGGGCGGCCATGCTGGTATGGAGCCTCGCCGATCCAGTTGCCCCTGCAGAAATGAATAGTGGACAGCTTGACTAAGGTGGCATTGAATCAGCGGTCAAGCCTCACTGGGCTCATGACCTTGTAATTACTTCAGCACTCTTTGTCCATGGTCAACACTTCTAATAGTCATTAATCCCACAAGCTAATAAAAACACTCCTTGTTGTCTCTCAGGCAATTACATCCTGTGGGCTGTCTGGAAAACAAGTTCCTGCTCTGCTCTTATTTTTCTTTCCCTGTGCTTCATTATTATTTTTCTATTCTGACTTGTGCGGGAATTTTAATGGCTCCAATATGTCACACACATGTTTCAGACAACTAGTGCTACATATCTGCTGTGCAGCTATATTAGGGACCCACATTGCAGCATTTGTTAGCAATGTAAGGACGAAGAATGCAAACAAGAGTCAAGAGAGCAGAGATGTTGATGAACAGTCAGGGGAACATGGAGGAATATTGATCTTACTTTGGGGAATAGTTGCACACAAGGTATACTGAGTTCTCCCATGTTTCGCCCCACACGTTCATCCTTGGACACACGTGCACAGCGCAGCCCACTCGGCTAGTGGTTGCCCAAACCAGCTGTAAAGACAGAAATAAAAGAATGTATGACAATGTAAGCACAAACAATTGCTGAATGAACACACACAGAATAAACTTTTGTTCTTGATCTTTTTATTCTGCTTCAGTCAGATGCATGTCTCGTGTGAACCCAATTTGCCTTATGTGACATAATAATGATCATTTTTGTCATCCTGATAGAAGTCAGAAAATTGCAGTTTTTAATATCTTAACTCTAAAGAAACCATAAGTCAGCATGGGCTTCAAAACTGTCCTAGGTAGAAAGAAACACCATATTAAACAGAAAGCTGCTGCAGTGGTGATTCAGATGAATAAAGTGCCATTTGACGGCAAATACAACACAGCATTTTCCATAACTCCTCATTACTTTTCTCCCAAACTCTGAAACATGTGCACTCTCCCTCCTCAGGAATGTTCATCTTTTTCCTGGTATAGTTAGAAGCCACTGGAAGCAGTGAGTCAGCACACAGACTGATGTGTGCTGAGTGCTGGTAGTTCAGCTCAATGAACTCTCTAACTCTAGAGGCTCTAGCATTTTTATGCAGAGGTCGTTATGGAGTAGGATTGCCTAGACTGCAGGTACATCAGCAATTTCAGCAAATGAAGGACAGAGACAAGGTGATGATGACGCTTAGATTTGGCACTGTCTTGTCTCTGCAGCATCTTCAGAAGAATCCAGGTCAAGCAGTGAGGGATGTCGGGTGTGTCTGAAAATGACTACCAGATGGCAGTGATCAGGTTTCAGAGTAAAGGCAGACAGAGGACTATAGATGTTTCTGTAAACTCATCCCAGCAGCTACAAAGTAAAGTCTAGGGGAAGAGGTCGCCAGCTCACCCATTTCTGTTTTCTTTTGATCGATTTCTTGATTTACACATCCACTCTTCAACTCTTCTTTCTGTCGGATTTTCTATTTATCCTTCACTGTCTACAAGTTGCTATATATTTACGTCTGTCATTTAACCCCTCAGTCCCTCTGAGGGACTCTGCCCATAAATACTGTGAAATATCATACAGAGTGTGCACCACATGTTGTATCCCAGCAACACCTTTCAAGTGACATATGTTCAAAATTACAGATAAAAGAAGGCGCAGGACTTGATACTAAACAGATTTTATTATGAATATAGCAGACATTACAGTACACACTTCAAAAGGATGTTTAAAAAGATATACTTTAAACAAAAATAACACCTACCACACTGGGTACCTAATGTTTCAGCTTCTTGCAGTAACTGATCAGATGGAGAGTAAGAGAATAGCTCACAGCCAAGTGGTTTGTTAAGGGAGTACAACACCGATTTAGCATTGCACTTCTATAAAATTGTCAGATTAACGATGGATAGCGCCAAATACGATGCAGCAGAACCAGAGATATCATCTTTTTTTATTCCACACATTTTTTTGTCTTGTCAAAATGTGGCACTTACATTACCCACAATGCAACACAATTACTGACAGTTTGGTCGGAGTCTTATTATGCTAGTAGCGGCTAATGAAGCCTCGAGCTGCAAGCCTTAAGCAGAGATGAGGAGCGCTTTACAGAGGTCATTTTCATACGTCAGCCCCCATTGACACTGACTCAAGTGTTCCCTTTAACCTATTTTAATCTTAAATGTTCTCCTGAACTCTTTCAATTTAACTTGCTCTGCCGTGTTTTTTTTTCATCTTACCTGGGTGTAATGGGTGCACATAGGCCCAGAGCAGCGATCTGGACACCAGGGATTGCACTCCTGGGGGTAGGGGTAGGTGTAGTCTTTCACCTCATCGTACCAGGCTTGGACATGGAAGGCAGGAGAACGGTATCTGTAGGACCCACATGCACGCATGCACACACGCACACACGCACACAGACAGACAGACAGACAGTAAGCTCAGTCACAGGCCATCCAGGTACCAGGGGCAAAAGGGAAATATCTGAGGGAGCTGCCAGCTGCTTTGGCTAGACATGAGAAACACCGCATGAACCTCACTGCCCCTCCTCCTCCTCCCTTCAGGCCTCAAATGATGAGTCTGAATCTGACCTGGCACACAAAACAGCAGTCTGTTCCCCCGCCATCACAGGGGAAATTAAATCAGGTTGAAAAAAGGAATCAGTGCAAACCTAAACATGGCTCCACAGCCCAACAAAACTGGTCAAGCTCTTGTTATAAACATCTCTTTTTACGGTATTGAAAAGTGCTGAGCTTATAAATGGAGAGAGTAGAGGGGGAGTGGAAAAAGACATTACAGGGTTTGTTGGCACAGAAAGAAAAGAAGGGAATGTGGAGGGAGGAACAAGGTTGTGAAGAGGGACAGATTACTGGAAGGACACCTGCTGGGACAGCGACACACTGTCATGCACAGAGGCCCACTGTGTCTGGTGTCGACTTGGACACACACACACACACACACCCTCATTAACACAGACATCAACTTTAATTTGCTAGCACTGACTAGCACTGCCCGTGCTTGTGCTTTACAGATATCAATGTACCAAGATTTGTTTTAAAGGAGCAGCACTAATCACTGTAGTTACAGGAAACAACTTTATATGCTGCATTGACAGTTCAGAAAATATAGAAATAGGGAATAAAGAAAGAAAGAAGTTCATAGAAAGTCTGTATGACTTATGATTATGGGACAGAATAACTCAAAACTACTGTTTGTGCAGCCTGGGTATCAAAGCTTAATACTTTTTGGTACTAAAATCTGTATGTAGCATTGAGTTTAAAAAATGTGTGGTGTCGCCTCATGTCGCCTTTTGTCTTGGCCGAAAATTAGCACCTGATCACATTGCAGTGACTAGAACTTACAGACAATTACCATGTATGTTCTGCGCATGCGTGCAAGGTAATAACTCTCCCTACCAGCAGAATGCGGTAGTCTGTACTCGTCATTCAAAAAAGGGGAAAACGGAAGTCCGACAGAAATGCGGATATATAAATTATTGTTGTGATCCGTGAAGACAGTTTTCTCAATGCGCGTAATTTCCTGTAATGGAGAAAAATGTCTAATAAAAACTTGGAAATGGTACTAGCATTGGGAGCCCTGGGTCTTTTGTTGGTGGGGGAAGAAATGAAGAGGCGGATTGCCATGCAATCGGCTCTGTAAGGCTATGCATGGGCACAGCGGTGCTTTGAGTTAAATGGTTAGGTCAACATGGGTTATGGTGTAAATACTAACATGCTTATGCTAAGCAGGTATTATGTTTAACATTTTCCCATCCCCATATCACCTTCTGCAAAAGGGCTGCAGAGGATCTGGACCAGAATCTATTAATTATCAGCTTATTAAGCATTTACCAATGAATTTCATAACTGCAGTAACAATATTTGAACTAAAAGGGACTAAGACTGTGGGCTTATATCTTATGTCTTTTAAAGTGCTCATATTATGCTCATTTTCAGGTTCATAATTGTATTTTGAGGTTGTACCAGAATAGGTTTATGTGGTTTAATTTTCAGAAAACACCATATTTTTGTTGTACTGCACACTGCAGTTTTGCTCCTCTTTTCACCCTGTGTGTTGAGCTCTTTGTTTAGCTACAGAGTGAGGCATCTCACTTCTATTCCATCTTTGTTGGCAGCCACACATGCGCAGTAAGTACTGCTAGCTTGTCAGTTGCAGAGCATGAGGAGTGCCATGCTAGCAGCTAGGCGAGCATTATAACGTGTTACAAAGTGACTACAATAGAGCTGTTTGTGAACAGTGTTTTCTGTTGGAGATGGTAAGTCCCTTCGGGGTGGACTTTGGGCTTTTTCACTTTGTAAACCTATAACATGCACAAAATAAACGAAAGGGGAAGAGCCAAAAGCATAATATGAGCAGTTTATAATATGTAAAGCATTAGTAAATTATTAATTTAGCAATAATAAAGCTATTTGCTACTGTTGAAATGTATGGATCCTTTATAAAGAAAGTGCAAGTGATAAATAAATACAAATGTTTTCTGAAAAATGTTTGAAAAAAGATTACATTTCCCAAAAAATATTGCTTTGATTTTGGTACAAAATTAATAAAAGTCCTAGTATAGGGTGCCTGGGTAGTTCAGTTGGTAAAGCAGGTGCCCATTTATAGAAGTTTGCTCCTTGACGCAGTGGGCCCGGGTTCCTACGGCCCTTTGCTGCATGTCATTTCCCCTCTCTCTCCCCCCTTTCATTCTTTAGCTGTCCTGTCAAAATAAAAACCTAGAAGGCCAAAAAATAATCTTTAAAAAAAAAAAAGCCCTAGTAGCCTACTAGTAAGGGTATAAAATCTGATTTCATTTTCACCCGCTATTAATAATCAAAACAAACACTGATAAAGTCTCAGTTTTTTTATGCATAACATAGCTGACAGACTGTGTGTTATTGCATCTCACCTTCCCCAGTGAACAGCCAGATTTTGTCCAATAGACATGAGCAGGTCCTGAGGTCCATGGTCCCACTGACACTGCTCTGCCCAGTGAGTGGCGGACCGCTCCAACTCATCATCCCAAACCTGCACACATAAAGTAAAACAAGTTTTTCACAAGGAATTCACTTATTTTTAGACACCAATGGGAAGACTTTGCAACAACCACCTGCTGCATCTGTTAAAATATAAAAGCATTTTAATCAACATCTTGTTCTGACTCTGACTGAGTAGATACCTAACCGCAACTTGTTCAAGGCTTCTACTCCTGCACTTCCTTCCTTCCCACTCCAGTGAGCTGAAACTGAGTACTGAAGTACAACATTAACCTTTGACGGTGACATTTGAGTAGGGCAGCTGGCGCTTGGCAATGGTCCACTACAAATCTCCAGCTTTCCCAGATGAATTATCCACATTTCCTGAGTAGGTTTCTTTACAGCGGTGGACAGTAGGGTGGAAAGCAGAGAAGACACCTGAATCTTGCCGTTCAAGAGGCGCTATGAAGGGATCAAGGGAGGTACTGCATACAGCACGGCCCCTCAAAGCACATCTCCTCAGTAAATTTCCAGCCTTTTGGTGGTCGCTAAAACATGCACACACAGACACCACTGTAACCCCAAACACCCATACACTGGCACACACACACTCTGCCTGTTCACTGGAATTCGAGAGAGCACTGGGCCGAGTAAATCTTCAGACACTTTCCTTCACGGTTATAACCGCACTCCAGAGAAACACAGGCCATCACTGCCTCTTTCAACTTTATGGAGCTTGTGGTTTTCAGCAACCTCCTGTGCATCTCAACAATAATCCCTGTCCTACTTCATCCATTTATGTTCCAAGTCGTATTCTCTCTGTCCTCCTTTGACCCAGCTTTCCTTTACTCTGCTGTCTTCTCTGTGCTGTTTGCAGGTAGAACAGAGTGAGGATTATTATCCTCCTTGTAAAAGAGCAGCACAGCAGGCTGGCAACAGCTCACCTTCATTACTGCATGTTTCCAGCAGATAGAAAAGGCAGTTTTCTTATTCCAGCAATGTTGCTTTTCTAGGCAGAATACAACTTTAAACTAATCACCAGTCGCATTTCAGAGGTTTCTGACACATTAAAATGGCGTTCTTTGTGAGGTAAAGCCAAAAATTGAATTGATACCTTTTAGAATGATCTTAGAGTAACTTTGAGGGAATGATAGAAAAATAGGTAATTGGTGTAATGGGACATGTCTCACCATGTACTCCATGTTCGAGGCAGTGGGGTAGACGGCGCCCCTCAGTTTGTTGTGCAGCTGGAGGATCTCCTCACGGTCCGACCAGCGGATGGCTCGTCGGGTCCTAATGCCAGCTGTGTTGCTGGTGCCGTTCTGGTCTGCTTCCTCCTCGTAGCGGCTCAGCAGCTGCCTGAGCTCATTGGAGTCGGGCAGGAAGAGGGAAGCTGAGTCCCTGAAGCACAACAGCAGGAGGGAGAGGGAGAGGACAGGGAGCCAGGTCATGGCAACACAGGTCATTCTGACACTTCAGCTGTCTGGGTTTCGACTTTCAGACTGCAACAGACAGCAGCTTGTGTGTAAAGTCCCAGACACAACCTAAAGAGAGGAAACATTTAATAAGTCTTTCCCCACTGTGTGAGTCAACACAGCAGAGTACAGATTACAAAATATAGGCATACAAATTACTGAACTAATGTAGGTCAATTTCTATAACCAAGTTTTTGGGATAAAATATTGATATGGAAATGTATAATTCTTCATTCTTCCACTGATACTGGCACATAGTCTGTTGTGATGCTGAGGCTCAACTCAACTCATTTCTCAACTATGGACTTTTTTACTCTCAGCTGTTCTCATTTCTGTCAATTCAGCCTGTTTGTGGCTATTGCATGAAAGCTGTTAGTTGTTAATCAGGCACACTAATAGAACTAGAACAACTGCACGGCATTGTTTACACTGAGGCAATTCGTGTGTCAGGTCATTTTCGAGGCTGTCTGGGGGATGGTGTATTGGAGTGAATTATATTGTTATTATAAGTTATTAAGAAGTAGGTTTTCCTCTTTCTTTACACAGCTACTGTGATGTATCATAGATGCCTGTCTTGCAATATTTTGTGCATCCCAGAACTGACTACATCAATTTATTGTGCAACATATTGTGACATACTACTTTGGGAGTAATACTCACAATTATCAACCAAAATTTCTTAGTGTGCAACTATGATTTTGAACAGCGTCAAAATATTTTCACAGGTACACAAAAAAAAAACATGAACTGTACCACAATTAACCAACCAGTTGGCTTCTGTATCCAAAAGGTAAACTTTGTCTAAATGAATCTGAGCAATCAGGACTGAGTTTATTTAACCCTCGCAGCCTGATTAGCATTCAGAGTCTTTCTACCCAGTAATAATATAGCTTTCATAGTACCTGTTGTAGCTTTGTCAGTAAATAGAACACTGACTCGTGTTGGGCTTGCTGCACCTTAGTTGAACTGAGAAATACTATCTGCCCGTCTTCTGACTGATTATTTTCTAACCAAAGTGAGCAGCAGGACGGGACACTGAGGAAGGAGACCTGAGTTCAGCTTGACAAGCGTTCACCCTGCTGAACACTGCATTCCTGACCCATCCTGGGGCAATATTCTGTAACTGACGGCACATCTCACCTCCCTCTGAAACCAAATATCCCATAGTCACAAAGTTTTATAAAGACAGAAGAGCAGTCAGTCAGTCAGTGTGATTGGAGAAGAAAAACAAACTAAACCAAGCTCTAGCTCACACTGGTTGCTCTCCTCCTTGAATCCCTTCACCTTTTTTCCATCTGGCTGAAAAGACGGCTTGAGGTCTGGCACCGGCTCTGCTGTGCCAGCTCTGGGCACTGTGAGACAGCGGGCAGCTCAAGCACCACACCCTTCTCCTCTCCCTGTGCCCCCCCTTCACACTAAACCTCTACCAACTAGTCTGTCTGGGCCCTTCTCATGGCTTTCATGAATTTTATACAAGAGTGACAGACAAAGCAGATGACTCGGACATACACACTATCCACATGTTGTCTATGGAGACTCAAAAAGTGGGCCTGACCTCATTTCCTCCTGACCATGGGGTTGAATGTAAACACAACTCATGGCACCATATAAATTGTCTGATTTGTATCTATGTTGAACATTTCCATAGATGGTCCCTTGCTTTTTTATGCCCTTTAAAGATTGGCAGTACACTAGTGGTTTGACCTTGAACTCTAAAATGTTTTTTTTTTATTATGTATGGTTTTAAATTGTATTAATAACTTAAATATAGCATTACATTTGAAATACTTTGCTCACAAGCATACTGCCTGTACATTTACATTTTTCATCATTGGAGCTACTGCACTCCCATTTGCTCGTAAAGCTGCAGACTCACAATGAATGAGTGGCTTGCCAACAGGTTTGTAACGCAAAACTTGAATCATCAGAGAAGTGCTCGTGTCATGAGTTCATAATGTCATACTGAGTAAATCAATCAATCTAACACTAAAGAGTGAACATGTTGGTGGAACTTGAGATCAGTCAGAACCTACAGTACAATCCCTGGTGCCACAGCGTACCTGAAACACAATACATTGCAAATTCATGTGTATAATGTCTGATCTTGCTCACCTCTATCTTTATCACTTTCTATCCAGTTGAATATTCCGGAGCAGTTTCCTCTGCGCGCTGGAGAGCTGTAGGTATTATTCCCTTGTGAGAGGAGCGAGCTGCAGCTTGTTGGCGGTGTTCCTGAAGCACACAGGAGCTGTGGAACTCCTGAGCAGCTCACAGTGCCTTATATAGGCTAGAGAAGGAGACCCCTCAGGACTAGAGGAAAAAATTACTGTCTTTCCTAACTCCCCCACTCACCAGCCTCCCTGAAGGAGGCTACTATGTTCTTGGCATGGCGCGCGCACGCTGACGAACAGCCTAATAGGAAGAACACTACAAATACTGTAAATGAGCAAGCTGTCAGACGACTCAGCGGCATCCAGCTAGATCACCATCTCTGGACCACGTTTAAGTGACAGTAGATAGGCTTTGTATCTTCACAACCAGCTACATGGACGCTTTGAACATCACAACAGACTGAACAGTGGCAGCAGTGGATAGGGACAACTCAAATCACTCGAACTACATTTAAAGAAATGGTTTCTGTTCATAACAGTGGACATTATCACTCAAAACCCATTGTCCAGGCAATAGCTTGGTACCACTTTACATTTGTAAAGGGCTCAATAGGCTAATAGCTTTATTAATGGTTAATAAATAATTTGCTAATGCTTTATAGACTAGTTATAGGCTAAGCTATAAAAGAATTAGGGAAATGTATCATTTCTATTTGGTAATAACAGAATGTCTAATAAGGGGAGAACTTCTACTCTGGAAACTTCTGAACTGGTTGCAGTTCCACTGTGGTTCCACATGAGGGCGCTCAAGGGCGAGTGCACAATGAATGGTGGTCTATGGGACAAAAACCCTCAAAATCCACTTTTCTCGGGATATCATTTTTTGTCTAGTAATTTGAATGTTGCATTTGAAAAGGGAGGCAACGAAAATGCACACAGCTGGGGGCTTTACTTGTCCAAAAAAGCCTTTTAAAACGTCGGCAAAAAATTACGGCAAGCTTGGAGTAATTAGCTTTTTTTCTCTCTCGAGGCATTGACAACACAGCTGACAGGTTATGCTGTCCCTGTCATTACACGTGCTAGAAAGAGGTTTGCTAATGTTTTAAAGACCACGCCGTAATATTTACATTCTCTCTCTCTCTCACTCACACACACACACACACACACACACACACACACAGACACACACACACACACACACACACAAACACAATGCCATCAAGCAGGATCTCTGGTCGTAATCAGTCCTTCACTGACCAATCAGCATTCATTAGCAGAATGCTAGCGTGTTATGGGCAACAACGACTCAACCTGTAAGAAATCCAAAGGATCATCATCAAACATCACTACTTTCGACCTGTAATCCTTGCAAAAACTACAATCACATCTGAGATTTCTCAACGAGAATCAAGCGAAAGAGACACATTTAGCCGTCTAAACTCCCATTCGTTTTGCACTCGATCACCCCCAGGGGAACTCTGGTGGAACTGGAACCAAATTCGGTACAATGGGGCCAAACAGGGAGTAAACAGGCTCTCCAGAGACGGCTTTGGTAATAATGCACTTATAAATGTTGGTTATCCATTATTAAAGGCTCATGGGATTCTTGTCTGTTGAAGTGAACAAGTCATTATGGGTTGTAATCATCACATCAAGTGTTACTAGGAGGTTAATAACTGGGATTGTTCCAGATCAACTGCTTTTCTAGTGGTCAAAAGGGAGCTTCCACAAGCTGGTTTTCTTCACAGTAATGGATTATAACTAATCTAGAAAAAACAGTAAATAGTTTATTAATTAACAAAAAAAGCCATTAGTTAAAACTTTACAACTTTACAAAGGGTGCCTTATTTGAAAGTGGTACAAATATTTGTAATTTAGGGGACAAAATAGTGTTACTACTTGTGATACATTCACAAGATCAATCAAGCAGTTTGAAAGCCATTTCTGTCATAATATAACCAGATTTGTATCCAGATTTTGTAACACACCAATGCAGTTACACAACAACGCAATTAGATCTTGATGGGTTTTGAGTTGTTGCAGCTTGATTATATGAACACAAATCCATCCACATGGAAATAAGATACATAAATTCTGGTTGACTATATGCTATTCAAGGGAAATCAGCTTTTATAGTTTTTCTGGAGCAAACCCTGCAAAAACCTGTCCTGTGTGACGTATTTTACATAATGAGTCAATCAAACTTTGATATGTTTTAGGGAATGCGGTATAAAAACCCATTTTAGAGCTACTGGATGACTATAAATTACTTTTATCACATGAAACAGTTATCAGTACATACAGTATTAAAAGACTTCCCGTGATTATAGGATCTTAGAGAGGATAAAGAGGTAAACAAGGTTCTGCTTTGAAAACAGGGCTCATCACGTGTAACGACGGGGTTTTATTACTCAAATAGTTTTAAATTTTTTTCCATGATGAACTTGATTTCTGTCTGTAACATCTCAGATACTTGCAAGAGCACGGCCACTCAGAAGGAATGCTAGTTTGGGTTCTGGTGCTGCACTCAGTCAAAATACAGGTTTAACAGGAAGTCTGGCCCATCATGCATCTGCTCGCTTTCTTACATGTCCTGCAGAGATGGTAGCAACGGTGGCCTCGGTCTGAAGCAACATGTTCACTAGAAGATGTAATTTCTGAGACATAAGAAAAGTTAAAGATCAAGCTCATTGAATGACCTCCTGGTGTCAATTTATGTTACAAAGCACACAGCCTGGAAATATTTTATAGTCTACTTTTGGCTTCCCTCAGCTAAAAAGGGCCTTTTCTGTATGGGATTGCGGGGATAGTGATGTACCAAGTTAGAGCTATGGTGATATTATGATCTAGTGAATGATATTTTGATCCATCCAGATGTCTAATGCAGACCAGGGGCCTTTTCTGTAAACAATATGAAAACACTATTGGGCAAGTGTTCTCCAGAACTGACAAATAGCCATTGGCCTCAGTAATTACGCATTAGAATCGGCTGCAGCTACCTTTACAGATAGATATTCCAAACATGAACCCATCCAGATGTAGGAAATAAGTGTGATATAATTGTACTCCTTGCACAAAATGTTTTCAGACATTTATATGAAACATAAGAAGCCTTGTTCTTTATGTCCTAAACATGATCATCACAGAATCAAGGCATCTGATCATCTGATTGCAGGTGTACCTTCTTTAATATCCCAGCCACTTCTTTCTTTTAAGATTCTCAATCTGCATTTCCTAATTCTAAGCAGCCCCTTGTGACAAAGGTTTGTTATTGTGTTACTCACATTTGGTGACTGTAATCAAATGTCCAAGAGACGAGGGTTTTCTTCTCACAAGTGTTATTCAGCTGCATCAACCTACATACATAATTCATAGCAGGCCAAATGCAAACTGGAAACTCACAACTCTGCATTGGTCTCAGTTGAAGACAACAGGATTACACAATTCAAACATCTTTTTCTCGTTTACTTTTTGACAGTCTGTAATCTTAAACAGGGGGAAACAACTCATATATTGGTTGTGGAGCAGATAGGCACACAGATGTGCCAAGGCCCAATTGTTGTCTGCTGCTCCATGTGCTAGATTTTGCTGGGTTGGTCATCTCCACTCTAATGAGCCATGGCACTTTAAGTATCTAAATGGCACAATATCATGTTCATGATGCAGAAAAGTAACCCTATTCTGTTATTTGTTCTTTGTCCCTGTAGATGCTGCAATACTACAATCATAATTACTAGCTTGTGTTGAAAAATATGCCTTACACACTTAACCACTCAAGAGCCTTAAAAAGGCCCGTGGGGTGAACGAACACGCACACAAGGAGACACTTGCCAGTATAGGTGGTCTATCAGTGGGTGTCCAAACATGTAATTTGCCCTTCAGGCTGTGGGCCTGTAAAAAAAGATCTCTTGTAGTTGCGTTCTGACATTAACAAGGAAAATACTATGTTGATTGTAAGTTTTAGTGCAAAGCCACATTTCAGTGGACGGCCGAGCTATAGTAAGGAGGGAATAAATAGTAAGGAATACTAAAGGGCAGAAAAACCTTACATAGCAAATTTTTCAATGATGGGTTCTGCTTCCCATTAAAGCAAACAGAGGGAGCTCAGCCACGGCCCTAAAGAGCGCAGTGTGGGCACTAAGGCAGCCAGCTAGACCACAGGTAGGGGAGATACAACATACTACGAATACTACACATAGTATATGTTGACATGCAAGAACAAGAGACCAGTAACAGTGTGGTAGACCAAGACTCAGTGGATCGTTTTGGTTTATTGTGCACATTGTTCTGTTGGCCAGTCCAGGGCGAAGAGACTGCAGATGTTTTCAGTATTTACTGTCTATTATAAGAAAGCCAAGTAGTCTTCTGACTACACTTTATTAGCAAACTGCTTTTTGCACAATCCTTTATTTGAACAATTAACAAAATAGAATGCTGGAGGATTCAAATTAAAAGACAGTAGAGATTTTTTTTTTTCTTGTTTTTTTTTTTAAAGGTCAATATCCCAACAATTCCCAGCAGACAATAGTGTTAGGAGCACATACTGAAAAGAGACATTGACGCATTTCACCAGCACATTTCCTGACCAGCCATGGCAGACTGAGATAAAACTGTACAACAGAAAGCTCAGGGTGTCAGTTCAAAGTCCAAACATTCTTCAAAAGGGGAAAGAAAATCAACAATGTCACAATTTGTGCAGAAATGACTACAAAGTCAGCAGCACGACTGATAATTTAGGTCAGAAGATGTATTGACCGTCTAAACGGCATGCCTCAGTTTCCTGTGTGGAATGAGTCCTGTACATGGCAACAAGACCTCAAATGGAGAAGGCAAAAGAAAGTCTAAATATATATTTGAGGAAAGGCAGTAGGGCCTATATTGTTTCCTTTGGTTAACCTGTGGAAGGTTACGGACTTTGAAACCTTCCAAGTCAATTGAGACTATGCACCACATAATGATGTTATTTTACATAGAGACTAAACATAATTTTAATCCAATGTGAAATTATGAAATTTTGTAAAACAGACTTCAATTTTATTTCAAATTGAAAGACTGACTCAGTCTTTGTAAACTTACAAACAAGTACCATTCTGAAGCATGAAAATGCGGGACAACCACCTTTTCACCCTTGTACCTGGTTTTAATTAACTATGTGAGAGACAAAAAAGGAGGACTTCTGTGGGTTATAGTACACAGGACTAAATCATGTAGAAATACATGAGCCGATTACATTTTGTGAAGTTTTAATACTGAGATTCTGACACTGGTGATTGGAATGAAATGGGTCTTGAGTGGGGGGAGAAAAAAAATATGAAAAGAAAAAATGACAAAAAATGGAAATAAATATCAAGCAAAGAACTAGTTTGATTTTATTCATTGTTGTGCTTTAGCCTGTGTAATTTCTTTTCAAACACCAATTCAAATGCAAGCATATTTTTTCGGAAGGGAGCCAGAGCATGGGGACATCCAATAAATGATCAATGACAAAAAAAAAAAAAAAAAACTTACATCTTTTAGTAACTCAAAACAAAAATCACAATCCATTAATGATCAAAAAAAAATTCAATATCTTCAACAAAAGCAAACTATCTCCTTTTGTGCACATGTTCGGGGGTTTTATGCAGAGCTTAGCACAGATGTAGTCCCACTTCCCTCAACACTCAGTTTCCCTCAACTAGGAGGAAATGCTGAGCCACAAAAGAGTAAATACATAGGTGTCAGGTACATTCTCCTAACTCTTCACAGACAGACTTGCTGTTGGCGCCTGATTAGGGTTAAACTTGTACACTGAGTGGAAAAACATCACATTGAACCTAAGGCAGCCCCCGCTTTCTGCTGAGTTGGGGGGTAAGAGGGGTGGTGTGGCTCAAAACTACACTGATAAACCACCTATACACAGGTGGAACCTTTAGACAATACAAAGAAACAGATGGATAGAGAATGAAATTTACAAAGTAAACAAGGGCAGGTTTTGCAGTGGAATCTGTCTTGATTGGTTGCCATCTCTCCAGTGCAATAACTGAGTCCAAAAACTAGCAAAGTCCTTTAGGACCCAAACAAGTTCTCAGTCAGTTAGATTTTATATTTTTATCTTTTTTTTTTACATTTTAATCTAAATATTTGCAAAATATGCATTTGCCTGTCATATCGTAATCATTTATCAGTTTATACTTTGTGCACAGAAGCATATTTGTTATTAAATTCTAAAGCGCATTAATATTTTTTTAGACAGTCTTTCTAAATCTAAACCCATATACCATAACAAGGATCTCTCAAACAAGGAAGCTGTTCGGTTCTCAATGTACCACTTTTTTTTTTCCTGTTGATGGCTCAAGTTGTACCTAGATTTAAAAGCATCGTAAAAGTGAGGACACGGAGGAGTTGTTTTTGTTGGTGGCAAAGAAGACAATCTGGCATTGGGAGGAGAGACTCGTGATAATGCTGGTGCTGGGTCTTTTAAATGCACAAGGGCAAATTCAAATAGGCTTTTAAACTGCTTCAAATTCATTAGGCCAACAGTACTCCTTTACTAAAAGGCAAACACTGATATTTCTAGGTAATCTCCTTAAAAAAGGTAATTCAAGCAAGAGAAATTACCCCGACGGTCCACTTGCAGCCTGTGGTAGATAGTTCCTCCTGTGTGTGAGTCCACGGTTTGCTATCCGAGCCGAGCTGTGGGCTCAGTCAGAGGTGAGTCTCAGGTCCTAACATGTAACCCCAACCCCACCTCTGTCTATTCAACAGTCCTTTACTCGCTGCTTTAAAAGTAAAAACTAAAAAAAGGGGAGAAACAAAAAACAGCAGTGGTGCACAGAGAAGAGAGAGCAGTCACAGGGAAATCTTGGTGAATGCAGCTTTTTTCCTCCTCCAAAAAGAAAAAAAGACAAGGAAAAAGGTGTTGGAAAAGCTGGTTCTCAGGAAAGGGGGGACAGGAGGGAAGAAGAGGGAAATCTCGCAAGAGAACAAGTTGGGCAGTGTTCCTGTTCATTAGTTTTATGTGTGTTTGTGTCATGTGTGGATGTAATGTCCTGTCAACGAGTGCATATGGAGCATGTGTGTTGTGTGTGCGTTCGTGAATATATTCGGGTAATCTTGCGTTGGGATGTGTGCGTCTACAGCAGGTCGACGCGGCGGTAGTACAGCAGGTAGGCGGTGCGCTCTGCAGTCTGCTTCACCACCTGGTACTGGTTGATAACCTTCACTGCCTGGTCGTCAATGCGCAGCCAGCCGTTAAGACCAATGTGGAAGACATCTGTGGTGTAATGACCGCCTGTCGCGCTGTTCCCATGGTGATAGACAACTGGTTAAGCAAAAGGGGGGGAGGGGGAGGGGGGAGAGAGAGAGAGAGACATTATTTAAGTCATTGTCATCCATTACTTCAATTTTGGGCACTGCAGTGCAGTTTTTTTACACTGAGCTGTCTTTAGATTTACCTACAATGCTGTACAATGTAGCTTAAATAACGGATGCCTACAAAAATGGTTCTTTAAATGGTTCTATAAACCAAAATAAAATTGTCTTGCCTGAGTTGACACATGTAAATCAAACCAGTATGCTGTGACCAGTAGGAGTCCTACTCCTGACTACAGGTCTCTTCACACATGAAAACAAGCACTCATTGAGTGTCGCTTATTTGCTGGTGATACATGAGGGATAGAACTCGATTGATGATTTATATCATGGATTATGATATTTCCTAATGTCAAAAAAAGGAATACGGTTAACCAGATGCATTCAGGTTCAACACAGAAAAGAACAGCCATTCTAAAATTTCTCTTGGCAGTTGTTATTTTTGGGCTAGGGCTGAACTATTGATTGTTTTCAAATCAAAATTGCGATTTGAAAGAAAGCAATTAGCTAATTGTGAAGACCGCCACTAATGGCACGCAGAGTATTTAGTTCAATGATTTTTAAAATGTAGCTACTGAACTGTGGCATATCAAATTTCATTTTACAGGAAAGTACTAATATTTTTTTATTAGTATTGTTTTGTTATTATAACTTTGGCTTTTGTGATAAATGTTTTGTTTGATTGTTTAATGTTCCATGTTTACTAAAAGAAATACACTTATTGATGGCAATTCATAAATATGTTCTCATCTTGCATACAAAAATAGAGCAGTTTTGATGGTATCTCATGTTATAATGCTCATGACAATATTGCACTTTAGCCCAACTTTTAATAATAACAACAACAACAACAACAACAACAACAACCCCAAATCAAATTGTTGTTGCAATATCTGGCAGAAATTTCGCAATTAGATTCCCCAGATTGGTGGGTGAACAATTCCCACACAAAAAAAAAACACAAAAAAATACAAACCCACCTGCAAAGAGCCGGTACGTTCTTTGGCCTTTCACAACCTTGCCCCGCACTCCAGAGGACAAGAGATCTGAAAGGAAATCAAAGTTAAGAAAATCCACTAATTAGAGCAAGTAGCTGTAACGCATTGCTTAAATTATAATTAAATACAGAGTATTAGTGTAAGGCACATCATAATATAATAGATAAAATGTAATTCTTTAAAACTGTTTTTGTACAAAATGGAGAAAAACCGAATGGGGGGGATTACAAACTTCACTGCAACATTGTTCTCTTGATTCATTCTGAACCCCGATCCCTCCAAGGGTGTCTACAGCCATGATAATGATTTCGCAACCTGATTCGATCAGTCACAATGCTGTGTGTCATTTTCATGAGTCACTCCCAGTTGAGCAGATAGACCGTTCCCTTTGAGAGAAAAAAGACACACCACTCTGTCTTTTTGAGTATCAAATGATTAGTCTCTCTGGGAAAGCATTTTTTTAAGACTCAAGGTTAATTTGGCCAACTCATCCAATTAATCATCTACAGCTTAAATTGAGTAACATGTTGATGCATGTTTTATAGCTTCGTCCCTTTTCAAGGAACCCTGTGTCTTAAATGCAATAAGGC
This sequence comes from Etheostoma spectabile, assembly GCF_008692095.1. NCBI lineage: Eukaryota > Metazoa > Chordata > Actinopteri > Perciformes > Percidae > Etheostoma > Etheostoma spectabile. The sequence continues at coordinate 6,323,270 of NC_045733.1, read as the reverse complement.
TGTCCTGATTAGGTGACATCAAATTAACAAAAGCTATCTTTTCCTATATTTTTCTTTATATGAATGCCCAAAAATACTTTTTAAAAAAAAGGTAGAAAATTCTTTCTTGTCCGTCTTTGGTCATTGCTGCTAAATTGGATCTTCAAATTTCTATACACAACTACTGTGCATGAACTTGGGGCACACAGTACACATTTGTAAACACCAAAAAGTCCACAGTCAAGTTAAAGGTCTGGTAGTAGTGTGTGGGGGTCCATACCTTTGCTGATTTCCAGGTCAACAGGGTAATCAATGTTCTTTGTCAGTTTCTGGCAGCCTCCAGTCTTTTCAAAAACAAATCTCTTGAGATGGAGCACAAGCACGGGAGGCAGCTCTTCCAGAGTCACCCTCCGACTGATCTCAATCTGAAAACGAGGATAAAAAAAATGTTTGCAGTCATAAAAAGTTCTTTGATTGTTATACATTATTCAAGGGAAACAAGTTACATTTTCAAAGACTCAAAAGAGTTTATTTGTAAGTGTAGACTTAAGATAAAACCCTATAAAATGTATTCTAAACAAAACAGGAAGGAACAAAACAAGTACAGAGCAAGCGGGTATCATTTTCTCTGAAATGGAACAGCTGGCAGTGCCCTTCAAAGTAGTGACTCATCAATCATTTGGTGTTGGGGCTTTAAAAGTACAGAAGACAAGAGCTAGACTGTACACCAAGTTAACGGTCTCTGAAATGACAAAGACCAAAACGATATGTAACCCACATATAAAATGGGCAATAAATAGAATAAATACGTCCTATAAATATGTAATAAATATATTAGTAATATATACAAGTGATTATAAAATACATGTGAAAACTATATATAAGTATAAATAAATGGTTTATATTGACATGATCGCTTGTTAACATAGATATCATCCAATACAAAGGCATATTGTTATTGTGGCATTAGCCTATAACGTTTGAGTGTTACTACACCCTAACCAATAGAGTGTTTAGGCCCGCCTCTCAGCCGTTCGCGCTATTGAGTGAGACCGGAAGTGACTCCAGAAAAGCTGAATCATCGTAGCAGCAGATACTTATACATTTTAAGGCTAATGTTAAGTTGTGTGACTGTTGATGGTGTGACGTAAATTAAATATTGAGAAACACTGGAGAGAGACTGAAGGCAGGTTCAAGCTATTGAGCTGTCTTTTTGTACTGGTCAGGTTTTTTTGCTCGATTCAACGTTGAGGGATCGCAGTCTGGTGGAGTCTAGACCGGCGGAAATCAACAGAGAAACGAGCCAAGCCCACTTGATGTAGAGCCGGTTGTAGCCTGGAGGTTGCAACATAGAGTCTTTACAGCGGAGAAACTTGATCTATTACCCCTTTGGCCAAGGGGTCAGGTAGAACTGTGTGCACACTTTGTTTCCTTGAAGGAGGACAAATATCCTTTTAGCGCATAAGGAAGTGAGAACAGTATTTTTAGCAGACCCGGGTCTAATTTATTTTTATTAAACTGGACTGAACATTTATTATTTTGATACTTTGTATTTTCTTTCTACTTTTTTATATGGGATCCCACTTTTTCACTTTTTCACCTTACTCCAATTGATGTATATAATTGTTAATGTATTTTTGCTACTTACCCTGTTAGTTATTGCAATTAATACATACAGTTAAACTTCTCCTGTGATGTGTGTGTTATTTCACTGTGGTAATTCAATCCTTTGGCTTCAGCGAGCAAACCTATAATCTTCTGATCTGGCCAATTCCGAACATCTGGATAGCTGAAATATCTCTTATTGTCAGGTAAATTTATTGGTTATTCTTATAAAAGTGATCAGCCTTGAGTAGCTGGTTACAGATAGGTTTATCGTTACAAAAAAATACGAAGTTGCCCATTATACAGCTGTCGAGCAGATGTTCCCGCACCAGTTCCAACTTATCGTTCACTAACTAAACAAAGTGTTTTCTTCACTAGTTGTGATGTGTCATGTACTCCGATCCAAGGAAATAACTAGAATATTTGTGAAGAAATTACACAAATGCCTTTTATCATGTGTAGCCAACATTACTTAGTTTTATGTAAAACCATAAGTGCCCACCAACACCCTCTTCCAATACCTAAGGAGCAAATTCCATCAGCATCAGTGGAGCATGGAGCATGCTTCTACAAAGATCAAATAATGCTGTTGATTGGCTGTGTAATGTGACATGTCGTAGACGCAGGCAGGGAAAAAACTGTTAGGCACAGAGACGGGGCTCGCGTAGGAGCTGAAAAATAAATAAAAAGATTTGTGCCGTAATATGTACTTGTAATGTGTGTGCAATAAATTTCTTTTTGTTTTTATAAAAATTGGTATATATAAAAAAAAAAAAGTATCGTTTTGGAACCATTATCAATGTTACCATATATTATCAAAAATCTTAGAATACCCAGCCCTACAGTGCACTCCCCTTTAAAAAACACAAAGTACACAAAAACAGTATCACTTATTTTTTTTGTAATTTAATAACATGCAACACTAAATAACTTAAACATAGCATGAAAGTTTGCTTTATTCGTACCTCCTGCTTGGTTTTAGAGGTGTAACCCTGGACCGACTCTCGTGCCACCAAGGTTTCTAGAGCCTCCTGGACAGTGCGGATCTTCTCTGACTGGATGTCCAGCTGCAGGGTAAAGAAAGGCTGCAGAGTGGCCGACTCTTTAGAGTTTTGTTGATACACCACCGATCTGACAAAGAAACAAAACACCAGGTTAGATATTAGAAGAAACAACAAATTAAGCTAAAGGGAACACCCATTACGTTATACCAAAAGAATTCAATATATTTATTTCCAGAACTTGCATTCTTCAGTGTTAACACGTTTTTACTACAAATGTTGAATTTTATGATCCTTAATTAGTGAAGTGCCACTTGTTTTAGTGAAGTACTACTTGTTATACAAATAGTATTAATATATTTGCATCTGTATCTTCTTAGAAGATTAAACAGTCAATACTGGTATCATCAAATTGTGTAAGAGTATCCGGATTGCAAAATCTGACCTGGAATATTTGAAAGGAGATACATCTAAATCTAATTAATGGCCGAATTCTTATACCATAAAGACTTTAATTAGTAGAAATAACTTTCAAATAGTAACACTAAATCACATTTTAAACACATCAACAGTGCCCAGAAAGCCCAAGGGTTATTATAGCCAAGCTTAGTGGGCGTGCACACCACACTCTGAAAACATACACTGCTGTATTCCATTTCTCTTTGGTTGCAACTCTTTCTGAGAAAATAATCCTTTAAGACATTGTGTGCCCAGCACAGACCAGGACTATGCCAGACCAGAACTTCATAGAACATGTTATTTAGGCAGGCTACACCCGCACAGGTTCCTTCGGATTTGATGAAAATTTGATGAAAATTAAGACCTTTGTTTTTGAATGTGTGCCCCATGTCATGCTGTTGGGACTTCTGACCATAATCGGCCCACAGTGGCTGTTATTCTGAAGGACTGTGGCGCTTGTAGGAAAAAAGCTGGAGCTGGCTGGTGGCAAACTGATTTGTGATGACACAGTGAACAGAGGTCAAAAACTTTTAGTCAGAACCTAGTAACCAACACAGGGTGCACAGATCTAGATGACCCTTTTATCTCATGAGTAGGGCTGGACGATATTTCGTTTAATTGTCTACATTGCAATGTGCACATGTGCGATAGTCACATTGCAGGTTGTTGCGATGTTGAGGCGAAGACCTTTTTTGCTGCTTGACAGAAAAGTAAACTTTCACCTTTCTCCTTTTACATGATTATTACCGCCCGACCCTTCCCCTTTAAGACAGGTAGCCATGTGGGCAACGTGTGTATGTGACATTAGTCCGACGGGTTAGTTATGGGAAGTGAAGCTCTTTGTGTGTAGAAAAGTACCGTAGGGAGCAGCTGCCGCTGACAGTGATGGTCACACTTTTCGATGGGAAGTGATGCTACAGTAGTCAGTGTTTTATGTTTGCTGTAAATGCTAACTAAATCAACCGATTAATGCAACCAAACCCCCAACGTCTCAAGGCCACTTTTTACTGCAGAAAGCTGCTACCCGCCAGGCTAAAGCTAATATAGTTAGCTTAAAGAAACAAGGGGTCCGTCCAAACTAACGTTATGGTTCGGAGCTGCGGCGCTGGAAACGTAGCTAACACTAATCTACAACAGAAGTCTGTGTCTGATCTAATGTCATTTACACTGATTTAATTGTTTTTGGATACAGTTTGTTGCTAGTTCGCGTGATATGCAGGTCTGAACAATTTATTAAATAAACCGACAAACACGCTAGTCAACCACAACCTGAAATTCAGAAAAAAGAAAATGCAGTCATTAATATCATACCATTTAGCCTGGATTGATAGTATTATGTAAATACAATGGTGTCATGTCAGTAAACCAGCATATTTCTACCTAATTTCCCTCTTGAAAATTACTTCAGAAGAGTAGTCACAACGCTTATTTGCTATGGTGTCTGTAAAGCATTTCAGTTCAACAAAGAATGGTTCACATTAGACAATTATTAATACTAAATAATTTGTATCTTCTATGTAGATGCACTCCCCTAAAAAAGAAAAAAAAAAAAATCACTCTAGTAATCAAGAATTATTTATAATTTCCAAATAGCACTATTTATTTCATCTTGTCTTTGTTCATGATATATAGATAGATATCTCGCAGGGAAAAAATATCACAATGTCAGTTTTTTCTAATATTGTGCAGGCCTATTCCTAAGGTTGGTGTATTAAGTGGGAGCAGAAGCCATAACCAAAATTTTTATGAAAAATGAACAACTCCAACAAAAAATGAAAACCTATGTTGGTATTATTGGTAAGTGCATACTTATTAAAACTGTCATTAAAACTGTGATAATGAGTAATGAATATTATAGCAGATCATTTCCTAAATCAAATGTTCCTTCTTCTATTCCTGCCTCTTGTGACAAAAGCACAAGAGACTGTCTGAAAAAGAGCAAGAACTTACTGTACCACGCCTAGGAAGGGAGACTGTCATTCATTAACACAGCTCCCATGGTAACGTGGACATACATTTATAAATAATGCATCTAATGACATACATTTAACACAAATAGATCATTTGTTTCTTCAAACATGAGCATCTTTTAGATCTTGTAAACAATTTTAATTGTATGTATGTAGCGCAATGCTTAACACTGGAGCAGACTAAACACTATCACAAGGAACACATTTAAATAAAAACTGCTTAAATGCTCAGTATTCAAAACAGTGGTGCATCTTTCCCTCTGTATTTACATAGCATGTCACTTACACATTGCAGAAAAGGCCAATCACTGGCAGGCTGATTATTAAGCTCACTTTACACTGGGCCCATTTCTTTTGTAAATGTATGTAGCTCTGCTGATCATAACCTATCATGCCAGTGCTTGATTTTTTGTGAAAGTGTTTTGGCAGTGGGTTTTAGTGACGTGCAAAACCTTTAACTGCCTCTCTTGTAGTAGAAAACTGTGGAATACTACAGACTGTACTGGGAAATCCAACTTGAGTGCAGGATAATTGAGTGCTTTGTGAACTTATTAAAGCAAAAATTAAAAACACAACACAAAAGAAACGTCCACAAGTTCACCAGCCTTCAGAATTCCTTCCTATACATATGGCTTATTGTTTCTACTTCAGATTAAAAACTTTCTTAATCACATCTCCACAAAGAACTATCAACGTACCTGATGTGTCCACCAAATATGTCAGTGATGGGTGTGCGGACAAAGTCAGCTTGGCGAGTGATGGAAGTCTTATTTCTGGGGCCAACTTGCTCCCATTCGTCCTCACTACCATCTTCCTCTTTATCAGCAACATCTTCCTCCACACCTGGCTGGGACTCCGGCCCGTTGGGTGTGGGGGGTTCTGTTCAAAAAACAAGAGAAAATACCCTTTAGAGACCAAATGTTAAAAGAACTTCAAATGACCTTGAAGTAAGTAACATTACCTCTACTGAATCCCATGTCTGTTTACATGTTGCAGGAAATTCAATAGCACTTTGACTGATACGATGACAGAAGTTACATTTTAAACTTTTGAATTATTCATTAAAGCTGAAATTTGAATTTGTGTGGTAGAATTAATATTTATTGTAGATTGAGGCATTGTTAAGAAATGTAAGGTTTGTCAGTACACAGCTGTTCAGTTGCATCAACATAACTTTGGTAAATACATTGGCATTCATGTTCCTGAGCTGGTCAGTGATCTTTATTAATTAATCCAATTGAAAACCAACGATTAGCACCAAAATTTCACAAACTCAATAGATGCTCAATCTACTTAGTTGCAGTTTGATTATGCAGAAAGTAACGTAAATAATCTTCAACTTAGAACAGAGAGAAGAGTAAACATGAATTCATTAAACAATTTCTGTAATGATCTTATCTTCCTTGTGATATGGTTTTGATAAGATAAGTTGTAAAAAGGTGCTTACTCTCTTCCTGAGGCGAGATTAGTTTTTTCAAAGCCAGCATTTCCTCATGCAGTCCGTTGAGAGTAAAGCCAAGATACTCCTCCGCATCTTCTTGTCGACCCTGCGAGCAGCACCAAGACATCAGCACCAATTAGAACACTCGACCAAGAATGCTTACTGTCAAATGTGTGCACGCATGAATGTGCAAACACAGTCGTTCATTAAGGTACACAGACAGAGAAGCATGTTTTACAAGTGAGACAGGATGAGTGTGAGCCTCATTAAATATAAAAAGATAACCATTTCATTCAGAGTGTTCCATAATTTCATTCATTAAAACTGAATCAGAACAGATGTGTATTTGAAAGAACAAGGACATTCCCTTTAAGCACTTTCTGTTCCAGAGGATGTGTATTCAGTGTGATCATTAAAAACAAACAAAAAAAAAAAAAAACACCTGACGCATTGCATTGAAGTGAATATGTCGTCGACCCAGAGTCAGCATAATTTACCTTCTCAGAGAGACTGGACTTGATGAGAGTGAGAAGTCTATAAATGTAGGTTGGTTCAAAAGGTACACCGGGGCGAACATCTTTCATGACTTTATCACCAACAGCTGTGGTCAGATATACAAATCATACAATATCAGAGACACTTCCATAAAAATATACCCAATTTCTTTGGACATGCTGTCTAACATCTCACCTTGCTGTTTGGCTTTAGATGGCACAGGCATGTTGTTGAACTCATTCACCAGCCTTACACTGCCAGGGACAAAGAAATAATGGTGATATATCTTTGCAAAACAGATTCAAGCAATTTGATATCAGCTTGCAGAAATATTACTTACAAGTTGTCCATCATGGGTGTGGAGGTACATGGTCTCTGTGTTTCATTATGAAGAGGAATAGACTTCATCAGGTGATACATGGGAGGGCACGCTATCAGGGCCTGTAGGGTCTGAATGTTCAAAGTCAGGGAGGAACACAGCATGTAGGAAAATTTTAAAGACAAGCTGCGGTCTCCATAAAACACCAACAGAATTAGTCATTGATTGTATGTTTTAAGCTTAAAAAAAAACTGCATTTCCCTGGCTTCAGAGGAAATTTTCAGACATAGCTAAAAACTCACTTCTCAGCAAGTGTCAGCCAAAGACAACTACATTTCCCAATGGCACAGTATTTTTAAAACACCTGACCCCATTTGTCCTTTGTGCTATTTTTCTTAGCTGCAATATAAGAGCTAGTTATATTACCCACAGCCAAGCATATACCACAGTCAACACAGAGTTGAAGGGTTAAAAAGATGCCGCAAAAAGAGTGAAAGGATACAGCGTTGATATAGCACCAGTTTCCCTTGTTGATCAGTCCTCTCGGCTGCAAAGACACTGGTTTATGTATCAACTTCACATTCTCAATAAGTTCTGGGGATTCAAAAAGACAATGTTCTTAAAGATGTAGCCCTGTAAAACTTAGACAATGAAATTGTTTTGTGAGTACATACTTCCAGTGATTAACACCGATATAGTGGTAAATACTATAGCAGATCATTCCTGAATCACATGAACAAAGTATTCATTTTTACACAAATGTTCCTTCTTCTATTCCTGCCTCTGGTGACAAAAGCACAAGAGACCGTCTGAAAAAGAGCAAAAACTTAATGTACCACGCCTAGGAAGGGAGACTGTCATTTAGTAACACAGCTCCCATGGTAACGTGGACATGTTTTACACAACTGATTTATAAATAATGCATATCAAAAGCTAATAACTTTAGACAATACAAATAAATCACTATAATGTTCAAATGTGTGCATCTTTTTACCATTTCTTAAATGTATGTAGCATAACATTTGAACAGACTTGACACATTCAAATAAAAACTGCTTAAAAAGCACAGTATTCAAAGCAGTGAGGACAAAATTCCATTTTCCAATTGCTCAATACAGTCTATAGTCTTACTACGTTGCATCATTCCAACAGAAATAAACCCCACTGGTGCTTTTTAATATATGTAATTCCAGCAGTTCTAGTATTTTAAAATATCTCGAATTGACTGTTTTGCAGATAAAATACAGCCACAGGCTTTTCTGGTTCATAAGCATGCATAAGTAAAATGTTACATCTCAAGAGGGAACACAGTAATGAGAGTAAAAAGAATACTTTACGTATCAAATTACACTAAATAACGACTGGGCACAGGAAGAGAGAGAGCGTGCTGACTTAACAGGATTGAGTTCAAATTGTAACTCAAACCAAAGTGTTTGGGATGACAGACACAAATGAGGTCTCTGGTAAATTTGCAAACCCTTCTGAGAGAACTACTGTACAGCAGCCTAAACATGTATAATACATACATGCTCAGAATGAAGTTCAACTGAACAGACAAAATTCATATACTGCACACTGTTTTTACGACACAGAAAGCCGCATTGATAGGGAGCAAAAAATGAATGAAAGAATGAAGTGGCACAGGAAAATACTTAATATATATTGTATCTGCTTGCAAGTTTCTAAATAAATGAACCTAGAAGTGATCTCAAATCACTCTAAATTGTATTTGTGTGTTTACTCCAACTGATCCATTATTACTTAGAATAGTGTTGGTGAATGAGAAAAAGTGGGTTACACAAATGTGACCAATGACTTAATAGTTAACAGCTATGTAGTACCACCATCTAGTGTTCATTTCTTGAAACTTTTGACCAAGAGAATAGCAGGTTTATTACATTTTCCTGTGGCAAAACGTTATTCATAAATTTGAGAAACTCTATATAAATATATAGGATAATCAGCAGCAGATTATTAAGTTTGGTCACTTATCCTTTCTACTCTTCTAAAACATAAAATGCTTAAAACCTTAAACTCACATCAGAACACAAAGATAAGGAACAGTATCATTGTCTCAACATTGCCACCAAGTGGAGGGGGAAAGAATTTAGCAGCAATGCACCCCCCTTGCAGCAAAAACAACATAAACCCGTATGATCGGCTATTTCGAAGAATATACAATGCATCTTTATAGAATACCTGCAAGTTTAGGGGCCATTGGATCCTCTGAAACGTGGACAGGGCACTCTTTGACCTCCCCAACTTTCTCAGGCTGCTCTGGTGTAGTGAGGGAGAGAGACACAACTTCCACAACATTCTTTACCTCAACAAAGGCCTGAGGGCCCCCAGGCAAAGGCTTGGAGTTGTGAAAGAGGCTAGCCCAAGACTTTGGGAGGTTGGCAGCAGGTGCAGCTGGAATTGCAGTCGATTGGACCTGCTCTGTTACTACCGACTGGGCAGAAGAGTCTAAGGAGTCATGCTGAGCCCGCCCCCCACTCTCACAGTCTTCGTGTTCATCTGCACGGATGGGAGTATCAGGCTCTGCCTCCAACCCATTGGCCACACCACTGTCTGCAAGCTCCTGTCCCTCCAGTTCAGTAGTCGTAATGGAAGTGGCGACAGAGCGGGTGGCCACAGCAGCTGATGGAGGAAGAGGGGATTTGGAGCAAGGGCTGTGTGGAGTATCTGAAAGTTCGGGGCTCTGTGGAGCCAAATGATCTGGCTGCTGATCTGCAGTCCTCTGTCCCTCTGTCATCCCTCTGCTTTGAGAGGAGGATGAAGAGGAGGAAGTTGCATTGCCATCTGATAAAGAGGCAGCTCCACTTGTTAAGTCCAAAGAAGAGTCATCAGGGCTATCACAAGTCCTCTGATTGGCAGTGGATGAGGGGGCAAAGTTGGCTGCTGCTACAACAGCAGCTGTTGATGTTGCCGTGGAGACTGGTCCAAGGGTGGAAAGTTCAGCCCCCGACAATGCCTTACTGTCCACATCTTCAGCACTGTGGAGTGGGCCACCCATTGCATGTCCGTTCACAAGTGCTGTCACAGACGTCCCATCTGCTGCACTGCTGCTGTTGTTGCTGCTGCTGCTACTGCTGCTGCCAGTTAACGGGTCCAGGTAGTTGTAATACCCTGGCGGTCGCTTTTTCTTTTTCTTCCTCTCTCGCTGTCCCAGGCTGCCAGGGAGTCCGTCCATGTCCTGGCAGGCCTGGTGATTGTCCATGGCTGAGGCCTCCGAGTCAGGGCCATCCAGCGAGTTGAAGTCAGTTCCATCAGGGACATCAGCTTCTGGAGGAGCCATCTGTTGGCCCTTCTGGGACGACTGGCAGCCCAGGATGAACTCTGGAGCCTGGGGGTTGAGGGTGCTCGACACCTTGAATAAAGGATCGTTCACTCCACTGGGCTTGGAATCCATCACCTCGTCAACACCAAACTCAATGCGCTGATAGTCTTCTGCTGCAGAAACATTTCAATCAATTAGAAACAAAGTTTTGACTTAAAATACAAATATAAAAAAAACAGACTTCTGTATTTTACTCTCTGCTGAAGAGTTTGTAATAAAATCCTTACTTCTGAACAACTAAGCCATCATAAAAAGGGGTCGTGGGAGCTCTCTGACAGGATCAGACATTATATATACACACACACACACACACACACACACACACCACTAAAAAGAAAATCCTGCTGGACCTATTTTTAGCTGTAACAACTGGTGTTGTGTCTATGGTCAACTATACCACATTCCTTCTGGGATTATGTAGATCTTCGGAATGTTGCCAATATATCCAAAAGTGGGGTGATTCAGTTAACATCCAATGAGGCAGAGGGGGACAACCTAGTCTTGGGGTTTGTTTGTTGTCCTAATCCTATCAAATGGCAAGAACGGGAAAGCTGTGAAAGTGTATGTTGTCTTGGGTTATTTGTTAATTGGCCTGAATTCTGCAAAACTAAATGTGGACATTTTTCATTATGTGATTTTATGAGCAATTTCAAATTGTTTTGATTATTCGGTCAATTTGCAAAGTCTGTTATTCAACCAAAATGCAAAAATCAGGATTCAATTTAATCAATCAATTTAAATGTAAAATGTAACTGTTTTGCATAAGATTGTCAACATCTTTGTACATCTTGGGCTAAAGTTTCACAAAAGCAAAACATTAAACTTTTTTAATTGTTTCTATATAGTAATTCTGACTAGTGGGGCAACAAGGAACAGGGGGTTTAGTGTTGCTCATATATTATAATTACATGTAAAATTGCTTGAAGGTAGGCTCAATAATTATAGATTAAAGTGAGGCAAAATAGTGTGAAAAGAATCTGAACAAGACAAAAGGCATACTAAAATACATAACAGGCCTACCTTACACATACCTGCATGGCATTACAGACCTTAAAACATTGAGTTTTATACAATATTCTTTTATAGATGGCCATGGTTCATTTCTAGCATTTTTTTAAACTGATGGCAGGATGATAATTAAAATGTCTGATTTGAGACCTCAAAACGGCACTCAGTGAATACTTCCATAAAGGACTGCACATCAATGATGTACAGTACATAAATACAGATAATTTCTTAAAACTAAAAAAACTTTTCAAAATACCATTTTAAAGTATCTCAATGTGTATGCCACCATTACAAAACTTCATTTTTTAGATAAATTGTGTTGCATGGCATCTTAAATAGTACATTATTAAGCAGAGGCGCAAAGTGAAAAAAGGTGAACAAAAAGGAAACATTAGTAAGTGCAAATCAGAAAAATCTTTAAAGTGTCTTTTATCATGTCACAGCTGACTGGTCACCCAGACGGTTAACCCTGATGTTCTGCAGGGGTTAAGAGGGTATGAAAACAGAAATTACTGTACTTCCTCTACTAGGATTACAAGATCTTCGGTTAGTTTTACTGAAATTGCACGGCATGACTGTAAAATGCATTCAGTAGTAAAACCATAACAATGCAAGGCTAAATATGAACACAAATGTTAGCAATCACATAAAACCATTAATATGCCCTTAGTAAATAAGATGTGATTGTTAAATCATATGTAAATTCAATCCGATTTTAATTAATCTGGGAGCCCTGCAGTGGTGAAAATGCATTAAATGCAAGAGAAGATAAGATACCTAAAAGTATCTTGAGCATGCAAAGCTCTACAGATTATACCAACAGGCAAGAGAAAGAATACAGGCGCAAGGTTTAGAAAGCCACCAGTTTTTGAAACCTGGATTTCGAGTTTTACAGCAAACGTACAACAGCTAGTCAAGCCACAGGGTGTCAGACTCCTCAACTCACCGCAAACCTGCAGTCCCATAGACTCCATAATATAAGGTACAGCAGGAGTGCAGTAACTTCCTAAATAATCAATACAAATCAAGGTAAGGCAAATGTCATGTGCAAATGGGTACCATTTCAAAGACAGGTGGCTGCTAATACATTTTTAATTTTGTGGCTCGAATTTAAAGAATGAAAAAGGCTGGCGTATTCTTAAAATAAAATGGTTAAGATCTACTGGGATATGTAATTTATTCTAAACATTATGAACTGTATGCATAAATATATGGTATGCACAAATAATCAAAAACATGAAAAGCATCTCCCTGCCAGGCAAGTCAGGTCAGCCTGGGCTTCTTTCTTACATTATTAAGACCTGCTTTGAAAAACTAGAGTGATGTCAAATAAGAGAATGAGAATAGTCTTTTGATGCTTAAAAAAAAAAAAAAAACATCTGGCAATCTAGTGTGTGAAATGTACATACCAGAAGACTGACTGACGCACGGGACTTTGTCATTGAACGGAGGAAGCTGTGTGAAAGCAAAATGCAACATTAGGAGTTAACAAAAAACACATCTAAAAAGTTCACCCGTATTGAGAAATTAAATTGTTTAGCATCATGAAGCACTGACTACCCACAGTTAAATATGTAGATGATTATCTACACCATTTGAAATGGAATTAACCATTAATGTCATTTTAGGCATAGTGTTGTAAAAAGGAGCTACACGGAGCTTTAAAAAATAACATTGTTATTAAGTGACAATGTTATTTTTTGAGGTACCTATGTAATAACACCTCAGTTCCAAAGTAGTGTATCGGGACTAGTGTTTGTCAAGATTTTAATTCATTTCCCATGAAGCCAGTTACTTTCTGTCAAAGTAGAGCCTGTCAACCAGTAGAGGCAACCAGATCTTGAAAAAGGTCAACCATTATGGCAAACCATATATAAATAATGTAATAATGTAAAAACGGATTGTAATCCGGCTCCTTACCTCGACATAACATCGTGGTGTCACAAAAAACTGATTGATCTCATCAGGGCTGAATTCCCCGAAGATGTACTGTGGAAAGGAATCAATATAACCATTAGTTAAGAAGAAAGACAATGTTGTAAAAATCCACTTCTCAATTTGTTTTGTTTTTACTGCTGTGATGAAAATTCTAAATTAGTTTACTGATCTTAAATAACCTGAAAAATCTTCCAAGTCACAAAACGTGAGATCGTGCATCAATACAAAGAAAAAAATCATATCAAGGGAAAAGTTACATAATATACACAGTGAAAGACAAGAAAATCCATGGATAGCTAGGTACAAGGGCTCTGTCAGTCAGTCATCACGCAGCCAAGACTACAACGCTAGCTTGTGTGAAAGTAAAGCACAGCATGAAGTGATGAGTCATTTGGTGTTAGCCTATACATTTTATTTTTTGGAGCACCTCAGCCCATAACTAAAAAGAATTTAGGGGCATAGGTAGGTAATGTACGGGCGCACACCTTAAATCAACCTGCAACTCAATTTCTCCTATTTCCCACATTTTAACTGTACATACAGTTACATTTATCGTGCTAATGCATATCTTACACCATCACCCAGATGTGCTAATCACTGGAACAAGATTCGAACAAAAAAAAAAAACTGTTTCACTAACGACTGATAGTTGGACTTCTCCTTGTGCAACGCGAGGACTGTTCATTTTATTGACTGAGTGGGAAATGAAAGTGTCAGTTGTACAGACGCGGCCCCTGTATAAGCAGCACACAAGCACTCACCTAGCTAAGAAACTACAGAAGCTCGTGGCCAGTTTGCAAAAGGTATAAGATATGCCTGACGCACTTGATAGCAAGTAGATTTTTTTTTTTTTTTTGTAATGTAATTTGCATTTTCAAGTTCCAGATGGAGTCTGGAGATAATCTGGGGTACTTATTGCATGCATCTTACTTTACACACCCAAGGGTGTAAGGCTTCATTTGTGGAGAGGCAGCAGATATGAGGACATTAGGTGCATCGGGTAGGATCAAGAGAAAATGTTACTTGCACCCTAGAGCCCTGCAAACTAACAGACACAAACTAGCACTGATCACTGCTGCTGTCTAAAAAACAACATGGGACAAAATTTTGCGTTAACTGGTAAACTGGTAAACCTTGTGACAGACGTATAACCGACTGCTGAATGTTGTGGAATTTTCCTCACGTTACTCTGTACTCTGTGACTGTCTACATCTACAAACTAAGCTGCACGGTCAGACAGTGGTTTACGGAGCAGTAGATTGGCTTTGCAAAAAGGCCCGGAGCGTTCTATGAAGGGAATGACTCATTTAAAATATTGTTTGATTACACAAATTTGATTGTGGGAAGCCAAAATCATGATTAAATTTTGATTAATTGTGCAGCCTTACATCTTCATGCCAATAACCAATTTGAACCTCTCCAATCTGGCTTTCACCCCCTCCACAGCACTGAAACCGCTCTCCTCAAAGTCCTCAAAGACCTCCTCACCTCTGCTGACAATGGTTCCCTCAATAACCTTATCCTCCTTGACCTGAGTGCAGCTTTTGATACCGTAAGCCATAACATCCTGCTCACCAGCCTTAAAGACCACGATATCGAAGGTACTGCACTCTAGCTGGCTCAGCTCCTACCTTTCCAACAGATCCCACTTCATCTATCTCCATAACCACACCTCTGCCACAGACACCCAAGGTGCTCCCCAAGGCTCCGTACTCGGCCCCCGGTTTGTCATAATCTATATCTTCCCACTCGGTCAGATAGTCCGCCACTTTGACTTCCACTGCTACGCCAACAAAACCCAGATCTACCTCAGCACCAAATCCCTCCCACAATCCTCCCCTACATCATATCTTGTCCATAAGCTATTAAAACCTGGATGCAACACATCTTCCTCAAACAGCGATAAAACAGAATTCCTCCTCGTAGGCTCCAAATCCACACAGCAAATTCAATAGCCCTCACCATCAAGGGCACCATTGTCTCCACATCTCCCCAGGCCCACAACCTTGGCGTTATCTTTGACTCCACCCTCTCCCTGGAGTGCCACATCCATCATGCCATTAAAACCTCCTTCCACATTGGCAACATCGCCACACTCAGACCCTCTCTCACAACCCCCGCTGCTGAAGACTCATTCACGCCTTCTTCTCCTCCCAACTGGACTACTGCAAATCACTTCTCTTTGGCATCAGCTCTACCAACATCAACAGACCACAACCGGTCCAGAAGCGTGTGATGGCAACTCCCCACACCCACCCACACACACACACACACACACACGTTGCTGAATAACACTCCACGGAACAATGGCGGCATTACTTAATCCTATGAACAGTGTTTGTAACAGCTATCGTATGCATATGGACAGTCTACAACTTAGCTATTCGCAGCTCCCTAAATACAATGGCAAGCAGTTTTATTGAGGAGGCATTCGCATATTCCATTTAGACTAGCTATAGTTGCAAGTACATATTAGAGCCCGACCGATAAAGGATTTTTAAGGTTGATACCGAAACAAATATTTGGTTATTTAAAAATCCAATATATCAACCAACATATATTAAAAAAAAAAAAAAAAATCCAGAAACATTTAACAAAATAAACAGATTTCACAAAGTTATTTGTAGTTATTTATGAGTTCTCAATAAACTAAAGACAATTTGTTTTATTGTCACAACACAACAGAGGAACATCAAAATATACATAAAAATTAAAAATAATAAAGAAAAAAAACAAAAAAGTTTGTATAAAGATACAAACTTAAGACATGAAACTTAAGCGCATCAAAAACAAATCCCATGTGGACTTTTAAATTTATTTTTCCAAAATAGTCATACCCCAGAAATCCCGCACCGAGGCCTGACATTGAATCTTTGAATGCAAGGGCAATTAAGTGATATCCCGCAGTTGTGTTAAAATAAAATACTGTCCAAAATGTGGTCAATCTTGTGATGAGACCAGTGTCTACAACACTGCCCAGGTCTATCAAGACAGCTCCCCCGACTGCACACAAGCTGGGTTGAGAGTAGGGCTGCACGATATGAGAAAACTATGCAATAACACTGTTAAATATTGCACTATTACTTGCGATATACTTCCAGTATTCTGCTAAAATACAACAAATTGCTTGTTGAATTTAAAACATAGGAAATCTGATCATTTCCAACATTTTATTGAACATGAAAATTGAACATTGAATTAGATATGAAAGGCAGCACTAAAACATGACAAATACATTGTAAAAGTGCATTTTTCTACTGATATTTCCTTTCAACTAGCACAAAAAATGTGTTTTAGCAATATATCTCAGCCTTTTGTGATCGTTTATTGTGCCAATTGATAACAGTTAAAACCGGATTGGTGAACTGGCGGAGCGCGCAAAAGCGGAACCCAAAGCGTAACGTGGGGAGGCAAACAACAGGAAATACTAGGTCTAAAGTACATTACCATTGCAAATATCCCATTAAATGGTGCTTGAAGCAATGTCCTGCGTTTTTTAGGCTACAACATTGTGTCACATACAGCAAACTTCTCACTATCTGCTAGCTGCCTGAATACACTGTAAAAAAACAACAACCTTTTAGACAGCCCAAGCTTCACAAACAAAATGAACCGCACCAACCTGCACCACGAAACATAATAGTCTTCTAGCCAATAATTGAGAATAAAAGGATTTTGGGGGTTAGTGCATGGACGGGTGGGGAAGGAGACAAGATGATTAGGTGGGAAGGACGAGCTGGCTTTCATATTGTTTGACAATGCTTCAAACATCAACAAGAACTGACATCACCCAACATTGCTTAGAGCACCTTTAATTGATTAAGTAAAAAAATCCGAAACCAATCTACGTCGACAAAAGCGCCAACAAATGGCCAATCTTTGTGTTTTGGCCAATAACTCTTTATTGGCTATCACTACGCAGCATTTTCCTCACCAATGTATGGTCTTTAGTAAACAAAATGGATGATCTTCGACTGAGGATCACCCCTAGTAAATATATTATGGACTGCAACATCATGATTTTCACAGAAATATGGTTAGAGTGCTGTGCAACAGCATGTGCGGATGAGTGTGCCACAAAAGTGAGACACAAGTGTGGATCACAGCATTGTTCAGTGTCCACTCAGACCCTCCCCCTATCACACACATTGCCCTCTCTCCCCTTTTCAACATAAAATACATTAGAAAGTCATAACATTTGCAAGTCGCACATGCGTGTGGAACACTCGCTGAAATCACGAATCACTAAAATGGTCAAAAATAGGTTAGGCCTAAGCTGGAGCAGTCCAGACATTGTTTACTAATTCGTTCAGCTGGACATCAGGAGCAGTAAACTGTCAATTTAATGAATCAATCACTAAAAATAACAGCATTGGTGAATGTATTGCTTGCACAATGAACAGTGCTGCATTTCTCAGAGACAGTTTGATGTATTAGTTTAGTTACCGCAAATAAAATGTAACCAAACTTATTGATTGCAGGAGTACTATATTGTGTTTTAACACTAAGTAAAGGATGTACATTCATGTGGGAATAATGTGCTTTATGACAATAATTAACTTACACAATATAACAGCAACAACATGCACAACAACTGTACTAATCCAAGTTTCCTGTAATACCTGACCAAGAACACAACTTTATTGCGTATGTCATGGTAAGAGCTGCACAATATTTCGTTTTAGTCTTCATGACATGTGCACAATAGCCACATTGCAGTATGTGTGTGTGTATACACACACACCACACACACACACACACACACACACATATATATATATATATATATATATATATACATATACATATACATATATAATATACACACACACACACACATATATACACACATATAACCTATACACACATACTACACACATACACACTACTATACACCATACAATATATATACATAACACGATACACACATATATATACACACATATATATATACACACACACCATATATAACACACACACACACAATATATACTACACATTAACATCACACACACATACACACACACACACATACAACTATACACATACACACACCACACATATATATACCACACACACATATACATAACACACACACAACACATACACAACACACACATATATATACACCAACACATATATATACACACACACATATATATACACACAACACATATATATATACTACACACAACATATATATACAACAATATATATATACACAACATATATATATATAATACACTAAACACACATATAATATATATAATAATATATATATATATAACACATAACACACACATATATATATAATATATATATAATATATATATATAGACACATATAGACACACACATATATATATATATATATATATATATATATATATATATATATAGACACTATAGACACATATAATATAATATATATATATATATATATTATATATATATATATATATAGACACAATATATTATATATTATATTATATTATATATAATATATATATATATATATTTTATTATAAATATATATTATATATATAATTAAATATATATTATTATATATATATATATATATACACACACACATATATATACACACACACATATATATACAGCTCTGGAAAAAATTAAGAGACCACTCCTTTATTTGTCTTAAATCAATATCTCTACATGTATGGCAGCCATTCCACTCCAGTGGCTGTTAAATTCCAACACAGGCACACCTCATTCTACGTAATAAGGTGCTGATTAAGTGATCACCTAAGTCAAATCTTATTTAACGAGGAAAAGTATAAAAGCCACTGCTGTGGTCATCACTATCCTCTTGCAATAGGGCCTGCTGGATGGCAAAAACAGGGCTACTAGGACCACACAGGTAATCTAAACAAAAAACAAGGAACAATTGACTATGCCAAAAGAGTTCAAAAGAAAAGTTTTGAGTGAGAAAAAGTTCAATTCTGGCTTTACTGGCAGAAGGGTACAGTGAGCGTCAGGTTGCTTCCATCCTTAACATTTCAAAGACGGCAGTACATTAGAACAAGGTCAAGCAACAGACATTGGGAACAACAAAGCTACAGACTGGAAGAGGGCAAAAACGATTGTCCACTGACCGGGATGACCGCCAACTCATTTGCATGTCACTCAAAAACTGTACAATGACATCAAGTGATTTACAAAAAGAATGGCAAACAGCAACTGGGCTGAAGTGCACAGTAAGGACTGTGCAAAACAGGCTCCTAGAAGCAGGGCTGAAGATGTGCAAAGCCAGAAAAAAGCCCTTCATCAATGAGAAGCAAAGACAAGCCAGGCTAAAGTTTGCAGGATTGGACCCTAGAGGACTGGAGTAAGGTCATCTTCTCTGATGAGTCAAATTTTCAGCTTTGCCCAACACCTAGTCGTCTAATGGTTAGACGGAGACCTGGAGAGGCCTACAAGCCACAGTGTCTGGCCCCCACTTTTAAATTTGGTGGAGGATCAGTGATGATCTGGGGGTGCTTCAGTAAGGCTGGAATTGGACAGATTTGTCTTTGTGAAGGACGAATGAATCAAGCATTGTACAAGGTTGTCCTGGAAGAAAACCTGATTCCCTCTGCTCTGACAATGTTCCCCAACTCTGTGGATTGGTTTTTCCAGCAGGACAACGCTCAATGCCACACAGCCAGGTCCATCAAGGTGTGGATGGAGGACCACCAGATCAAGACCCTGTCACGGCCAGCCCAATCTCAAGACCTGAACCCCATTGAAAACCTCTGGAATTTGATCAAGAGGAAGATGGATGGTCACAAGCCATCCATAAAGCTGAGCTGCTTGAATTGTTGTGCCAGGAGTGGCATAACATCACCCAACAGCAATGTGACAGACTGGTGGAGAGCATGCCCAGACGCATGGAAGCTGGAATTAAAAATCAAGGTTTTTCCCCCCAGTTTTTATTTCTGAAGTTTTCCAATTAAATATGTTTGTGTTGTTTAAAAATAATGTGAACTTTTTTTTTAGCTTTTTTAGGTCTAAAAACCCAGCATCTTTGTGGTTTTTTTTGACATTTTTTTCATTTTTTTAAAAAATAATTAATAACAACTTTTTTTTTTGGAATTTAAAAACGTCAAACTTTTGTAGAATAAAAAAAAACCCTGTTTTTTGTATCAAACCATCCCTAAATAGAAAAACCAAAAAACTGATAAAAATGAGTGGCTTTTAATTCTTTCCAAGCGTATAAATTACACACACACACCACACACACACACACACACACACCCACACCAATATATTATACTAATAAAATTATTATATAATAAAACACCCAATATATACACACCACATTTTAATACAACACCATATATACACACACACACCCCCAAACACACACACCCACACCCAACATATATACATCCACATATATTATAAAAAATTAAAAACCCACCACACACACCACCCCACATATAATATACACACATAATATATTAAAAAAAACGCAAATATATTATACAAAAAACCCATACAAAATTTTAAAACCCCCCCCCCCACAATATATACCACTAACACACGCACAACCCTCCCCTACATCCCAACACCCCAAATACTACCAACCCCATACATACCACACCAATAATGTTTGTATATACATTTTTTTTTTTTTTTTTTAAATCTCTGGGAAAGTCTTTACTTGTTTTAACGAAACGACTGATTAAAAGATGGGGGGGGGGGGCCGATTTAAACACGGGGCTTATGAAATTCTGTATCGTCCTGCCGCTTTGAGACATGATATTCTGGCCAGGTTACATTCTTGCCCAGGGCCAGCGGCTGCTCCAAAATATTACTCTACAACAAAAAGTAGTTGCTTAAAACATTTTCTGGTTTTTTTTCCCCGTGGGGCCCATAGCAAGTTTCAAGGGGAAAACCGCGGCTTCCCTGTCAGCTTAACAATATCAGAGGGTTTTAAAAAATTTAAAAAACTGTGGACAAATGTCAGAAGTTTGGACCGGCAGCCCGGGTTTCCCCTGTTGCGGGGACCAAATTGAGTAAAGGGGGGGCGGGGCTTATCTGCCCTCTGTGTGTCTAAATCTAAAAAATAAGGCTGACACAAATAAACAGGGGGTTTTACAGAGGGGTAACTGGTTTTGCAAAAAAAAAAAAAAGCCCGGGCCTTCTTAAAGGGAATGTTTCATTTAAAATATCGTTGATCACCAATAGTCGGGGGAACCCAAAAAATAGTGATTGTGTTTAAAATTCTTTTTAATTTTGAGCACCCTTAAAATTTCCCTGTTTTAAGTGTTTTTGTTTGTTGTGGCATGCGGTCTGCATGCCTGCCAACACCAAATACAGACGGGGGGTGGGGGGCGTGGCATCACAGGGTGGCTCTCAATCATGAGGGAAAATAAAAAACCTCTGTTTTCAAAAAATGCAAAATTTATCGTTAGAAAAACAAAAACCCTTTAAAAATTAGAGGCAAAAAAGACCATGATCATCAAACTCATACAATTGCTTCCCCTACACGTCAAAGATGGGCCCCCCAGGAGCAAGTGAGGGAAAAGGCTTTTTTTTATTTTCAAATCATTTTTATTTGCTTATTATAAATATCATTAAACAAAATAATGTATTGAGCGAATCAAAAAAAAAGTCTGGTAAAACTGGGCAAAAGGTTTTTTTTCCCACCCTTACCCCCTTCCTCGTTCCTGATTTTAATAAAATTTTTAGGTTTTTCTCAATATAGTCCTAACACACAAAATTAATTCTCAAAGCCCTTCCAAATGTATCTGTAACACAGTTTTCCTCACTTGTCAATTTAAAATTATACTTGCTGGGGAAGCCACCCTTGGTACTAGCTTTAAACTCCCCCGGGCCCAGTAACCCATCACATTTGGGGAGGCCTGCTCGCGGTGGCCCTGCCTGCGGTGGGCCTGCTGCGGTGGGGCCTGCCTGCGGTAGGCCATGCTCTGCGGGGGCCCCGCCTGGTGAGGCCGCTCTGCGGTGAGGCCCGCCGCGGGGAGGCCCGGACACGCGGGCTCGAATATGAGGAAAGGCGTTAACGTGGAAAGCTTCCACTTTTCCCTTTATCCCCTTTAATAACTTTGGATTTAAATGTTGGGCATCAAAAAAGTAAATCTATGACGGCTTAGTGGTTTATGATGTACGGTGCAACAGTCGCTATTCACGAGGGTGCTATTTTTGTTATTAATAGCGCATTGTTCGTGCGCAGCAAGAGTTTTTTTGGTTTTGGATGCGTATTTATAAAAATAAAACACTAATGTGTTTTAAACTCTAATGATGGTATTTAGTTATATGTCGCTCTGTACTTTCCTCGCGGGTTTTTTCAAACACGGGACGATTGAGTCGGGATTTTCGGGGACTGTGTTTGGAATAGGGCTTTAATGCATGCCCCTACCAGCGGCAGACAAAACTGCTATTTTCAGGGCATCTGAAGTAGTTAAAAATCCAATTTACGGGACATTGCCCACCCTGAGGCTAAAAAACCCTCTTTTTCCCCTTTACTATAAATTCGAAAAAATACCCTTCTCTTTTTCTTTATTTCGTCCTCAACATTTCTATTTTTGATTTTAGGGGTTCCCTAAAACCCTGGATAGGGTTCCCCTTTTTAAACCCTGCCAGATACGCTGAAAATCACTCTACCCGCCACTGTGGCTGGTATACAAGGCAAAGTCCCCCGCCACTTTGAAATAGTACCCGCCATTGGCAGGTGGTAAATTCCCACCTTGGAGGTGACCTACATTCAGTCACCTGTAGCAAACAAACCATTTAATTAGCTTATGGGCTCTCCTTATGGCTAACCCCCAAACATACATATGGGCCTCAAATTAAGACTTGGTGCTCGTATCCAACAAGTTTAACCAGAAAGTTCTACCACTGCACACAAAAATATACAGAACTCAATTTGCACTTGAAGGTGTATGTGTGGACAACCTTCATTACTTGAGTACTAACAAGTCAATACAGGCGTTGGCACTGTAATTAATAGTGAAATAGGGAGAAAGAATTACAAAAAGGGGAGATCTGGATAGAACTGAAATAAATAAATCCCTTATAGCAAGATGCAATGATATTATATTAAATGTCCAATTTTATTCTCTGTTATAGTGCCACTTCTCTGACAAATGACCCTTACATCTTCAGGGGGAAACACTGCAGTGTGCCACCCAAGTGTCTACATGTGCATGCAAAACACAAAGCAACAGAGAAAAGGTAAAATGAACTCACTAGCCGTGTGGTTAATGCTCTCAGTGCAATAAACAGAGGGACGTGAAAGGGGAGGCACAGAGAAAAGAAAGTGCAGCTTAAGCATATGTAACTCTTTGCAAACGAGGCCCCACGCGAGGAGCCACATTGCTGAAATGGCACTACAAGAGACAAACAGCCAGCCATAATCCATAGGCCTCAGGATGGCTAATACAATCACAACAGAAAGAATGTCCCTTTGCTTCGCTCTGCAGGCGTGCCCCACGTACCACACTAAGCTTCTATTGCTGTTCGTTTGGACAGAGGATTACAACAAATTAGCCATTTGTATGATTTCCACACATACACACTTTTCAACTGTAACTGATATCTATATCTGAGCCAGTGAAAATCATCAGTCAAATGGAAACTTGCTCCCAGCTTTGTACAAAACACACATGTACCCCCCTAAGACTGACTCTAGGGGCACAAAAAAGGTCACATCTGTTATCCCCAACACATGACTGAACAATTCACATTTTAATCTGCATCCCAATCACACACAAGTGGTATTTCAAAAAAACATTAGGTTTAAAAATAAACACTTTTGATTTCCTAAGTGGTCGGACTGCAAATCATACAAACCACTCATTTTCTAGTATAACCTGGCCATAATACCCCAAAAAGTTGAATGCTGCTCAAACAGTATGTGTACTCTAACCATAACAGAGGATACGGCCAGCCCTACTTTGCTTGTACTCTTAAATTGGTATGCTGTTATTAATGGACAACTTGGCTGAGCATTAAATTGCTGCAGTGCCACGACGAAGAAGGTCATATAAGTTTTCAATGAATCTCTGGAGCATGCCTTAGTGTGATGTAGTAATACGGTGACATGATTACAACGCATGAAATAGTATGACATGCTGAAAAAAGGAATCCTTGTCATTTATTCTGCTATTCTTTATGTAACTAGAGCTGGGTTATAAAAAAGTATCACAGTATATTTAACTAAATACATGAATGTCAATATCGCTTCAATATTGTAGAGTTGACTATTTGTGCTTATACAAAATATTTGCACCAATAGTCAACTCTACAATATTGCAGCGATATTGACATTCATGTATTTAAATATATTGTGATACTTTTTGATTTGATTACAATATCAATGTGCAAAATATTTGAACATTGATTTTTTTATAATTATCAGTAATGTGAATATAATGACTAAGTGGCTAAAGGCAAACAAAACTGTCAATACAAAACTTAACAGTAATGCAGCCTTTAAAACCAGAAAAAGACAAAATGTGTTATATTATGATAATTCAAAACTTAAGATATCTAGTCTCATCTTTCAATATAATACCCAGCCTAGGTGTAATCCTTCATTTATTGATGAGATACACCGATAGTGGTGCATGATTCTTTGTGGAGAAACTCAGTTTTACAGATCTGTCTAAATAAATCAATTAGTCAACATGTATTTATATATTTATATTTAGACATGTATGTATCTATTTATACAAAAACTACTTATGAATCATTATCTATTTACAAGAACGTAAGTGTGTGTATTGTAAGCTGCGACCAGCAGCTCTAAAGCTCGCTGTGTTGGTCTATAAAAATTTCCCCACCCTTTGGCGTCCACATTTCATAATATAACGACGTTAGATCAGACACAGGCATCTGTAGTAGATTAGTGTTACGTTTCCAGTGTTGCGGCTACGAACCGTAACGTTAGTTGGGACGGATGGACCCCTTGTTTCTTTAAACTAACTATATTAGCTTTAGCCTGGCTGGTAGCAGCTTTCTCCAGGGGAAATGGCCGGGAGACGTTGTGATCACGTTGCATTAATCAGATGATTTAGTTCGTATTTACAGCAAACATAAAACACTGAATACTGTAGCTTCACTGACTACACATCAAAAACTATGCACATCACTGTGTCAGCCGTAGCGGCTGCCTACGGTACTTTTCTACACATGGAGAGCCTCACTTCCCATAACAATAAACCCCGTCGGACTAACATCACATACACACGTTGCCCGCATGGCTACCTGTCTTAAAGAGGAAAGGTCAGACGGTAATAATCATGTAAAAGGAGAACGGTGAAAGTTTACTTTTCCATCAAGCAGCAAAAAAGGATTAGCGTCAACATTGCAACGTCCTGCGATGTGACTATCATGCATGCGCACATCGCGATGTCAATGCTAAAACACAATGTCGTTCAGCCCTAATACTAATGCAGCCTAATGCAAAACAACATATTCAAATGTATGTAAGTTATAATGTTCAATTTTTATAAACACTGTTTTAGAGTAATGCTTTTTAAAAATGAACAACATGTCTTAACGCAAACTTTTTTTCCCGAGTGCCCATGCGTACCTAAGTAGAAAAAGATAGACAGACTAGCACAGTGTTTCCTCTGTTGATTTTTTTTGTGGCACACCACAATGGCAAAATTTCTTCCGTCACATTATCAGAAATAGGAAAGACACGCAACAGTCGCAGTTGCCTTTTAAATTATTCTGCCAACATAATGCACCCCATGTTGGCTGCATTATGTTGCAGTTTAACAAAAAGAACAACTATTCAGAGGTTATTGGGCCTGTCCAGTTTAACTCCACATACTGTTGTGTTGACGTAGTTTATTGTCAAAGTGCTCGTTCGCAATATCCAAGTGATTTCAACAATGTGGAGAATCTTATAATTGGATGGCCTGCAGCTTCAAGCACAATTTGTTTGGAAACAAGCGTTACATTTTGGAAGATAGACTAATTCTGAACAGCAAAGCGATTTGTTTGAGCGTGTGCAACAATGTTACCTTATGTTACCCACCAAACATTAGCTGCTTGTCAAAAAGGTACATTGTAGTAGCCTAACATTAAGATGGATCAAATTGATATTGTATATAAATCCATATCAATAAAAAGTCTCTGCTGTTTTACAGTGTTGCAAAGTGGCATGTAATCAATGAAAAAACAACGATGTCATGTGGCAGAAAAAAAAAAGCTTTATTACGTTTACCAAGTATAATTTTGTGACATTGTATGATCTAAAATTTCCCATGAACGCATCACCTGGGTGCCTGGGTTTTGATGGAAGTTAGAGTAACCAGTGGGATGCCACTGACGGGCAACTAAATGAAACGTCATAGGTCAAAAATAAAGATTTTAATGCAGACATGTTACATAATTCTACCATTAAGTAGCATGACTAGAGTAAAGCATTTCTGTTCAATTTATAGCTACACTTGTGGTGCATTTACATTCTGTGTGCATCTGACTAAGATAAACCTTTGGGTAATTTGTTTGTGTATACAGTGTGTAGTTTTCTCAAGGGGTGTGGTGAGGATTACTATCCCACTCAAAGATGTATGCCTCTGCAAAACCTGGGGCTGAATTAAACAATTTAGAAAAGTAAGAAAGATGTCGCAATAGCTTAAAGTTGCTAAAGTGCTTACAAGTAATACCATTCCCATGATTGACGTAGTCCTTATTACGATGAAAACAGTCAAACTGGCCTGAAAATTCAACGACTGCCTTTTTAGAGAGTAAAGCCATGTCAGCCAGACATCAATGTGCATGCCCTGGGAAGAAGTTCTCTGATCCCACTGCTTTATGAATTTGATGAATTGAGAAGAACAAACTAGTTTGCAATGTTCAGTGTAATAAAGAAGTGTCACCCAATTGAAATGTCTGGTTCCTTTGTGCTTGTTTAATGGTTTTTAAAAAACACATTTCTGAGGCATAAGCTATAACATGTTGTAGCTACAAAGGCAACCACTGCATCTAGATGCCTGAACTAAACCAATAAGCCTAAATGTCAATGAGGACACTTCAGAAAAGCCTAACACCCATACCTTCATCTACAGTGGTTCACAACTAATTACTGATAAACGGTTTTATAACTCAGTGAAAACTAAACAACCAAAGTGAACACATAACTTCATGTTTAAATCTGACATTTACAAGCCAATGTTAAAGACTTTTCGTTTTTCTGGTCTTCTTAAAATCCTGCAATGGCCTTCTTAAATGTCAGCAAACAGTGTTGCCTAAAAGTATTAGTGCAACTCTGGATGTTCTAGGATGTTCTTGCAACAAATCTCACTGAAAATCAGTTATTCAGCGTAATCTCTGTGGCATCGCTTTAAAAATTAGATAAAATATAATAACAGTGAGTGATGTTACTTTTAGGTGACAAATTTGCAAGACACTGCACTAGCAGGATAAATTACCATTACCACAATATTGTCACACTATTCTACGTAGACAAAGGTGATTTTTTTATAAATGCAGAACAGTATTGTTAAGTATTTCCAGAATTACCAGTTTTGCCAAGTTCATACTCGATCAATGCCCTTTTGTTGCTAGTGTGGCGTTGATGCCTTTGATTATTTGGCCGCACCACCTGTTTATCACCTTCTCTTTTGGATGTCTTAATATTGCTTTTTAATGTGATCTTTTACATATGTATGACTTTTGTCATTTCTCATTGAGCAAATCAATATGACAGCAACACTTTCAAATTGTATTTTACAAAGAGGGTGAACCATTGAAAAAAAACATTTTTTTTAACACTGGAAAAATGGTTGCCAAATGGGACAACCAGACCAAATGAAATAGTTGACAGGGGTCCAAATCCAGTTGCCCTAGGAAACTGGGCAACAATTAATCCAGAGCCATGTCTGTCAATACTCAATTTAGGCCATTTACAAATTTGTATTTATGTTATGCTATTTATACAGAGTATAACAAATGCCCCATCATAGAAGGATAATATAAAATTAATGTTCATGTATGTAAAGACATAAAAGAGGACCACTGTGTTTGGAGGAAACTGAAGTGGGTGATCTTCTCAAGCTTTTATTTTGTTTAACAGTGAGCCAATAGAAACGGCCAGGAATAAGTGTGAAAGCATGGAGAAATAAGTCTTCTGCGAGGTTTCTCTTCACTATGGTCGTTAGTTGTGCTCTGGTTCTTAAACTGGAAAGCCAGATATTAACCTAGTGAAGCACAGTTTAAGTGTCATTTTACTTTTGTGGATTTTTGTCTTTAATTTAGTCAATAACTATAAACTTTGGACCTGGCATGTCTCTGCATACAACGCTAGACTTCAAAATGGGCCTTCCCACATGATAGCTAACGTTAACTTATTCAGAAATGACACCATACTTGCCAAGTTATTTAACAATCTAAGACACAGGGAGAATGACTGTGCAGCAGTACACTCGCCTCGCAGTGTGCGTGCACAATCATGTCTTACAACTGTTTCCATCCCAAATAAATCTTCGCTATCAACGAGGGCCCACACTGTCGCATTAGAATTTAGCTAACCAGCTAGCGGACTGACTGACTGCAAAGTGTAACGTTAACCATACTATTTGTACAACGCTGTTCAGCAAGACATTATTTTAACGTGGTTTACAACTTTTTAAAAACTGCAAATTAACACACGCAAAACCGTTATTTTGCTTCTTAACTGCCCAGAGCGAAACTAATTCCCAGTTATGAAAATGTGCGCTTGGTGAAGGCCTGTCGCAGCACGGAGCAGGTGGGCCATGCATACACGCAGCAGTTTTCTGGGTCGCTTTTGCCATGGTAAATAACACGTGTCACTAATGGGACCTTATAACAAAGTGCCAAAAAGATGAGATTAAGCACACTTTCATGTCATTCAACTAAACGTGGCTATCATATCCTCAAAAAAACTGCTGCGAATAGTACCGCTGTCTCATTTGAATGGAGGGACCTAGGGCCTGTTAGCTACCATGCTGGTGGTGTTTCAATGAGGCTTAGAGGGGGGGGGGGGGGCATTAGCAAGCACTTTTTGGTTCTTACTTTTTCAATGACACGACTAGCCATATGTTTCAAATAAAAACACGTCCCTGACTAAACTGCTTCAAGTAATGCACTATATTAAGTCATTACGGTTGTACAAATGAGGGGCGGTCGCAAGCTTATAAATAACGTTCCACGGCGAGGATCAGGAGTTGTTTTGCAGGCTAACGTTAGCAAGCTAGCTTAGCTACCTGGTTGCTGTAAGAAGCCATGCTCCCGGTGAGATTTCCTCTCCTCCACTGACAAGATGAAAATTCTCCCGGGAAGGTGTTGTAGGTTTGTAATGGCCGTTACAAAAGACGTCCTACTTCGACGTCATTGTCATTTTCCCAACGGTGTCCTAGTAGTCGTAAGTTTTGATCCATGTAATGCATCAGCACTTCATGCTGTTCGCCTTGCCGTCACCGCCATTTCTGTCTCGCCTCTTCGTCGCTTGCTAGCCAACCTAGCGCGCGGTAGGTTGTAGTGCAGCGTGACCTCAAAGAGTAGCGATAAACACTTCCGGCGGTGGTTGGCTCCCGTACTTCAAAATAAAAGTCTTCATCTTTAACCACAGATGGCATTCAGATTCAAATTACATATACATTCAATACAGTCGTCTTTAACCTTAGATAATTACGTTCAGTGATGTACTATGTATAGTATGTGACCTCTGGGGCACATATGGAACAACACATATCAGATTGTTCTCATATCAGACTTTCATTCAGTTATTATCACATCAAATTATAATTTGTTTCTTTCTATTCAGCCTGGCATGGGTGGGCTACTGTGAAGTTGTGGGATCTGTTGAGTTTTAGTAATCACATTAATTGAGGAATATTTTAAATACAAGCACACATTGAAATAAGTTTGACACAGGGTCTCTTCCTTAATAAATGGCTTAAAGATCAGAAAAAAACAGCATTTGGCTCTATTATCTGACTTGTCATGTAAGTTGAAATTGTAAATTGTCATAGGCTATTTCCAAAAATAATTTGACAGCCCAGAGGTTGTCTGGCCCTGAGACTATGGGTCAGATGCCGGCTTTGCCTGAAAATCCAGCCTTGCGGTTGCAAAAAACAAAATGTATAGGGGCTATTTGACTGCTGGTAAAATATTCATTACTGTATGTAGAGATTCAGCTCTTTACTTGACATGGAAAATCCATTATTGTATCAGAGAAACACAAACACATCTGTGCTTACTGCTTGTGTGCTTTTATTTTGTACTTATGAGCTTTGTTTATGTTTATGTGCGTTAATTGTGCTCATATGCTTTTTGTCTGTGCTTAGCGTGTATGTGTGTAATCTGGCACATTTAGGCTACATGTTGAGCTCAAGTGCTCGTGTTAAATAATGTGCATTGTCCCTTCTTAAATGATGATTGAAAAAACATAACATCCATAAGTATCTGCCTCTTGTAATTACAGGGTGTGGGTGTAAGAATTACCTCATTGACATGGTCACAAGTTTAAGCTACGTTTATTGTGAAATATATTTATGCTTCGGCGGAAACGCTGAAAGCAATGTCGTGCAGCGAGCTTCATGATTGAAGCGTGACCGCGTGCGCCGTCTGCGTTTACGTCCGGGTTGGGGCATGAGTCGCAACATTTTTGTTTTTGAAAGTTGAGCACGACTGAAAACTAACGATTTTATAGGCTACTTTCCGTTTGTGTTCCAGATCACATTAGTGAAGCTGCATATGTGTCCTGTAATATTTGGATCAAACTAACCAGAAATTAAATGTAGCTAGTTGTCTGGTCATTAGTCATAAACAATAAATATAAAAAAGTAGCCTACAATACGGTACAATCAGGCATAATGTATATGCCACACTGCCGTACTGTAAACCACTATACGGTGGGGGAAGAAACCTAACGTTAGATTAGCAGAAATTTCACAGATGAGCTCTACTGGTGGGCGTGGCACGGCACAGGTGAGTGACAGGAGAAAATCTCAAACACAGGAAGCTGAGAAAGTTTTCTTCTCGGCATAGACGAAAACCAGATCACTTGGTTTACGGAATCCAAAGGTAAAAAATAATTATGTTGTGTCTTTGTATTATTCACAAGCCTAGAACCATTTGCTTTACGTTAAAACATGAAACACGGATGAATTTAGTAGTACAGGTTAATAAGGAGCACTTGTCGAATTGTGGACCTCTCGCAATATGCTGGACTGGGCTCCCATGTTACAATAATGTAGACGTCTGATTTAGTTTGCTGACTATAGGCTAGGTATGATCAAATACATTTGTCCTACTGGAATTTCTGTGGGTTCTGAAATCGTCACCATCTTTCTAGCCACTTTACAAATGAAAAAACCTCTCTGTCTTTGGTCCTTCACCCCAGCCTTTAATCGTCATTAAATAATCCTTCATGCTGCTTTACTGTCCACTGTACTGTACTTTACTGAAAGACAAGCCAATTATTCACTTTGTTTATGGGGGTCTATAGTACAATTCATGTCCATAATCGTCCTTTTTTTAGGCAGAGGAAGATGCCGGAGAGGGGAAGGCACCACCAGAGGAGTGACGTGTATGAGTACAACAGGAGGGACAGGGAATACTCACACAATGAAGACAACGCTTCATATGATGGCAGAGGCATCAACCTGAAGCCAAGAGGCATGGACGAGAGACATGGACGAGGCTCTGCTGGTGACAGAAGGGCCAAACAAAACAGACAGATTGACATGACAACTACGGCTCACAATGAGACACCTGTTTACAGAGACCAAGACCATGAAGTACCCTCAAGACTGTAAGGGACCGTATACTTTCTATTTCTTTTCCCTGTCATATCTTCCGCACACACTTTTCACAATCTGTGGCAGGGTTATTTATTTACATTTGTATGCAAAATGGCATGTTTTGTAAAGATGTAATTGATTCTGTGGTATTGTCCTTGTAGGTCCAATGAAGCTGCTGCGTATCACCCTGAAGGGGAGTATAATGAACCACAGCACAGACAAGCTCTTTACAATCTCAGATACATCTTAACCAGTAGAGGCAAGTAGATTTATTTTAGTGTTCTGTGAAATGTTGGTTACAGTCAGAGCGCATGCTTATCAGTGTTTACAGTTTCTAGAATTTGTTAGGTGTCCCCCAAATATAGTGGACAATAAAACATGCAATATAATTCTTTTAAATTATTATATCCTATTTTTAATCACCCATTAAACATGCTTTGTAAGTGCTAATTAAAAGTGGAAATTAAATTAAAATCGGCAAATGTTTTGTTTGTTTTTTGCTTAGATTAGATTAGATTAGATTATACTTTATTTATCCCACGACGGGGAAATTCTGTCGTTACAAGTAGCAGCATAGCAGCAACAGCAAAAAACAAAAAAACAAAACAATAACACACAAACAAGTAAGCACGAAAGAAATACAAGGCAAGAAATACAAGGCAAGAAATACAAGGCAAGAAATACAAGGCAAGAAATACAGGCAAGAAATAGACAATGAAAATATGGTAGATTGAGTAAGTAAAATGCCGTCAAACAAAAGGATTTTTAAAGTGCGGTTGCCATGATAAGAGAAACAATATTGCGGTGTAAGTGACGTTAAAAATTAAGTTGAATGTGTAATTAAGTTGAATGTGTTTGTTTTCTTGAAAATGTTTTTATTTTTTGTTGATCAATTGATTATTTAATTCAGCTCTAGTGTTACCATGTTGCTATACATTAATGTTAGTATTGTGTTTTTCCTGTGTCTCTCAGGTCTCTGCCAACTTATGGAGCTGTTTGTGAATCTGCTTCTTGTCATCTGTGCCGGAGTGCCATACAGCAACAACGGGGGTTACCGTGACCTGGCCAGCTTAGGTGGACTCTACTACTATTACTTTGGTGGGGCCAACGCCTTCAGTGGAGCCGAGGCTGACAGGGTGAAGGAGCTGGACCGGCTGTTCCAACAGCTCTCGCGGCCTCCGTATGTCTTCACCATGGCCTGCGGTGGGGCAATAATGATCTACGCCTGTGCCATGCTTGCCCTGGGGATTTTCAGGGTCCCTTACCGCTGGCCTCCCGTGCTGCTGGGAGAGTCTCTGCTGAACCTCTTGATTGGCCTGGGCTACATCCCAGCGCTGGCCTTCTACTTTATTAAGCTGCAGGGAACCTACAACGACCCCATCTGCATGGAGAGAGAGAAGTTGTACAAGAGCAAAGGGCACAAGGGCTTTGAGTGCCAGTTCAACGGTGCAGATATTGCAGGAGGTCTCTTTGGGGTGGTGGGGGTGTTTGTTTTCATCTTTGGTGCGGTGTTAGCTGTCAGAGCTTTCAGGTCAGTGCGGGAGCTAAAGAAGCAAACGAGAAATGAGGACAATAATTTTTAAGTCTTTTCTCTTGGGCATATTTGAACACAAGTGTGATTGATTACAAATCCCTGTGACAAGAAAAATTGGAAGGATTGTTGACATATTAGGTGTTGTGCATTCATTCTTGAGTGTGATCTGTGAATCCGCTTTCTGTTAATCCACTTTATACTTTTTATTTCATTTTGTAGATTACTTTTTTTAATACATACTACTTTTCAAGTTTATACATGTGGCCTGTCTCTGTAAATGTGTAGATATAATAAATTACTCAAATGGTGTATTTTTTATTATAAGTTTTTAATTTGTGAATAACAGTTTGATTGCCAGAAATACTCCTAGAATACTATTTATCATTCTTTCTAGAAGAGTCAGTTGTGTGGCAGAGAAAATCAGTAATTTGCAACAAAGAATGTCAGACGATGATATGTTAACCAGGTACGTTTCCTTGGGGGTTCATAGTCCTATCTCTTCTAAGGTAAAATAATTTGTGTTCCAGATCGAAATGATTGTGCATTCCTTCCATCTCAGAGCTGTAAGTTAATATTTATTGAAACCACTCTTGAAAAGAAAATATGCAGTTAATAGTAGTGAAATGTATTTTCTGCATCACAGGAGACAAGTGCAGCAAAGCTTCTTCTGCTTTGAACGTTGTCCTAGGAGTTGACACTTTTCTATTGATAAAAGCCTAAAATATGAGTAAGTGATATGATGGCTCCTCCATAGACTACTTAAGTCAAAGAGTTATACGTTGTTCCTCCCTAACGATCTTACATTACTTACAAGTAAAACAATTATACCTCAACTTTCACATTCAAGATCTTTTTTTCCAACTATTCTATGTTCAGGGTGTCATTCTGAACTTCACCAAAAGATGGCAGTTCTGTGAAATCTATTTCTTCTGATTAATTTTCTTGATTACAGTACTGCTTCTGTGCATTTTTGCTGATTGAATAGAGAAAAAAACATTCTGGAAACCAAGGTAAATACATAAATAACCTCATACTATGGCAAAATAAAACCGTAGACATAGCGTATGCTGACCAAAAGGAGTCCTTTCGATGATATTTATTGGCATGAAATCATAAAATCGGTAAGCAAAATGGACACTGGACAAAAAAATTCACAGTAAAAAGTTTTATTGCTACTTGGCTTAAAGTTAATTTAAAAACAGCTTCTCTGCTCAAAACAAATGATAGCAGCATTTAAAATAAAAATAGCAACCATCTTCCACTCTGAATGTTCAAGGGGAGTACAATTCTGTCTGATACACAGCAAAAGTGCTCATTGTTAGACCTTTTCCTAAATAATTAATCTTTTCATTACTAACCATAAAACTCAATTTTAGCATTACTCTGCATGCTAGAATAAAAACCTCAAAATATTAGATATGCTCCATTTTGTAGAAATAATTCACATTTTGTATGTACTCAATGCTTTTATGTTGATTTATATTTAGGGCATGCTTTCAACATTAAATACAGCTTTAATTAGTACCTGCAAACAAAGTACCATAATGAGTGACAGTGTTCTGTAGAATCCCAATCACTTTCAATTCTGTAGTGGAGAGGGAAATATAAATTTGCATGAAAAAATGAAGTACAAAAATAAATGTCAGCTTCTTGGCTTTGAGAAAAAATATTCAAGCATTTCTAGAAAATGATGTACAGAAATGAACCGTAAGATTGGCTACTTTGGTCACATGTTAAACAACTGGAGCATCTTGGATCGGTTTCATTCACCATACCCACGCAGAATTACAGTCGATCCATTATTCCCACGGGCATGCACACACTTGAACATGTGCACTTAAGCTTCATTTTACACACAAACACAGACATTTTGCAACAGAGTTGTACAGGGAGCTTGTTAAGTTGTGCAAAGAGGAAATTATCCCTTATAGTTAAGAAATTAATCAACTGTTTAAAAAAAAACAACAACAACAACCACACTGACACTGAAGCCTACTCAAATGCGCATACCCTCTTTTTTTGGTGCTCAAAGGGGATTTATGAGCATTTCACTACTGGACCCTCTCCACTAAAGAATTAAAGGGAATATCGTATGCCAATGCACTGTACCTTCTGCTCCCTCTTGCTGTATCTACGCATACAGTTGGCATATGTTCACGTACACTGATTAGTCTGCTGAGGGATCATTATTCAATTATACTTCAAGTTGGAAATGTATATTGGACAGGACAGTGGGTGAATATATGGTGTCAACCAGGAGACGGACAGAATGAACGTACAACTGTAGAAAAAACTGACCAAGATGATTCTCAAGAGTGCTAAATGTAGCAGTGCAATCCAAACTAATAAGACTACACTGGAAATGAGCCAAAGGAAGATACGCACTCAGAAAACAATTAAAGAGCAATGCAATTTACACAGACAATCCCAAATTACACACATCATACATACATCAGTCATTATTCATTTTCAGACATATTGAGAAATATAATTCTTGTAGTTTTAGGTAATGGACAATGAAGCTCCAATAAACATCCATGAATATATATTTACACTTTGCATATTTGTATGAGCAAATTCCCACGATAAATATAATATCTCCTCTCCAAACTGGCTTATCAGTACAGTCTTCCAACTTGTTTCAGATGTGTACCAATATTATTCACAATCATAATCTGTCCTATAGCTTTTCTAGCTCCTCCTCTGTCAGGTATACCAATAGTGCCCATTCGTGTTTTACTGCCTTCAGTCCTGGAGCCTGACGCCATGTGTGAGCCCAAGTCTGTTTGGCATCTCAGACACTGCACCGTCTGATCAATAAAGTGACTTGAAAAAAATCATTTGCCTCATCACCTCAAAATATAGTTTCCCATTTTTAAGTTTGAAAAAAAACGTGGAAATCATTGAATTCAGAAATAAGCATAGTAAGGACAATACCAGCTCTTTGATATGGATTATAGTAATTATTATCTTAGACTAATGTTTTCAGTATATGTAATTAATGAATTATTAAAAAAAAAAAAAAAAAACATTTTCTGGTATGCCAGATGTTTAGGAATCAAATAGCAGAATGTTTCAACCAAATAATAATACTAGGTATAAATAATAAACAACAGCCAGGAGGGGGCCCATTAATTTGTATTAATATAAAGGAAAAGAAATGTTGCCAGATAGTGTTACCCCCAATTTCCACAGGATGAGTAACGGCCGTCTGTCAGTACCCATCAGGTCCAGGTTTGTTGCGGAACGACTGCGGCCATGACTGACAGCTGAAGTCTCGAGGACCCACGAGATCTCGCAAATTCATGTAAAATTCATAGAGAGTTAAAAAAAAAAAGTGGACCAACAGATCCCGTTGTTATGGACGGAGTCCCGTGAAGGAAAATAGTAGCGCTTTTCTGGTGATGGCTAAGCGTTACTGCGCAGCCTCCAATTGAGCTTGACGACGTAGATGTGACGTTAGCAACGTGTCTGAAAGTTGTAAGTCCTCTGGTAACTGTGCCAAGAGAAATCTCAATCATTACCAATCAGCAGAGACGGAGAGTGTAGGTATATGTTAGGAGATAACATAGGCACAGGCTAATTACTGCTAACTAACATGCTGGTGAACGTTAGTAATTAAACCTAAACAGCTGATGTAGGTCGAAACTGTCTGCAAGTTTTTCCTGGCAATACGGTGATTTGTCAACTGTGCGACAGCAAGTCGCATGGTTCTGACACAATCGTTAGCCTATTTTATACAAAAACGTCTGCTACGGAGCCATAACGTGAGCTACAAGGTAATGGAGCCTTTTATACATTGTCGTGTTTCTTTAGAAATAAAAAATGCACAAACAGAGTCTTGAAACGCTTCAGATGTAAAGTTATTCACTGTGAAGGTGGCGCCAAATTGAATGGCGGTCAATGGGATGCTAACTGCAGGTGATGACTTTGTAGCATTAAAATGGCGCCAGAGACATTCGCTTAGAGAGGAGAGGCTTACCCCCGAGGTAAAATTAATGGTAAAAACAGAAGCTCTGAGTATCTGCTCCGAAGGGCTGCGGGTCGCCAGAGCTGGGACGGAGACTTGCGCAAAGCTTCTATTTTTCTTCTATTATCATTTCAGTACACGGCAGATATTGCGGGACAGGAAGTTGAGCACAGTAACAAAATAAAACATCCGGTTAATTTTCAAAATAAAACAGACTGTGCTCACTGCAGATCATATTTCTCTGCAGTACACCTTGAAAACACAGCACAGAGTTGTTTCCTCTCTATTGCTCTGGATGGAAACAAACAGTTGTCATTTCTGTGGTTCTATTCTACATGAATTTGCGAGATATTGTGGGTCCTCGAGACTTCAGTTGTTAGTCATGGCCGCAGCCGTTCCGCAACCAATCCGGACCTGGTGGGCGGAGCACAGAGCCGTCACGCAGTGGAGCCGATACGCAGCCATTGCGCATCCTGTGGAAATTAGGGGTGGGCCTACTTAAGAACACAAATTATGCTGTTTGTGGTGCTGATGTTAAAACTTCAAATATTGTTCTGTAAAATACAGATGCAACTGAAAACAAACAAAAATAGCCTTTCATAAAATAAGTCATGGCAAGTCATATGTCATATTAAAAACACACCAAAAAAGGAATGTTGTAAATTAACCGTCATTATGTCATTTGTGTTGGCTATGTATTCTTAGACAAGAAGTGATATGTTGGACTGAGGTAAGCCACAATAACCCCAGTACACTGTGTTGAACAATATCTCATATATTAAACTCAAATATATGTGTATAACTCTTAAATCACTATTTTCTACATACAAAGTGCTTTTAACCGTGTGAGACAAAAACGTGCAAAACACATGAAAAGATTCAAAGTCACACATCAATTAAGGCTTTATCACTGACTTATCACTCATTCCTGTGTAGCAAAGTAAGGACAGAGGAGCTGCTTTAATAAACAACACCCCCAGAGCCTCAGTCCCAAACAGAACATGAGTGGGATGAAACAAAGGGCTTCTCCCCGTAAAGAAATACTGATTAGTGTTTACTTTAAGGCTAAAAGGGAACACTGAAAGGTCCAGTTATGCAACAGCTGTAGAATGCCAGAAGTGCACCACTACGGACTTGGAGTGGCAACTAAAAATATACATCTAATGTAGCAATCACTGACATGAGGAATTACCCAACTTTGGCCTTCTTATAACCACCGCAGCCCGGGCAGAGCTACTTTCTGTTTTGGCACAAGGTGGGAAAGTTTAGGAATTGTTTCCAGGGCAACATTACTTTAGGTATTAATGATTGGTCCTACACATATAAAAAACTGATTGAGAACTAATGATACTAACTGCTGAAGCACTGTGTGTGATCTAATGGGAAAATCACATTATTTACTTATAATTAGGGACTGAATCAGTGCGTTCTTACTGCAGTACCCTGCAGTATACTGCTGCTGCACTGATAATCCTTTATTTTATCAACTGTGTGATCTGAACTCTACAGAAACATTGTCCCCTGATCAGGAAATGGCATTTATAAACACTATTTGTTCCTATGTCCCAAATCTCTGCACGCACCTGTAGAACTGTGGGTCAAACTTTGTGACATCTTGTGTATACAGACTAGATCACACAAAATACAAAAATATAGGGTTTAGGTTCTGTTTGAAATGGGCTGGAATAACACATCCTGAAAGTTATCTGGATGTGTGGGCAGTGCATTCATAAGCAAAATTGAGTTTGCTAAGATGTACAAACGTCAATAACTGAATCTGCCTGCAAGGACATGAATTGATGTTTACACATTTCAAAGGGTAGCAGTCGCCAACATTTGGATGCATGTACAATATTAGTACCAGTGGCCATATCTTACAGTACATAAAATACTGCTTTCATCCTTCACCTCTTGTACACTGTTTAATTGCCTTGACTGATTTGTTCAAAATTTATATCCATACATCCTGGGGTCCACTGTCCAGTGGCCATCAAATTTACTAAAGTAAGTCAATTTTCTTCTTTTATTTTCCTATTTAGATTTTAAGGAGACTATTTGCTCATGTACTGTCACAGATTATACTTTAAGGATTTTTAAAACTCTACAACACATCCGCTCTGTACAGTTGAATGACTTTAAAATGATTTTGTTTTACACTTATTCAAAATGAATTACTCTAAATAGCAATACTTTTTAATCTAGGTGTGTCAGCAGCTCAAGCACACCATGTCAGTTGGCTGCTAGTTGAGTGAGTGTGTACTATACTGTATAGAATTAATTTATACTATATAGAAGATTCCATACATATTGTGTGGGAATGTTAAAAATCAAACCCAAGCATTACGTTTCTGGCATTGTAAATACAGTTATTTTGTCTTCACATCTTCTAGTCCTATGGCCCTTACAAGCATTTATACTCTGATATTTGATATCCCTTGTAAGCCACAGGACAAGGAGGAGAGCAGAAGCTGTGCCAGTGCTGGTCTCTTGGAGACCCTGTCCCTCCTCCAAATTTAACTAACAAGCTCACATTCCCAAACACAGCCTTGATAAGGGAGGAGCTCTAGGCTGAGTTGTCTGCAGTAGGCACTTTTCAAGTTTCAGTAACAGGGCTTCTCTCCAGGACCTGAGAGACCACAGAGACCCTGGAGAGGAGATTTGACTGCACTAACCATAATCTCCCGTACAAACCCTCTAGATTGCTTGCTTTCCAAGTAAAGGGAAATGTTGCTGACATGTTTTAACACATGAGGTATCCCATTTCAAGTCAGGCTTGTTTTGGTTTTTTCACAACGTCATGTTATGAACTGGGATTTTGGTCGCCCTTTTTTCTTGGATACTCAGAACGTTCAAAGAAATCTTTTTTTTTTACCTCACTTTAAAGGCGCAGCATCACTTAGTGAATGTCGAAGTCCCACAGCTTTGTCTTGCAAAAAGATCTGAATGGCAACTTGAATTGGAATATCCCCCATGCATAATCTCCTCTTCTTTCCTGGAATGGCACAATCACAGAATTCCAGCCGCATGACACTGTCTTGTGTCCCCTTTCTAGAGGGCCGTATCGTAGACTTCCTGCTGTAGGATGGGGGCCGGGCCTGGACCTGGGACCAGGTTGGAGGCAAATGCAGGGGGGTGGGGATGATCCCACACTGGGTCTTTTAAGGAAGGGGGTATGGATGGTAAGGGGGGTGCTGAGACTAGAAGGCTCTGGCCTCTTAGCTGCTCCCTGACTTCCTGCTCCAGACTCGGCGGCACAATGAGCTGGTCCTCGGGGTCCTGCTGTGCTGGGGCAGTGAAGTACCCAGATTTCTTCTTAGGAGCCTCCAGGGCCACTTCAATGAGATTATGACTGTCCTCTGGGGCTACCACAGAGCCATTGGATAGCTTCTTCCCAAACAGGCTGCATGTGGAAGGAGACTTTTTAAGGTCTGTAATCTCTCTCCCACATACAGCAAGCAGGCAGCCGTTTGTAGCAGAAACCACCACACTGTTCTGTCTCCGCATTTTGCCATTGGGATAGTCAGAGCCTCGCTTTTCAAGGTCCAAGTCTTTGGGGCTCTCAGGGACCCCTGGCCGTAGTTGGAAAGCACAGCAGTGAATGTCTACCTCCACTTCTAGCTTGCTGCCATTGGAAATTACGCCCTCAAGCGGAGCTTCATCATCACTGTCCAAGCCGTTGTCAGAGTGGTTACTCGAGAATGTAGCACTGGAGGGCTGTCGCTGGAATAGGCCTGGGTGGGTTCCTGCCCCAACTGAGCCTGGCACCATAATTCCACACAGTGTAGTAGCAGGGTGTAGACTACAGCGTCTCTCTGGGCGGGATGCAGGGACAGACGATGGATGCTCGTCTGAAGCGGTGGACCCCGCCTCACTGCCCACCTCTGAAGCTGATGTCTCACTGTTAAACTCAGAGACAATACCACTGCTGGATGAAAGGGTTGCTGGGTCACTGGGGCCTGGGGTCACGGTCACAGGCACAGGGGCGGGAGGGGGAGGGGGACCCCGTGGTTCAGTGGTGGAGACAGGTGGCTCACAGGTACAGCTGTCCTCAGCAATATGCAGGGATACCACTGCAGCCTCAATGTTGTCTTTGCAACCATAACTCTGAGCAAGGGAACACAACTTCTTGGCAGCAGCGCGAGGATCTCGCACAGCCTGTACAGTGCACACAGCCTCCTGGTAGGAGACTCGTTCAAACAGCGCTCGATTCCCCAGTATCAAGAACTCATCCTGGGAACAGAGAGGCTTAGAGTGCACCCAGGGCTTTGGAAGCACCCAGGGAGACAGATAAGAGCAGCCCAGCAGGCGAGAGCAGCATGTCACTCCACTCACTTTGTTGTCCTACAAAACAGGAATTGTAGATGAAAATTAAATATACCCCACTGAATATGAAGCTACACATTAACACTAGGCACAAGTTCTACATACTGCAGTGACCTGAGTGTAAAAACAAGAACCCAACATACTTAAAAGCTGTGCGTTACCTCGGTAATAATGGCTTTACTGAGTTTAACTCTCTCCATCTCCTCAGTGCAGGTCTCCAAGCTGTAAACCTTAGAGAGAGGTATAGGTCGACCATCCCGGCACAGCACTGCCTGGCAGGTGCCAACATTGGCCACAGTGAGGCTGAAGGAGCCCACTGGATCTGAAGGCTCATGGTGAATATAACACAGCAAGGCAGAAGCACCCAGTTTCTGGCCAGCCATTCCTAGTTTCCTGTCCAATACAAAACAAGACAAAACTGCTGACAAACTCTTGAAATCACTGGTTTTAGCATACAAAACTGCAGTAAGAGTGCAATTATGTATTTATTTATTTAATTGCAAGTACCAAAAGTGGTATTAACAAAAACTAACATTTAAAATAATATGTCTTACCTGTGTGAGGTGAGGAAGGTGTTGCACATATACACATTGTCAATACTGGAGTGCTGGAGTTCTTCCCACAGCACATCTCCCATGGTGCACTGCAGCAGCCGAGGCACTTCCTCATTGCGGTCTCCGTCAAAGATGCCATAACATGCTTCCACACCATCTCCAAACCGGTCTACAGCCAGCACAGACACACACAACCTGTCCCAAACAATAGATCCACATTAACAAACCGATGACGTACAGGCCCTGACACACCAAGCCAACGGCCAGGGACTAGCGGCAACGAAGGCCGATTGTCTAGGTCAAAGATTAGCACTCAAACACCGCAGAGGCTACAGCCTACGGCCAAGTATCACAGACGTTTTGCGCCTGCGTGAGAGTAAATAACTCTCCATACCAGCAGGCAGTGGTAATCTGTTTGTCAATCAACAAGGGAAACAGGATAACATTGTTATGATACCCACAACAAACAGCGCTTGCTTGATCAGCGGCAGAACCGAACAGAGCCTACAGCCCCTCTGCTTTACTGCCCGCCGGTAAGACAGCGGACACCGGGAGAGGGCTAACCAAGCGGTGTTTTTTTTTTTTTTACAAACACGACGAAACACAAAGCAGTACTGACTTGTTTCTTTGGCCGCTCATTTCAGAGTAACCGTGGTTCCATGGAGGGGAGGC
The DNA here is from genome assembly GCF_008692095.1 of Etheostoma spectabile. NCBI lineage: Eukaryota > Metazoa > Chordata > Actinopteri > Perciformes > Percidae > Etheostoma > Etheostoma spectabile. The sequence continues at coordinate 6,279,914 of NC_045733.1, read as the reverse complement.
ACTCTGTGAGTCTCCTGCTGTCGTGGTGGATTTCTGGTCTAACTTAAGGGTGGTGATGTGACTAAAAAAGGAGACGAGATATAGTAAAATGAATTGTAAAAGAAGGTATACATACGTACATGCATTATTTCCTTACACAGCCACAAAGTTAATCCAGTAAGGAAAAAAACACAGGTTAGTGTCACCGTTAAGGTCAAGGTTAAGGTCTTTCTCTTTCAAAGGCTGCTGTGATCTATGCCAATAAGGATAGAACATAACCTGACCACATTCTGATAACTTATTAGTACAGGTAGAGTGAGCTAATGCTGACAGGAAGAGAGAGGCAATATAACTACAACCAGTTCGATCCATTCAAAGGGATGATCTTTTTCACAGCTATATTTTTATCTTTTCATTGCTAATATGTTTTACGTAAAAGAATGATGCCAAGACCCTCCAGTATATGTTCAGACAACTACAACGTGTTTATATTTCATGCTTGACAAATTTCAGTGAGCTACCTGTAACTATTTCTAAACAGGTCTGAGTTTTATGACTCACCTGAAGAGGTTGAGGGTTTTATGTTCCAACATCAGGCTGCTGTTGCCTGTCAGGTCCAGCTCTTGCAGAGTGGCAGGCAGCGAGTCAGGCAGCTGGATCTCAGTCAGCTCATTACAGCTTAGATCTACAAGCTAAAAACGTACAAAACACACATGAGCTGACAGACTGAACATATTCATACACTGGTTAGGCAAATACAACCAAAACCAGTCTGACCTTGATCTCAGGCAGGTTGAGGATCTCTGGGAAGACAGTAATGTGGTTGGAGTGTGCTATGAGGGTGTGCAGTCTCTTACAGCTGGACACAGTGGAGGGGATGGTCTTTAGCTTGTTGCCACTTAGATTTAGCTCCTCCAGGAGTTCCAGCTTACTCAGCTTACTAAAGACACACAAACATGACAGTGGAACAATCCTGTGAGCTTAAAGATTTTGTAAGTAACGTTTTGATTTTACTGAACGTCCGTTACTTTTAAGCCATTGCCAAATGAGTTGCTACAAAGATAATTGAGACTATCAGCTCCACACAACTCTCTCTGTAGATCTCAGTATGGCTATGTTCAGAAGATTGTGGCGTCCGGTGACTTTCCCGCGCAGAAACTCAAGTGAAGATAAGTACCTCTTCTGAAGAATCTATTGTGTTTTTTTAATCCTTTGTGTCCTCCTTGGTTACTAGCAACTGTGTGGAGGAGCACTATAGCTTTAATAAGTAGAATACAAAATATTGTTGACACGGATTAACAGTAAGCCAAGGTAACACACCTGGCAGGGAAGGAGAGCAACTGGTTGTAGGCGATGTGAAGGACCCGCAGGTTCTGGTGTCCAACTAACAATGCACCACAGTTCTCATTCAGGTTGTTCCCCGTAAGGTAGAGCTCCTGGAGTGTGCTGAGGTTCTCCTCTGATGGGCTGCTGGGAGGAATACTTTCCAGTGCATTGGCTGACACATTTAAGTATTTTAGGCTGTGAGGGAAAACAAATAAAAAACAGATACATGAGTTTAAAAAAAGTTTATGTGGATATCCACCCTGCCAATTATTTTACAGCCAGGATCGCATCCAAGGACTTTGTACACCACATACTGTCTCATTTACAGTGGATTTTGAGAAGCTCAAGCTAAAAGTTTGAGTTGCCATTGTAATGGGTTATATTTATGTCCTGTGTTCAGGGGAATACATATTTTGTATGAAATAATACAAATAATATTATCAAATGTAACTTGCTGATTTGACCTTGTCTGTACAGGCCCTTCCCCTCCCAATTATCAATGCAAATTATGCAATATATACAAACAGCTAACAATTTGGGTCAGAAATTAAATGTGAGAAAATGGAAGGTCCAGATCAATCCAACAATTTGTTTTGGTCTATGTATTTCTTTTCTATAGGGACAATTTTACTACAATATCATATATACTTTACTGTAACCAAGTGAATCATATTTTCTTTTGTACGTATATACTGGGGACAATTATATTTTACTACAATATCACATAATTTACTGTAAAAGAGTGACTCATAAAAAAACAATTTGATTATTTTGCCTTTGTGCTTTAATTTAGGACTTCAGGACTGTGACTAAGAGCAAGTATTGGGGGTTAAAAACTACAATTTCTTAAGAAGATTATAATCAGTAAAGTAGTATGTAGCAGCATAATTTATATTACATTATTCTCACAATATTTGCACCTATAGTATTGATATGATTATAACAATGCAAAGTGCAAGAATCTAAATGCAAGCCACCTATTATGTGCAGAATATAGGACATAACATAATTTAAGTGCAGTGATATGTAGATTAAGGTGTATACGTTTTTTTTTTTTTTTCCCTTATTGTACTAAAGAGGATACTGCTAAACACAGACAAGTGGAGCATTGATTTACACACTGTTGAACCTGCGCTGAGAGGAGGGACAGTAATTTGAGCTCCACTGGTCCTGTGTAATTGATGTTGTTAAGTCATTGCCTGTGCGTATTACGTAGTGAACAGTAATAAACCCTGTACTTCTGACACATGAAGAAGTGAACCATGTCACGCTGTTCTTTTAAAACAGAGTCAGACATTATTACAATGCTATCTCTAAAGCCCGCAAACATTACAAGACTGTTGACAGACACCTTACTGGCCTAGTGGCCTTTTGGAATTGAGTGTCAAATCTGAATATGTCAAAAGTGTCCTGATCCACCTCGTTTCTATAGCCATATATCATTTCCATCAGAGCACAACCGCTTTCTCTTGTAAGCTGGGCAGCTCTTTAGACAACATATTGGGAAACCCATCATGCACAAAGCAGTCCCTTCCATTACGCCTCAGCATTAGAGACAGTAAAGTACATTAAGGAATTTGAACTGCTAATGGGTGTTAAGTGATTTACCACACAGGAAATAGGAGGACAAATTAAACTCCAGCTAGGATTTAGAATGCTCCATTGATCTTGACCACAATCCCTACATACAATATATACTTCATCTCCAAAACAATAAGATGTGACACAATAACTGTCAACTGCAACCTATATGGGAACACACTCAAGGTAAATGTTTCAAAGGGCTCAAGTAATAGCACGAATAGTTTCAAGGACAGGATGAAAAAGGAACCAGAAAGATCTGTAGAGAGAGGAGGATTGAGATACTCACTTTAAGGCCTTATAAAACAGACTCTCAGGGAGCTCAGCTAGCTTGTTGTGCTGGAGGTCTAGGGCTTCCAGAGGGATGTGGTCAAGTAGGTCAGACACTCTCTGCAAACGATTGTTCCCCGCCAGCAGCTTTCTCAAACTCAAGCTGTTGAGCAGTCTGTCGGAGGCCAGAAAAGACATTAGAGAGCCAGATTAGGATACGTAAAAAAACTGACCAACAAAAAAGGCAACAAATCAAAGAACATTGTCTCCCTGTGCAAACTTGACTACTGGATGACCTTTTAGCTTGGTTGCCTAAACTGACTTTTTGTGCTCTCCTGAAACATCACATTATGAGTGTGTCCCATGGATCACCTCATTTGAAAAATCATTTCTGATTTATCATTCAAATGGAAATGCCTGTGTTGAAAGCTTCCTGTAAATGATGGTAACTCTGAGCCAAGTACTTTATATGAAGGCCATATTTTACAGTTGCAACCAAAAGACAAAAATACTGTTTTACACAGAGAAACTGATACCAGCTGTTATTTGTGCCTTGTTATTTTTTTTTATTGTTTCACTACCATAAGAAATGTTTAAAATGGACAAATTGAAAAGTGCTTTGGCAATAGAGTGAGCAGCATGACCATGTGTAATGTGACACCTGATAACCTATTTCTGGACCCAATAGCCATCTGTTGCATTACAAGAGCTGAATCCATTTCAAATATGCAATTATGCAACATAAAAGATCAAGTTTTAAGCAGATATGGTTCAAGATTAGTGACAGAATAAGGTCAGTAACCTGGAAGGAAGCTCAGACAGGAGGTTGTGCGTGACGTCCAGCATCTCAATTTTTCCGCAGTCACACACCCAGTCCGGAAGGTACTCCAAAAGGTTCCTGTCTCAACACACACACAGTCATACACATAGACAGACACACACACAAACACTCAAACTGAGCGTAGTTGGCATTTGGCTTGGTACAGATGAGTAAACAGTTTTGAAACAGTGGTAAACAGGAGGCCAACACAATATCCTTGAGGGTTATTTGAGCACGCAAATGATCTTGATACAGATGTGTCTTACACTGGCAGGTGGTTCAGAAAAACAAGATAACTTATTTTACCCCAGACATACAGTGATGTTTACTGTGCATAAGCTGAAGCTAATGTACTGCTGAGGATGGGGGCAGTAGGAAAATATGTTTTAGCCACCTAAAAAAAGAACAGCTTCACTTCCCCCAGCGTAAACTTAAACAGGGCTGTTTGACAGCAAGGTAAAGCTGTGAAAATATTGTAAATATAGCATAAATTATTACTGATTTATTTTTATTTAGGTGGGCCTTTTTTTAGATGGCTAAAATATGTTTAGCTGCTGTCCCCATCCACAGCAGTATATTGCTTAGCTTCCATACCTGTCCTCCTGTCTGCTCCTTCAAACTGGGGTGTGCCAATTGCCATCTACTGTAGGTAATACACTGAATATGAATAAGTACCACATACAACACCACTTCAAAAAAATCAAATCTTAAAAAAAAAAAAAACTATCCCAATAAAATGTTTTTTTTGTAGCTAGCAGTTCACACTCTGCTCCGCTGGGACAGGATGGGGGCTCTGTATGTACGTTCATAAGAACTGGTGTAATAACGGGACAACGATAGATAAACACTGTTCCCCTGACCTTGAGTACATGTCTGTAAGATGCCGGCCTTTTTTTCTACCGAGAGAGATAACAGTAGTGATTGTCACCGCTGTGTATATTCCACCCAATGCCAATGTAAACATTAAATGCTCTCTCCTGCTGAACACCATAAACAAACAGCAGCAGGCCCACCCCAACAGTGTTAATATAATCGCAGGAGACTTTTTAATAAGGCCAACTTGAAGCACACACATTTTAATTGCATTTTGTCTTTGTTAAGAGCCACAAAGGCACTCTTTACAATATGCTCCCAGAACTGGCATTTTAGCTAACTGGGACCTTTGGGCATTAGCTGCAGCAATTTTGGTAGTTTTTCTTAATTTTTCAACAGTACTCTGAGTTATATAGCAATTAAGAATCAGGTAAAAATTGCCTGAAGTTCTACTTTAAAAAAGAATGTGGGTCCTTGCTTGCGTTTGTTCTGCTTATGGAGCCTGTGATACTTTTCTGGGGGCTATTAATGTACATTTACAGATGGCTTAATGAGAAGTATGATAAGTATTGTCATTGACTGTAATGTATTGACCAGGAAAATCATAATAAAAAAAAAATTACAAATATAAACACATACAAGCTTTACTTGGTAGATTCCACAGAATAGTTGCTTTTTTGGTTATTGATTATCCAATTCAGTATTCAAATTAATTTACGCCTTAAGATAAAGATACTAGTGGCTGGGTTGGTAGAGCAGGCGCACATATATTTACTCCCCGACGCAGTGGCCGCAGGTTTGACTCCAACCTGGGGCCCTTTGCTGCTTGTCATTCCCCTTCTTACTCCCTTTTAATGTCTTCATCTGTCCTGTGGAATTAAAGGCCTAAAATGCCCAAAAAAGTAATCTTTAGAGATACTATTTTTAGACACCAGAGCCTCTGTTTAAAAAAAATCAGTGAACACAGAGACCACAGCCATTTCTTCTTCCCAGCCAGAACTCACTGTGATAGGTCCATGTGTGTCAGCTGGTTAGGGACTGGATAGATGTTGACTGTTGTAAGGCCTGTGGGCAGATAAAAGTAGCAATCAGCAGCTAAACATCTGGCCATTTCATATGTGTGCTTATAAGATTAATGTATCACTCGGGATAAGGGCCTGAACAAACAGACAACAGCAGCCAGCGAGGCAATAATAGCAGCGAGTTGACGCTTTGTTTGACTCACGGTTGCTGTTGGCGTGAAGCATGCGCAGTGTGAAACCACTAAGTGTGAGTGTTGTTAGCTGGTTGCGCTGGCAATGCAGAATTTCCAGGTTGCACACGGAGCTCAGGTCTAGTGAGTCCAAGTAATTGTACCGTAAGTCCAACTGGGTCACCTGGCTCACTGGTTCTAGACTAATGTTTTTCAACCAGTGCAGCCCATTTAATCTGCATCAAACGGGGAGGACAAGAGAAGAAATATCACAGGTTATTCCTACAGGAGCAGAAACATTACAGTGAGTGACATCAAATAAAATAATTGATACAGAGAATAAACTATGAAATGTCATACTTGTTAAAATTAAGATAGTAGTAGTATGATATTTAGGGTTGACAAATTAGCTCACAAATAAAAAAATATTTCAGCAGTTGCTATTTTATTTTACAGTGACAGATCCTCAGCGTAGGTTACTTGGAGAATGTCACAAATATTGTGGCATATATAAATGAATAATAGCAGTAACCATGTGTCCTCTAAATTTTCCACACTGTAATATGTCACAGCAGTTTCTCCTTTAGAAAGAAAAGAGGGGATAATACAAAATTAATATTGTATAAATCGTTAAGGTCTATCAATGTTTTTATTTTTTTATTTGGATCCCCATTAGCTTCAGCATAAGCTAAAAGCTATTCTTCCTGGGGTCCTTCAATCTGTTCTTGTGACAATACTCTTTATGACATCACATTACACACACAGACTTTATAACATTTGAAAATACAAATCCTAGTTAAATCTTACAGTTAACGCAATTTGAATTGATAGATGGAGCATACCTCAGGTTTATTAAAAATCTAACATTGGCATCCAAGATATTTTCTTTGTTGGAAGACACTGAAACCCCTCCATTGACTTTCCCTTTGTTTCACTTAGGCACAACTTCTATAAAATGTTTTAGTCAGAATTGTCTACCCATATTTAGCATCCTACCTTTTTTAACAAGGTGTACAACAAAATAATAAAGACATTCTGAGACCATGGCTGTCAGTTAAGGCACTGTGCTGAGATCCAGGCTCTCCTCTTAGAAGGTAGTCACTAATCAGTTATGTGATTTTCTACACAGCAATAGTTTACTTGAGGACTTTCAGTCAGGATTTAGAAAGCATCATAGCCCAGAGATGGCACTAGTGAAAATTACTAATGACCTTCTAACTGCTGCAGACAAAGGACTTGTCTTTGTACTTGTTTTACTAGATCTTAGAGTTGCATTCAACACCAATGACCATACCATCCTAAAACAGAGACTCGAACATTTTGTTGTCATTAAAGGAATCACACTAAGTTGGTTTAAGTCATATTTATCCGATCAATCTCAATTTGTTAATGTTAACAATAAAACCTCCAAGTACGCTAAAGTTAGCCATGGCGTTCCACAAGGCTCAGTGATTAGACCAATTCTATTTTTGTTATTTATGCTTCCTCTAGGCAATATTGTTGGAGAACACACCATTAACTTTCATTGTTATGCAGATGACACCCAATTATATCTATCAATCAAGCCAGATGAAACCAGTCAGTTAGCTTAGCCGGGGGATTTCCTTTGACACACTGAGCCCTTCTCGCTTTATCTTTCCATGTGTGTGCATCCATGCCCCAGAAATAATTATGTATACTTTTTTTATGTAAAGTAAACTTTATTCTATATTCTTGTTACTAACCTAGCTCTGGAGAGTCATTCCCCGGAGTCCTTATGTTCTTTTTCCCCCAGCATGTTTCCTTGGATCAGGGAGGTACCAAAATCTTGGTTGCGGCCGTGGTCCTGCTACACGTCCTGCGATGCCCTGTTACATCCTGATATGTGTTGCTGTGCCTTGTAATGCCATGGAGTGCAATGCTATGCCTCGAACTACTACATTAGTCACTTTTCCATTATTTTTTCCTGTTACTGTTATTGCCACTCTTCATTTCAACCCCAACCGGCCGCCAGACACCGTCTACAAAGAGCCAGGGTCTGTCAGAGGTTTCTTCCTAAAAGGGAGTTTTTCCTCGCTACTGTTGCACTGTTGCTTGCTCTGGAGGGAACTACTAGAACTTCCTTGTACATTATAGAGTGTGGTCTAGACCTCATCTATCTGTTAAGTGTCTAGAGATAACTCTTGTTATGAATTGATACTATCAATTCAAATTATTGAAATTTAATTGAATTGCATTGCCAGCCCGCTCATCCACCACAGGTGCACCTTGCACTTTTAAATATACTCTGCCATTGCCAAGCTGCAACTTCACTCCCAAGGTTGAATTATTAGCTGGCTGTGAGTGGAGCAGTGGATGCTGGTTTGTTCCTGGTAGGAAAATCAATAAGTAGAGCTTTCCCATCCCTCATTAACCACCACAGAGGTCGCCTATGAGAAAGACACTTAGCTGCACCCCCCCTACTGTTTCTTGTGGAGCTGCTAAGAGGCAAACAAATACGTATGTAGTTCTAGGCAGATTCCAGGTGTGAAGCAGGGCAACGCAGAAAAAAAGGGCATTTATGCTTAGCAAGCCTGACATCTATAAATAAATGTTTTACTAGAAATACCGCCTTCCAGTTGTATGCATTCTTATACCAGTCAAGTTGCCGTTTACGTCTATGTCTGTCCAGACTATATATATGTAGTGAAGACTTTGAAGCAATTTAATAAAAACATTTTTTTTTTTTAATGGCGAAATGTGGATGTTTCACACAAATCTTCCACCCAGCTGCACAGACAATCTAAACAATAACCACAGTTTCAAGGTGGGCACTCAAGATTAGTGTCACCAATTCAGCATCTGACCAAACGTCTCCCATTCTCTTCCTGAGTTATGATGTGAATAATGGCCAGAAGGTGTTTTTGCAGAACAATATTATGTCACAGTAAAGTTGAACTTTGAGATATAAAATGTCATCACCTCATCATTTTATCCTATCCTGTCATATTTGTGTGACACATAATTAGCGTAGGAATTCTTGACTTATGACCAAAAATGTGTCTTGTAAGGGCACAATGACCTTGACCTTTGTCCACCGAAACCAGAGGAAAAAATAAAAGAAATTATTTTGTACTCATACCTACCGAATATTGACTTGACTGATATTGCCCTATTGACAGTGTTTGGGGGGTCCCCTTCACATTGCATATTATATTTTACATATTTATCCAACAGAGAAAGGAGAGATGAGTTGAAGAGAGGAAATGCAGAGGCTGGGAGCTGTTTATTCCTCTTACCGGAGGTCGATGTTTTTAAGATGGCTCATTCTGGCCAAAGTACACAACTCCAGAATCTCCACTCTGTTCCCAGCCATGGCCAACTTGTCCACTGCACTCAACCTCTCCAACACAGCAGGGATGTGAGAGAAGTTGTTGAAGGAGAGCCCTAAGTTGTTGAGCTGGGAAAGGCCACCCAGCTCTTCAGGCAGGGAGCTGAGATGGTTCCCATCCAAAGACAATGTCTGCAGGCTACAAGATGGAGAGGAGAAAACAGTCATGTTTACTTCAAAGAGTGGTCAAAAGAAGATCTGCTTGTGTCCACTGTAGTTATATAGCCATTGTTAACTGAGCAGCATCCTACATTAAAGTGAGCAGGTCCACAGGATGAAAACGGCCTCAGATTCTGACTTGATCTGATTCCATAACAAAATACATTAATTTAATGCATTTCACTGAATCGATTTAAACCTCAATCCAAAGAGAGAAACATTAATATGTGCACTAAAAGGTGCAAACCCCAACAACCTTGGACAGAACAAAAGCAAAAATTGAATGACAATATACACCACTTACTTCGGAAAACAAATGAACAAGAGAAAAAAGATATTACAGAGAATGAATGAGAATTTGTTTATTTATATGTATCCTGCTACTCTAAATAGTTGGGCATTATTTATACTATCACCATTCTTATAATTTTATAAGTTGGACAGCATTCTATATATTCATATTACAGGCCAAAATTTTGGATCACACCTTCTCATCCAATGCATTGCCTTTATTTTCATGACTATTTACATTGTAGATTCTCACTTGGAACCAAAAATCTCAAACTTGGACTCATCAGACCAAAGCACAGATTTCCACTGGTCTAATGTCCATTCCTTGTGTTTCTTGACCCAAACAAATCTCTTCTGCTTGTTGCCTCTCCTTAGTAGTGGTTTCCTATCTGCTATTTGACCATGAAGGCCTGATTCACACAGTCTCCTCTAAACAGTTGTTCTAGAGATGTGTCTGCTGCTACAACTCTGTGTGGTATTCATCTGGTCTCTAATCTGAGCCGCTGTTAACTTGCGATTCCTGAGGCTAGTGACTCAGATAAACTTATCCTCAGCAGCAGAGGTGACTCTTCACGTCAGCGCAATGGCGCCTGTGTTTGGCTTCGCCACTGCGGCTGGTTGCTCGTCTCGAGTCGTTTGTTTGTTTCTTGTGCTATATTGCTACTGAGTTTGTCAACAAATGTTGCGTGGGTTTACGATTGCCAATCAATGCTGCTGATCCGATCCTCCATGGGGGAGTGTGGGGACGGATGTACCTGGTGTGGTACAGGTGAGTTTGCAGCCCCGTTTGTATGTCCGTTTGCAACTGGTACGCAACATGGAGAGGGCCTAAGAATAAACGGCAGAGAAAACAAGGAAAAAGGGCAGGGAGGCAGGTTAATCTGAAAAAAACTCCTAAAGCTGGGGGTTTTTGATTGTGACTTCAGACCTTCATGTCTTTGTTCCGTCTTCCCTGATGTTCCCGGGGCTCTTGTCCCGGTGCCTTGGAGAAAGCCTATCGCTGGTCGCGGTGTGTGTCCCGCGCATCTGAGGTCACTGCCGCAAGCCTCTTTCTCTGCTACAGGTGCTCCTGCACCGCTCAGGATGGGTTTAATAAATGCCTGTTGAATTGCAAACAATTCTCTTTTGCTCAGTGATTTATTTTCTTCCAAAAACATGGACTTCATGTTGCTCACGGAGACATGGCAACGGGATCTGGAATACTATCACTTGAATGAGCTTTGTCCTGTGGACTGTACTTTTACCAGCATACCAAGACTCACGGGCTGTGGTGGAGGTCTTGCTGTGGTTTTTAAAAAACAGTGCTGGCATGTACTCTTCTTTCAAAGTACAGATTACTAAAGTTGGTTGTTCAAATACATTTTACTGTATTTTTATTTACCGGCTACCTGGGCCAGTGGCCTCTTTTCTTACAGATTTTTCTGATTTCTTATCATCCATTATTTAGCTGGTCAGAGTGATTGTTGTTGGCAATTTTAATATTCATGTGGATGATGATACTTGTAAAAGTGCTTCTTAATTTGTAAATATTACAACATTTTTTAATTTGACTCAGCATGTCTCTGGTCCTACGCACAGAAAGGGACATACGCTTGATCTTGTTTTTTCTCATGGTATGAACATTAATAATGTTTGTATTGAAGATGTTTTTGTTAGTGATCACAAATGCATCTTATTTGATCTTGTTTGTAATGAGGATTCCCTGCCTTTTAAACAAGCGTCCTGCTCACATTTGATTAACCAGCTTACTGTTGAAAAGATTTCGGCCGCATTAGACTTAAGCTCGGTTTTTATTTAGAATGACGTGGACGTTTGTGCACAGGCATTTAATGATCATTGCACCCTGCTGACAAAATTGCGCCTCTTAACATTAGAGAAATTCCCTCTGTTAATTCATCCCCGTGGATGAATGACGCCATTCGCAGCTTGAGGCGTGTCTGTTGGAGAACTGAGCGTTTATGGAAAGCAACTCAGCTCCAAGTCCATCGCCTGCCTCTTAAAGAGCTCTTAGTAGACCTGAATGAAGTGATCAAGGATGAGACTATTAATAACTTTGTTTCCCTTGCTAAATGTATTGTCACGGGGTTTTCAAATGTTGACTGCAACCACTTTCTGTCTCATTTTGTGGACAAGGTTAGAGCTGTCCGGGGCGGGCAGTGTACCATTAGCAAACTCACATATAGCTACTCATCAGAGACCTTCAATACTGGACTCCTTCTGCCCCATTTCCCTGAACGACATCATTAAGCTTGTGGGCTCAATGAAACCCTCCCAAAGCCCTGTTGATATTGTACCCACATCTTTGCTTTTAAAAATCATACATCTACTTGGCCCATGTTTGGTTTCAATTTTTGGTTTCAAACGTATCTCCTCAGCTGGGCCAGGCCCCTGGCTGTTTTAAGCATGCTCTTGTTCAGCCTATCTTGAAAAAGAACAATCTAGATGCAGCTTTGTTTGTAAACTACAGGCCTATTTCTAAATTGCCTGTTATTTAGAAAATTTTAGAAAAGGTTGTTCCAAACCAGCTAAATAATGTTTTGGATTCTCATAATATCTTTGATAAGTTTCAGTCTGGCTTTTGTAAAAACCATTCAACTGAGACTACTCTCCTTAAGGTCTCTAATGATATTTTGATGGCTGCTGATGGGGGTAAATGTTCTGTACTGGTCTTATTAGATCTCAGTGCAGTGTTTGATACTGTTGATCACTGCACTCTGATTGATAGACTGAAAACAACTGTAAGCATTACTAGATCAGCTCTGGATTTGTGTTCTTCCTATCTTTCAGACAGGAGTTTTGCTGTGTCCATAGGAACATATATGTCAGACTCTGCTCATATGCCTTATGGTGTGCCCCAAGGTTCTATGCTCGGACCCCTGCTGTTCAGTCTGTATTTACTTTCTCTTGGAAAGATTATTGGTAGCTTTGAGGAAATATCTTACCGTTGTTATAATAATGACATCCAATTATATTTATCTTTTAGCCCTGATAGGCTAGACAAACTGTCCTTGCTGTACACTTGTTTAGATCTGTGGTTTCTAAAAAAATTATGGAGATGCTTGTTCATGATTTTATTTCTTCACGTTTGTACACTTGTTTAAACAAATCATCCATGGACAAATTACAAGTTGTACAGAATGCAGCAGCAAGACGTTTGTCTAAGACCAGCAGGAGATCGCACATTACTTCTGTGCTTAAGGCTCTTGATTGGCTACCAATAGGTTTTTGAGTGCATTTTAAAATTTGTATCACTACTTATAGAGCCTTGCATGGTCAAGCTCCCGCTTACATCCAGGATCTATTGCACTCCCATACTTCTGGTTGCTCTCTGAGGTCTTCACGCCAAGACCTTTTAACTGTCCCCAGAACACGTTTTAAAACCAGAGGTGATTGTGCCTTTTCTGTGGTGGCTCCAAGGCTCTGGAACTGTCTCCCTTTAGCCTTGGGAGCTTTGGATTCTGTGAAAACTTTTTTAAAAACACCTGAAGACACATCTTTTTAGACAAGCTTTAAACTAGCAATAAGGGTTAGTATTTTATGTTTTGCTGTTTTATTTGTTTTTACTGTAAAGCACTTTGTGACCCCTCTTGCCTGTGAAAGGTGCTATCTAAATAAAGTTTACTTACTTACTTACTCTTGGTCTTCTTTTCCTGGGGCAGTTCTCATGTGAGCCAGTTTCGTTATAGCGCATGAGGGTTTTTGCGACTGTACTTGGGGACATATTCAAAGTTTTTGCAATTTTCCAGACTGACTGACCTTCATTTCTTAAAGTAATGATGGCCACACGTTTCTCTTTACTTAGCTGATTGGTTTTTGCCATAATATGAATTCTAACAGTTCTCCAACAGGGCTGTCGGCTGTGAATCAACCTGATTTCTGCACAACACAACTGATGGTCCCAACCCCATTAATAAGGCAAGAAATTCCACTAATTAACCTTGACAAGGCACACCTGTCAAGTGAAAACCATTTCAGGTGACTACCTCATGAAGCTCATTGAGAGAACAGGGTTTGCAGCACTATCAAAAAGCAAAGGGATGCTACTTTGAAGAAACTAGAATATAAGACATGTTTTCAGTTATTTTCACATGTGTTCATTCATAGTTTTGATTCCTTCAGTGATAATCTACAGTGTAAATAGTCATGGAAATAAAGGAAACACATTGAATGAAAAGGTGTGTCCAAACTTATATAATGTACTCTTTATGTATGTATGTATATAATATATATATATATACACACACACATACAGTGGTGTGAAAAAGTGTTTGCCCCCTTCCTCATTTCCTGTTCCTTTGCATGTTTGTCACACTTAAGTGTTTTGGAACATCAAACCAATTTAAACAATAGTCAAGGACAACACAAGTAAACACAAAATGCAATTTGTAAATGAAGGTGTTTATTATTAAAGGTGAAAAAAAATCCAAACCATCATGGCCCTGTGTGAAAAAGTGATTGCCCCCTAAACCTAATAACTGGTTGGGCCACCCTTAGCAGCAACAACTGCAACCAAGCGTTTGCGATAACGTGCAATGAGGCTTTTACAGCGTCCCGGAGGAATTTTGGCCCACTCATCTTTGCAGAATTGTCCTAATTCAGTTACATTAGAGGGTTTTCGAGCATGAACGGCCTTTTTAAGGTCATACCACAACATCTCAATAGGATTCAAGTCAGGACTTTGGCTAGGCCACTCTAGGCCAGTCTTCATTTTGTTTTTCTTCAGCCATTCGGTGGTGGACTTGCTGGTGTGTTTAGGATCATTGTCCTGCTGCAGAACCCAAGTTCGTTTCAGCTTGAGTACACAAACAGATGGTCGGACATTCTCCTTCAGGATCTCTTGGTAGACAGCAGAATTCATAGTTCCTTTTATCACGGCAAGTCTTCCAGGTCCTGAAGCAGCAAAACAGCCCAGACCATCACACTACCACCACCATATTTTACTGTTGGTATAATGTTCTTTTTATGAAATGCAGTGTTCCTTCTACGCCAGATATACTTGGACACACACCTTCCAAAGAGTTCCACTTTTGTCTCATCGGTCCACAGAATGTTGTCCCAAAAGTCTTGGGGATCATCAAGATGTGTTGTGGAGAAATTGAGACGAGCTTTGATGTTCTTTTTGCTCAGCAGTGGTTTTCTCCTTGGAACTCTGCCATGCAGGCCATTTTTGCCCAGTCTTTTCCTGATGGTGGAGGCATGAACGCTGACCTTAACTGAGGCAAGTGAGGCCTGCAGTTCTTTGGACGTTGTTGTGGGGTCTTTTGTGACCTCTTGGATGAGTCGTCGCTGCGCTCTTGGGGTAATTTTGGGCGGCCGGCCACTCCTGGGAAGGTTCACCACTGTTCCATGTCTTCGCCATTTGTGGATAATGGCTCTCACTGTGGTTCGCTGGATTCCCAAAGCTTTGGAAATGGCTTTATAACCCTTTCCAGACTGATAGATCTCAATTACTTTCTTTCTCAATTGTTCCTGAATTTCTTTGGGTCTCGGCATGATGTGTAGCTTTTAAGGATCTTCTGGTGGACCTTACTGTGTCAAGCAGCTCCTATTTAAGTGATGCCTTGATTGTGAACAGGTGTGGCAATAATCAGGCCTGGGTGTGGCTAGAGAAATTGAACTCAGGTGTGGACAACCACAGTTATAGTATGTTTTAACAAGGGGGGCAATCACTTTTTCACACAGGGCCATGATGGTTTGGATTTTTTTTCACCTTTAATAATAAACACCTTCATTTATAAATTGCATTTTGTGTTTACTTGTGTTGTCCTTGACTATTGTTTAAATTGGTTTGATGTTCCAAAACACTTAAGTGTGACAAACATGCAAAGGAACAGGAAATGAGGAAGGGGGCAAACACTTTTTCACACCACTGTACTGTATATACTGTGTGTGTGTGTGTGTGTGTATTTATATAGCTTCCCCTCATCCCAGAACTTAAATACTCACCATTCCCACTTTACTTCTGCCAGACTGTAGTTGTCCGTATGTCACTCTTTCCAGCGTTTTATTTTGAGTTTGGTTCCCCGGTGTTTTTGGACTTAAGCCTGTTTCCCGTTTACGATTCTTGCCTGCTCCTTTTGTACTGTTGCCTACTAGAGTGTTACTGGACTTCTGCCTGCCTTTTGACAACAATTACTGCCTGCTCCTGCTGTACTGTCGCCTGCATTGTTCTTTGGACAATAAAGGTACTTACTAGTCGTGCCTTGGGGTCCGCCATTGATAGTACAATCTGGCCAAGATGGACTCAGCTTACTAATGTATGGATTCAGAGGAGATTATGTCAGATGAACTCTGTGATCTTCTTTTTGACTTGGTGGTGCTAAAGGACATGTGGAAGGAGGCTAATAGTGAGTCCCAAAAGGAGAGTTTATTGTTGGAAGCTCAAGAGATGGTATCAGCAAAACCGTGGTTAAAGGACTCTGTTCCTCCCTGGGTGATACGCTTCATCTCCAATCCTACTCCTCCACCTGCTAATAAGTTTGATTCATGTAAGCCTGTTAGTTCCACCAATACTCATCCTCAGATCCCCAGACTATCTCAGTGCCAGCTAGCACCCGCCAGCCTATTACTCAGCCTGCTAGCATGTTGGCTTCCGGCCCCTTTTTCATCAATCAGCCTACTCCTGATTCTACTTCTCCCAATCGTGTCATTCCTCAGCCAGAAGGAGAGCCAGAAACTTTTGTGACTTTGTTTCAGTATGCTGTGTGTTAAGAGGACTGAGGAGGCCAAAGCAGCCAGCCTTCTTGTTGGAGGGGTAAGGTCTAGCACAGCAAATAAGAGCTCCCTTGAACTCCTGTCTGTCGGCTCTACTGCTACCTGTTCTGCGGGCAACCCCTACAATAAGCAGTCCTATGTAGGGACCTGTCTGGCTATATTCCCTGGAACTTGTGGAGGACATAAACGGAGTAAGGGTCAGCATGGCTCCCAATGCCATGTCCAGCGCCAACCTCTCAAGTTCTAAGTCCTCAATTTCCAGCCGCCATTCGACACCATTCCCCGCTTCAACCTCTCTTCAACCCTGAGCACGTGTTGTCCAGCGGACCGGAGCACGTGCTGTCCAGCGGACCGGAGCACGTGCTGTCCAGCGGACCGGAGCACGTGTTGTCCAGCGGATTGAAACACGTGCTGTCCAGCGGGCCGGACCCTGGTCCTGGTCGCCTGTCTCCAGCCCAGCTGACCCGTCGCCTGCCCAGCTCTCAGAGGGGTTCCGTCTTCGCAGGCCTGCTTGGTCTCCAGAGGGAGACAGCAATCATCGTTCTGGCTGGCCTCCAGAGGGTCTTAGAGGGTTTGCCCAGCCTCCAGAGTGGCCTGAGAGATACTGCCTTTGCTGCCAGCCTCCAGAGGGGATATCGCCTTCGTGCTCTGCCTCCAGAGTGATATCGCCTTCGTGCTCTGCCTCCAGAGGGATTTCGCCTTCGTGCTCTGCCTCCAGAGGGATTTCGCCTTTGCAGACGGCCTCCTGAGGGAATACTCAGAACCCTCAATGTCCTGTTCCTTCGTTCTCCTCCTCGACCTCCTGAGGGACCCCCTTCGCCGTTCTGTTCGGCCTCCAGAGGGATACCGCCTACACCGTTCTGCTCGGCCTCCAGGCCTCCATTGTTGTCTCCTTTAGCTGACCTAAATTGCAATTTGTCATAATGTGGTTGTGTTTGGGATTTACTTCTTATAAAATTACTTGGTGTATTTTTTTGTTGCTGTTTTTTGGGCTGCTGCAATAACCTCATGCAGTTCAAATAGAATTTTTTGTGTGCACCGTTTATGATGCAAATCCTAACTATTGTATTCATGTACTGTGTGTAATCTATGTAGATGTACATGTACTGTATATGTGTGTCACTTTATCGCACCTGTGAAGGTTGCCTATCTGCACAGGGACGGTGTGGAGATTATTACAGGAGAGATTGAGTTCAGTCAGGGTGAGGATCTCACACGCACATTCAGGAAACACACCCAGACGGTTGTGAGACAGGTTCAGGCTCTTCAGCTGAGAAAACCTAAAGAAAGAACAGAACAGCATGGAGGACCTTAGTTACTGTATTCATTGTAAACATGTTCCCAGATAATTCACACAAATATCATGAGATAACAGATGTGTTGTAGCAGTGAGTGAACACCAACATACAGGGATGTGTCTCCACCCAGTGTCTGAGCTCCCTTTACTATGATCTAGCAGCACTGTTCCAGTACCAGAGAAAAGGTACATGCAAAAAAAGAGTCCTTGCATTTCATCAGCAATCAAAGCCTGAGGTTTAAATCAAGAGGGAGGTAAGTTAGTTTTTGTTTGTTGCTTTCATATGGGTAACAGAAGGTGACTGTGATGTTGAGAAAGAGCAGGGAAAATACAGGAAGATTCTATGACAGAGACAAGCAGCAGCGTATTGGCCCACAACTGTGGTCTACATTTTCTGCAGAGCTATTTGTTGAATGCAGGAGACCAGAAATGTGAAATAAAAGAAGATATAACTGAAACCCCATTGATGCCTTAGTTTTACCAGTTCCTGATGTTACCAGATTTAGATTGGCAGTCATACAATGTCTACATTTGATGACAATAGTTTGAAGTGTGTGTGTGTATGTATTGTCATCTCTTCAGGCATCTGCAGGCTGTTTCAAATAGAAATATCTTCTAGTCTGATGCGTGTGTATGTACACATTTTCAACATGTGTCCAAGAGACTGGGGTGTGATGGATAAAGAGGTGCCATGCAGGTGCAGATCAGATCTTTGATATTAACGGACTATGTCCCTTTTATCCATGCATCCTCTTTTGTAAATATACATATAAAGCGGCCGCAGCAGCGCATAGTGCACATAGAGAATTTTATGCACTTCATGTTCACCAGATTTAGATCATTGCATACATTACTTGCAAGTATGATCTCTTGTGTCAAAGAAAAAAAAAAAGGCTGTCAATTAGTTCAAATATTTAATTTAATATAAAATTGTCCATAGTTAACTTGTTATTAATTGCAAATCAATCACACATTTTTTATCGGTTCTAAATGTGCTTTTAAAGGAATATTTTTCAAGTGTTTAATGATCTTACCAGGGGAGCAGACAAATATGCTTGCTTTATGCAAATGTTTATTATTATTGCAATAACAAATTCAGTCTAAACTATTCTCCAGAGTAACCTCAAAGATACAGTATGCTCAAAAAATATGCTGAAAGCATAAAATGGCAAACTCAAGAAACAGATGGGCATATTAACCTGAATGTAACATTCAGACTTGGTTATACTAATACAATGTAGTGTTTTAATTTACACTTGTAAGGGTTAACAAAACATCCCTTTTTTTAAGCATCTATGTTTCAGTATGCTTCAAAGCCTGGCACTTTCTGGGGGCCTTGAGGGCAGTGGTGCTGCATCACTTTCTGATTTCCAAAATCACAGAACAATGAAATGAACTAACGTAACGTAACAAAACACAGTAAATGAGCTGAGGCCAGAGCACAAGGTCAATTACAGAATCACGCCCAGAAATGCAGCAGAGACCTATTTTAGTGAGGCGGACACTTTTAGCCGTAAGGCCATGATCCTAAAAAACTAAAGAACCGTCTCCTACATTTCTCTGTTAACAAATGTTAATGCAGAATTCTTTAGGTTAGGAATGTATGATTACCTGGGGAGGTTGAGCAAGCCTCCTGGCCCCTGAAGACTCATGAAGTTGTGTCTTAGGTTGAGGTGGGTGACATCCTGACTGTAAAATAGATATTCAGGCACTGCTTCCAGACTGTAGCAGGACAGGTCTACCAGGCTGACTGTCTGAGACACCACCTACACACACACACACACACACACACACACACACACACACACACACACACACACACCACACACACACACACACACACACACACACACACACACACACACACACACACACACACACACACACACACACACACACACACACACACAAACATTAGTGAGAGTACTCCTATTTTTTGTTTGACTTGTAGCAAACCTTTGACTTGAATCCAAATGCCCTGTCAATGTATACTGAGCTGCCTTTTGCTCCAGCGCAGGCAAAAAGAAAAAAGATCCCAAGATGAAATCCTCCTGGTATTTTTGGTGTTTTTGAAATAACCCTATTATCAGAAGTGGTGCAACTACACAGACAAATAATAATAAATTAAATATTAATGAAACTAATTATTTTCCTTCTTGCAGCCTTGCAATCCTAAGAGCATTTGATCAGCACTCCAACTCCAAATACATCCAACAACACTATTTAAAGATAATAACTATTTACCTTAAGTGAGCTGGGACAATGGAAAGTGGAAGCAACTACATGGGCCTCGGATTATGTAAGCAGCCAGCTGTCTTGCCAAGACATTACAGACAATGCCAAGACAGACAATGCTCTAGTTTCCAGTTCAATTAGGTTTTTTTTCCCTTCTTCCAGGGAAACCCAGTCATAATGAATTAGAGAGTAATCAAGTAACTTCAATATGAGGCAGTCAGACCATAGCAAATATTTGTAGACATACACTGAGTTGCAGGTTTATTAGGTACACCTGTTTAAAACTAATTCAGTCCAATACAACAGCCTGCAATAAATCCTACCTTCATTAAGGTTATAACGTTGAGTCTTTGCTGAAAACTTTTTAAGGTAGTTTGTGGTGCTGTTTAATTGCACTTTGTTAGGCTAAAGCTTAAAGAAAAAAGGAACCCCCCAGAGAATGAATGCGAGACACACACCATTCTCACAAGTAGCAAAACTATTGTAACATGTGAGTGCCGAGGAGTGTGTGATTGCTTCTATTTGTGTGATTTTTGTGCTTTTTTTAAGCATAGTTTAAATCTTAGTCTGCTCTCGCTGCTGTCACACAGTACAGTACGGTACAGTTACACAGCGTTGTCTCACATTTTTCTTGTACAAAATGAAGCTGCACAATCTCAAAGATGATTGTTCACAGGCCAGCCATCATTGTCGGTAACCCAGCACAGTGCTCATCCAGTCCAGTCTCCTCCATTAACTACACGGCTGCACACTGTGCAGTAACACAGAAAATGGGACAGCTACTCAGCAGAGCGTGACATTACGTCACTGCTTTTAAAGATGACAAAAACAAAACTGCTTATATCCCACAAAACTACTCATCTGCCAGCCACTTAAAAATCTACAACTCCTCTTTAAAAAGAGTTATTAAATGATGGGAGAGTGGGACGATGGACAAAGATTGACAGAGAAGACTTAAAGAGGGGTAGAAAGAAAATGAAAAGAGATTTGCTGTTTAGATGATTTGCATAGTAATTAAACATCGTGACTGTGAAACATTGTAAAGCAATGTGGTAGAGGAAGAAGACAAGGAAAGAAGACACTAAAAGGAGACAGCTATTTGGGAAGAGAATTAAAACCTTGTAGCACGAAGGGAGGTACAGTGATTTTTACCCGTTACTGTGGTCCTGTGATCAATAAGTCAATTAAATCCTTATTACATGCAATCAGATAATTTCCTTTTCAGCTGAGGAACCAGGAAACACTTTTGTTTGGTTAATCAACTCGTCCAGCTAGCACAGCTAAACTTATCACATCTCTGTCGATTTGCCTATTTGACTACTTTAATTTGATATTTGAAATCCTTAAACATGTTTACACCACAGCTCAAAAACAGTTCATTTGCATGCTTGTCCTTTCTTCAGGAATATCAAGTCCAGTCAGGTAGCACTTGATTGACATCTTCAGACCTTGTCTGTCACACTTCAAATCTTATGAAGCCAGTGACAGAAATAAGATGGTGCAGTAATTGAGCCTCCTCTGTGCAGATCTGGCTTTTTAAAAAACTGTGGCGGGTGTCCTTATTCTTGTGTGATGATTATTGAATAATGAGTTGCACAATAAATATCATCCACTGAATTAATTAACTGCACACACAATTTGAACTGATGTGTTGTCAGAGCTACGCTTTTAATGCAATTTGTACACTAACAAGGAATACATTGCATACAATTGTTATTTGGAGGAGATTGTTGACGCCATTTATGTTGCTGTAGACATAATCTCCACCAAATATATAGCCTTTCAGCAAAAGAGAACACATATTGCAAAATTAGAATGCAATTAACTTCATATAATAGCTGTTTTTGAATTGCGTAATTGCTTAAGACCATGAATAAAGTATTTACACATTAGTCATAAGTTACTTTTCCTTTGTATATAAGAAAATACTTTCTTTTGCAGTGACTGTCATATAGGAAACCCCTACAATTGTTTTGATAATATATTAAAATGTATGTTCCTCTCAATTGTAAAACTGCACCAATTGGTAATTAGCTAGAAAACTAGTACATAATTAGTTAAAAAATGTAACTAATCTACAATATCATTCATCAATTCTGACTTCCTATGAATAAATAAATACAAATAAAAATGTTATGATAGGCTGTCCTAGAATGTATCCCTACACTCCAGTGTTCAGTCCTCTTCTGCAAGCGCATTTTGCAAGCAAAATTACTTCTTCTCTCACACACACACACACACACACACACACACACACACACACACACACACACACACACACACACACACACACACACACACTTATGCAATGTAGCATAAACACTGGCCCAAATTCACCAAAAACCTTTATCAGTCATCATCCCCAGTCTCCACAGAAAGTCTCAGCCTAAAGACAGTGCACTAACAGGCTGCTCTAACCCAGTAATCCATACCACCATGGTAGAGAGAGATCCTGGACTTAGCATGAATCTACAACTAATTGGATTTTGTTTCTTTTTTCTGTTGGCTTTGGCTTTCTCCTGCCATGGCTAATTGTATGCTGGCTCTGCCTCAGTGGAGGCTCTCACAGAGGATGTTCAGCTCCAGGAAGGAGCTGCAGTACAATGGCCATTAATTAGGATATTAGAGACAAAGCAAGCTGAGCAGAACAGAAACAATGATTAGTTTATAGAACGGCTGTGAAGACCTCGCAAGATAATCTGAAAGAAACACTGCATATAACATAAATAAAAAAAAATCGGTTTGGTCATTTACCATCCTATAATCCACAGTGACTTGCGTAACAAAAGCTCTACTGGTGAGGGCCTTTTTGTAAAAAAGTTAAAATGATTATCTATGTGAATAGAAGTATGTTGTTCAACCAAAGCCAGATACCACTGAGGGTCTGCCTGGAGCCAATCAAACACACTCAGTGTCATGATTGTTAGTGTTTGTATGTTCTGTTTCCTGTTTTATTTTGAAGTCTCCGTTTTCTCCCTTGTCTGGTCTAATTTTACTTCCTGTCTTGTGTTTTCCCGGCTTTTATGATTGTCTGCCCAGCCCTAATTTGTTTCACCTGTTCCGTATCCCTAGTGTCACCTGTCCCTTGTTAGTGCTCGTTACCGGGTGTATTTAGTCCTTGTGTTGTCTTTGTCTGTTGTCAGACAATTGTATGCTTCATGTTGTGTTGTCTGCGGTCATTGTGGCTTGGCTTCTGTGATTTGCTTCCTGGCCTTCATGTTTTTGGGGATTATGTTGGTGTGTGCCTGCCTGCCTACCTCTGGACTTCTTTTGTTGTAGTGATTTTTGTTATATTAAATCTTTGACCGCTACTCTGCTCTTGTCTCCGCTGCATTTGGGTCCAAGCCCCGCTGATTCCATCTCACAACCCTGACACTCAGAGAGGCAGTTTCTGATTGGACAAGTCAGCATGCAGAAGGCAACAGTAGTCCAAACCTCTAATCTGTGCTTCAAGTACAAGCCCAGAGGGACTAACTGGAAACAAACAAGTGCTGCTAAAAGAAAACGGACACATATTGTGTCCTGCAAACACAGTAACACTCACCCTTTGTCTCATGCTTACTTTTGAGGCCTGCCGATGCCATCGCTGGTAGTCTGCAAGTGTGTCAAAGTTGACAAAGTATGTCTGGGCCTGTGATCCGGCTGAGCTGAACATCAGACAGTGCTGCCTCCGCTTCACCTCCTCCACCTCAATACAAAGACAATACACAGATACGATGAGGAGGAACACTGGGAGAGAAAACACAAATGAAAAATGATTATCATTACTCATTATTGCAATGATATTGGTAAAAGAATAACTACATTTTCAGTTATCTTAACCAGGGCTTGACATTAACTTTTTTTCCTTATGAGCCATTGTGGCTAGTGGTTTTAGAAAAGCTACTAGCCACTCAGCATTTTCACTTGCTGCTATTTTGTGGAAAATTGTTTTATGTGAATATGGTTAAAGATGGTTTGCTACAATTAATTTGAAGAACCACATTTACAACCCTTTTAAATGTAAATGAGCACTGTAAACACCTAAATCAAGACTAAATAAAATATAACACTGCAGACATCAAATATTCAGCTCTGATCATGTGTATAAAGATCCCTTTTTGTATGAAAACATGCAACCGATTAAGACAGACATTAAAGAATAGCTTCTTATGCAAAAGCTAGGTGGTGCAGCGGTGTAGAAGATTAGTTGAAAATAGTTGAAAGTGATTTGGAGCTCTCGCGTGTCACTAGCAGCCGGCATGAGCTGATGAACAGATGTCCTGCTAAATTGTCCTACTGCAAGCTCTCTCTGTACTTCTTCTACAAACCTATACCTTATACAGTCTTTGACTTGTACAGATGCAACCGTTGCCTTGGCTTGCCATGTTGCGTGCGCCTGCTGAACGGAGATCTGGGGGATATTTTAAGGAATCACAGCGGCTTGGTGGTCTGGTATGCCGTACGGGCCACGTACTGTGCTGTTGCACCCCGGGTGACAGCTGTGTTCCTGTGTCGGGCGGTGTTCCAGTAGGCTACTCCAGTCAACAGTGTTACAATATAAAGGCATTCCACCTGCCAAAGTAGCTAGCGAAAGTGACTGTGTTACTCGCCGCTGCCAAAATCTACTCGCTGAGGCGGGTTGGTGGGTGCTAATGTCAAGCCCTAATCTCAACAAAGTTATATATCATTCTGTGTAGTTCATCTTATTGTTTTTCAAATATTTAATACCTAGATTTGCTAAAAGACCCCCTACATTACAGCCACACCTGTTTCTTTCAGCTGTGTGGCTATAACAGTTATATAGCATGGATTTACCAGGCTGTCAGGCTTTTCTTTTTTTTCAAAGATTTTTAAGATTTTAAAGCATTTTATGGTAGATTTCTTTTAATTTCAGTGTACATATTGTAATGTGTACAAATAATCTGCATTGTCTATGTCTTCTATGCTTTGAGATCAGAGGTTTTCAACTACTTTCCATCAAAGGCCAATTGTATAAGACTTGAATTCCAACAAAAATCATATTTTATTGGTATCCTGTCCGTGGTTCAAGGTAAAAATAAAATCAGCTGTATTGTTTTTAGTTGTATATATTATGTGGCCTACATAGCTCACACAGTTGAGAACCATTGTACAGTGGTGCGTCATTGTTTTAACTGATAAGCTTGATGCAGCCGTCCAACCCAGCTGTGTTGTTACAGTGTATCTACACTTATCCCGGAGTGTGAGCTCTACCCTGGGGACAGAAAAAGGTTAACACCCCTTCAGGTTATCTGATCCCCAAACATTGAACTCTCACCTTTCCCCCCACCAGGGGCAGGATGTGCATCTTCCCAGTTAGGCTGTCTTTGACGGAGGCCACGATTAGACAGGTGCCGCAGAGAATGACCTGTCGCTCTGCCCACTTGTGCAGCTGCGTCTTGCCCTTCCTGACGCTGAATACGCCTTTTAGCAGGGTCCGCTCCTGCTGGTCTGCATTCACTGGACGCTCTGGAGGGAAAAGCCCACACACAGTGGTTGGAGTAGATCACAAGATCCCCCCCCCCCAGGCCTCCTGTGCTAAACAAGCTAATTAATTGCAAATGTTCTGCAGTTACACAGAGGATGGAAGCCCCCAGAAAATGAAGTCATATAGACACTCACATGTCAGTATGATATCACCTATAGATGAGTCAGCATCTTGGCTTAGTACTGTAATTCCAGGAACAGATCTTACATCAGCACTTCAGATGGACGCTGCCCCATTATCTAATATACTGTGCATCTGATTAGATCTTACTACACAATCATAAGTTTTATCTTATGTAGAGTAATAGTGAGGAACATTTCTCCATTAAACTCCATTATTTATATAAATAATGAATTCAAAGAAGTAGAAGAGTTCTGTTGTGACTGGACCCAATACAAAATCCCATACTTAGTTGGGAACTGTGGGATACGGGTTGGGTATGGGTTTGTTTAAAGAGCAGCTTTTATACTACTTTTCTGGTCTTAGTTTTTGATTCAGGAATCCTATAGAGCAGCCTGACATGATTCGCAGCACACTAAATGATGTAGCTTGTCAGGAAATTCTTCCTGTCTTCTGTGCACTTTCTGCAGCTCCTCTGAAAGAAGGGTTTAGGGTCCTCCTTTGTCGCCCCCCCCCCCCCAAGACAGGAAACTCAAAGAGCCCACTCAGACCCAATGAGATCCGAGCGTTGAGAGCTAGGCAGAGTTAACCCAAGCTGCCTGCAGGGCTTACGTCTTCCAACATACTATGGATTTTATCTCTTTCTCTCCTTGGCTGCACCAATCATCTGTGTTATGTTTGTCATGTGTTGTAAGTAGACACACAATGCTCAGTGAGAGTTGGAAATGACAGTCAGAAAACACAAATTTTGCGTTGGATCCAGAGTTGGGTTTAGGTCTAGTTTGGCAGTACCAGTCAGGTTTAGTCAGGTTGGGTCGTGAAGATGTGGGAATGGGTAGATGTCAGTTTTATGCCAAAACATAACTCTAAGCCATAGCATCTCAATAAAAAATGCAGCTACGGGCCAAGTTCAGGATACCTCAATTTATCCTTGCAATTTAGAATCCAAGCTCTTCTCTTTTTCCTCTTTCATATAATTAATCCTCCCTCTCTTTAAAGATCAATGTTGGAACAGTGAAATCAACAGACCAGTAAACACATCAGAGCTAAGGTGCAGGTAAATTGTCAATGTGTCCTATGTCTCTAGCTATCCCTTCCACTTTTCTCTTCCTCTTTTGCTGACCTAACCCAGCAGAAGCATCAGTCATATTGATGAATGAGTCAGGGTTTTGTCATATTAAATTTCCCTCTTTTCAATTAAATTGTGCCAACTTGCACAGCAGGCAGCTTTAGCTAGCCAGTGCTGAAGGACACATCAGACAGCAGTGCTGTTGTCTCTGCCAGGCTTCAAGTACACTCAGGTTAATGACAGGTCAAATAAGCACAGAGGAGACACTGCCTCAGCCTCTTGTCCTCTGTGGTTACATTTTTCATCAAATCAACTTGTGCTGCCTCCCAATCAGAGGCTCTCATTGGCAATCCGTAATGTCTCTCTCTTCCTCTCCACATTCACTTCACAAGGTCATTCAAATGAAATGAAAGGCTGCTGGTGTTTTTCTTTGCCAGGGAAACTGATAATGAACAAGCCAAGTGCTTCTGACAACAAATTGACTGCCTGGCAGATCAATAGCAGTGACTGCGTAATCCTTGGGTGTCCCCTCAATGAGACAATTAGAGACACAAACCATCACAGGGTCAGAGATGGGTTGTATGTGAAAGGGGGAAAACACCTTGACTTTGACGAGACACTGAATTTAAATCCTAGGTTTAGACTGTATTGTTTTAAAAAAGGTTTTTGCATGGGTGCTTGTGTTTAGACTATTTAACTCATTTAACATTGCAGAAGCTTATTTAGTTTATTAAAAAAAAAGAGTTTTATTTATATTCCTCCAACAAAGGTATCAAAAAAAAATTTTTTGTTATCGGTACTAAAACTCAGGTATTGTGTTGGCATGGCACTAGTATCAAAACATTACCCAGTCCTATTGGACAATTAGAAACAAGCATTATTTTGGTGTCATTGCCTTTTCCTGTGTATCACTGTAAGAAGACAAGGAATTACTATCATGAACTGATGCCTGAATCCATGCAAGGAATCCACACAAATCCCTTCTCTGTATGTCAAATACTAAAAAAATGTCATCACATACCTCATTAGAGTATTTGTAATAGTAGTTCACGTAACAACAATGGTTTACAGAATCCAGCTGACAGCAGAGTAAGTAACAACATATTCATCAAAACAAGTAATTAAGGAAAACACTCGCCCACTGCTGTGCACACAGCAATAAGCTTGTCATCACGCACACTCTAGGAACAGACCCACGTTGACAAGGCACTCTCACTTGCCTCACCAGAAACAAGCACACTTAGCTTTGTTATGCTGTCAGGGGGCTACACTCTTAAGAGCACTACCTGCAGGATGCTAACACACAGTCTGGTCAATGCTCTGAACACTACATACAGTCCCTGACAAAAGTCTTGTCGCTTATCTATTTTGTAGAAACACCTGCTATTAACCTGACTTTCAATTAATCAATTGGTGTAAGAAATAGCTCATATGAAAAGTTATAACTCTCCCAAAGGATGTTCAATGCACTGAAATAAATTTGTTTCACTGAAAAAAGATTTATTATTTAAACAAGACAGAAAGGTCACATTTTGGCAAGACAAAAGTTTTGTTGCCTATACAGAGATTGAACAAATTTACTGCAAATACTAAAATATGTCAGCAAAATAAATAGTCGTGCTGTGAGATCCAAATTTAATATCTTGTATGACTTCCATGAGCTTGAAGGACTGCATCCATGCGGTTTGGCAAGGATTCATACAATGTATTGATGAAGTCATCAGGAATAGCTAGGAAAGCAGTCTTGCATGCCTCCCAGAGTTCATCAATATTCTTTGGTTTGGTTTCCATGCTTCCTCTTTCATCCTACCCCACATATGCTCAATGATGTTCATGTCTGGTGACTGGGCCGGCCAATCCTGGAGCATCTTGATCTTCTTTGCCTTGAGGAACTTTGAAGTGGAGATGGAAGTATGCGACGGAGCACCATCCTGCTGGAGAATTTGGCCTCTTTTATGGTTGGGAATATAAGAGGTAGCTAAGATTTCTTTGTATTTGAGACTATTGATGTTGCCTTCCACCCTGCAGATCTCTGGCACACCCCCATACTGGATGTAACCCCAGACCATGATTTTTCCGCCACCAAACTTCACTGTTTTTTGGGTGAAGCTTGGATCCATGCGGGCTCCAGTAGGTCTCCTGCAATATTTGCGGCACTGTGGTGTAATTCAACAGAAGATTAATCTGAAAAATCCACTTTCTTCCACTTCTCCAGCGTCCATCCTTTTAGCAGGCTGTGGGACTTGGCAACTGCCACACGTTTTTTCAATTGTCTTTTGTTTAGTGCTGGCTTCTGGGCACTGATTCGACCATGGAGGCCATTTTGAGAAATAATCCGACAAACCGTTCTGGTTGACACAGGGACTTCAGGGGACCAGGTCTGGTGGAGCTCTGCTGCAGTGGAAAATGGGCTGGCCTTGGATTTTCGAGCCAACAAACGGTCCTCTCGAGCAGTTGTCTTGCGGGGTCTGCCTGACCTGGGCTTGTCAAAAACATCTCCAGTGTCTTCAAATGTTTTTTTATCCACTGTACTTGACGCTGAGACACATTGAAGGTGTCTGCCACATCAGCAGTGGATCTGGTCTTCAGCCTCTTGATAATCAAAACTTTAGTCCCAGGGTGAATCTTAGGCATGTTTGCAGAGGTCTAGTTGCAGTTGATGTGAAGGTCTAGTGTACTGGGGTTGTTTTTATACACACCTGAGACTTTATTGATCCATTATTAGTCACAGGTGAAGCTCATATGACAAGGCGACAACACTTATGTCTTTGCAAAAATTGACTCAATGGGCTTTACCAAGCTGTGAATATTAGAACACTTTTTGACAGTTTCGTTTTGCACTGAAACGTTATTACAAAAGCTGTTGGGATTAAAATTAGCCATTTTTTGTAAATAAATCTTGATTAGAAATATATTTCAGCGGCACTTCAGGTCAATTTGTAGACAAGCGACAAGACTTTTGTCATGGACTGTATTGCAGGAAAATAATTCTTAAACAACCCGAAGCCCCAGCGAAAGGTTGTTTGGTTGAAGATTTCCAAAGTGACCTTGCATTTTATCACAAGTAATGTCTTAATTTAAAAACTATAATCGTGTACCATGGTCCTTCCTAAAAATATGTTTTATTCAAAAGCATTTCTAGATTTGTATGACACTGGTCATCTAACAAAGACAATTATTTGTGCTCCTGTGTGATTACAACTATACAGCACCACAAACTCCCAACTAGAGTAGAAGTACCTTTTGCTAAATCGATCATGTACAGAACAGAACAATGAACAGAACATGAATTGGCAACTATTCGTTTGAGCCATAAAGCTACAGTGTTTGTTCTCCCTCCTCCAAGGTAAGAATTTAAAGTTTTTTACAACAACATTTTCAACAAGTAAAATAATACCATAATTTAATAAGCTTTCTGCTGGCGCTGTGGGTGACAATTACACACATAATATGCATACAGCAATTCACGGTGTGAGCATACAGTCATGCATTAATCCATCAACATAATGCTTCCTGCACTTCCATATCAATACAACCACCCATCTGAAAACTATTGGCCTTACGCAACGTCAAATGTCCCCACCATAAAGAGCCAACTTTTAAAACAAGCACACATGCTATCCCTCAAGGTCTATTGGGCTATTAGTTGCTAGGGAAACAGGTTGTTCACAAAATCAAAGTCCAATCTGAGTTGGTAAACCTCTGGCTGCTCTGTGTAAAATCGGCCAAATCAATCCCATCCCACTGATGACGAATTATGTTGAGTGGCTCCAGAGGGGTTTGGTGACATAGTCGTAGACATTGTGTAACACTGTTTTCTATCACAGGATGGTTTTGTCCAAGCTAAGGTAGTCCGTAGGAGCAGGGCCTCGGAGAGGCTGTGCTGCCTCAACTAAACTAATCATCAATGTGTCAAGAGGCCTCCTTGGAGAGGCTGCCAAACCACAGGGGCACTGTGACAAATGACAGATCAGAGAGTCAACTGTTTGACTTCTTATCGCTCCTCTGTTCATCTCAAGTGTTGCTGTGGCCTTCACTTGCCAGCAAACTTAGAGATATTTCACTTCCCATGGCATGCCAGATGAGCGGCGAGGTTGTGACAGGTCAGATTCTGTTGTCTTGTCACTGAAGAATAAAAATGGAGAGAAAAACAAATGAGAAGAGGGACAGGAGGGAATAGAGAGTTGACAGAGAGAAAGTAGAAAAAGGGAACTGAGAGGGATATGAAAGGTGTAAGATAGGATGTGACTGGGGGATCAAAAATAAGAGCGGAAGTGAATTGAGGAACTAGAACAGAGTAGAGGACTAGAAAAAAAATAGTAAAACTGAAACCATTTATCAAAAAGCTCCTTGCAGAAGATTAAAATTGGAGTAACTGCTTGCCTTCATATCTTTTAGTATAACTGTGAACTGCTACATTATTAATGATATATGTATTCTTGAGAAATATGGACAATTAATACATTATTCAATAAGCTGATTGACACAAAATACTACTACTAGCAAACTATTTTTTAAATGACGTAATCGTTTAGGTTGTTTTTCAAGCACAAATGCCAAACATTTAATTATCACAGTTTCTAAAATATTAAAATATCTAGAACACAAATGGCATCCAAAATGATCGATAAACTGCGTCTCTTTGCTTTTTGACTGTTTGTTTGACAACAAAACAATACAGGAGGACGGCTGTGGCTCAGTGGTAGAGCGGTTGCCTGCTAATCGGAAGGTTGGTGGTTTGATCCCCGCCCCTGCAGTCATTGTCGAAGTGTCCTTAGGCAAGACACTGAACCCTGAGATGCCCCCGGTGCTGCGCATCGGAGTGTGAATGTGTATGAATGTTTATCTGATGAGCAGGTGGCACCTTGTACGGCAGCCCCGGCCACAGTGTATGAATGTGTGTGAATGGCGAATGTTTCCTGTAGATGTAAAAGCGCTTTGAGCAGTTGTTAAGACTGGAAAAGCGCTATATAAAATACAGCAAATTTACATTTTTGGCATTACGTTGGGCTACAGTATAGGGAATTGTGATGAACATTCACACTGTTTCCTGATGTTTTCTAGACCAAACAATCAATTTGCTGATCAATTGATTATGAAAAAACTTGTAAGTTGCAGCCCGAATTTGAACAATAAACAAGAGTAGTGATGTATTATTCAGAACAGCTGTTGATTAACTGGATGACAGCATAGATTATATAGATCATGTAGTTAGTTCACTAAGTATCCGGCACCACTTTAACCAGCGTAACTACTCTTGAAAACATCTTTAAGACTTTAAGACTAAATGAACATCGCAAAATACATTGCTCCATCATTGAAATGCTCCATCATTGTAGGAGGGTTTAGGAAAACTAAATTTACCCAAAACTGGTAAAGTGGCCATTCTTTATATTTTAAATACAAAAGGCATTGTGCCAATTTGTAGTCTGTTACTCCTGATCTTGTTGTGGAGGGTGTTTATACAGTACGCTTTTGATACGGAACCACATGATTTCAATAGAACTGTTGAGGCCTCAGTTCAACACAATACTCCCTGTATCCCAGAGCTTTTTTGTCTTGCTCAAGATTGCATAGATTGTGTTAGCATGCAGTAGGGGGTCAGTGGAGGCGGAAACACAGTCTGATTTGACTCAGAACAGCAAGCTCTTTTTGGCAGTAAATTCAGATTCAACCCACCACCCAGATGCCTCCTCTTGGTGGTCTGTGTTTACCTCTATTTATAAAACTCTTATTTCAACTTTGTGCAAGAAATTCAACTCTGATATCAAACAAAGCCAGCCTAAACTGTGAAGAACACAGATGGAAGACACACAACTCAATACTGCTTTTGAATGCAGATGACATTAAAACAGACCATCCGAAGGTTGGATATGTTTCAGCAGCAGTAAGCCATCTGAATTGAAAGCTGGCCACGAGTCTTGGATGAAAGACAGTTTGCAGTTTTCAAGTAAGAAAGACGAAATCCACAGTAGAAATGGAGCTCCATCATAAAAACAGCATGTTACGAGAAGCTGTCAGGAAACCACGGAGAGCTTGCTCTCTGCGGACCTCTTTTGCTCAGGGCAAGTCTGTGGGAAACTGGTTCTGAGTTTCATTTTTCTCTTAAATCATAGTCTGAGTGCTTCTCCACTTTTTTTCTCTGTAAACCAATTATTTCTGCGTTTATGCTATAAAATGAAGAAGCAACCTTGTGCTAGGTTTTCCAGTGTGGTTTGAGACTTTCTGTTTCTCCAGGACATGATTATGATGACTCAGTGATAAACCATTGGGCCTTAGCGTTTCAGGCACTGGTTCACCCTCAATGTCATCCCAGTTTAGGACATGCACTGTCTTCATTTAGGTATAATTTCCATTAGTAAATCAGTACTAGCCAAATCAATAACTTATTAGCTGAGTTCACACCAAGTTTATTATAATTAATTATCATTTTTGTTATTATAATTTTCAATTAGTTTTTAGTTTTGACTTTTCAATTTCATTTTAGTTGAGTTTAAGTTAGTTTTCAGAGTGTGTTTACTAGTTTTAGTTTAGTTTCAGATTTTCAAAAGGGTTTAACTTTTATATATTTGGTTTAACAGTAACTTTAGTTTGTTTTTGTTAGGGCCAGGTATAATGTCTCAGAAATAATGTTTCGTTTCGGTAGTTCAATGATATGAGAGTCGACGGAGACTCATGCTGTCTCCCTTTTTAGTTGTGAAATAATAAAGCTAAAAACTAAAACTGAAATGATTTAAGTTTATGTTATGTTCATTTTTATTATTAGTTTTATAACCTGGCAATATACTGTAGTTTCAGTTTAGTTTTAGTTTGGCTTGAATGTTTTAGTTAAATATTTTTCATTACTTATTTTCTTTTAGTTTTAGTTAACTATAACGTGGTTGACATGGTTTACACTGTTTGCAGATGACTTATTTCCTTCTGCTCTGACGCTGAACCGGACATGAACTGTGCACAGCAGCTTCAGGTCGCTAAGCTCAAAGATGTAAGACAGAGATCACCCAGGCAGAGGTGGAACAGGGCTCAGTGGAGCTTACAGCAGGCCTTGTCTGTGCTGCAGCTGCAAGGGCCGACACAGAGAACCACAGGCCCTCAGGTCTCTGTAGTTGTTTTCACTAGGATTTTTTTTTTTATTAAGTCAGCATTTAGAAATGTTTACTCCCCTGTCCATGTTTGTTTTCATTTCATCTGTGCACCACAGCAGGAGGGTGTGTGTGTGGGTGTGTGAGAGGGGGAAGAAGGTTTGAGAAGAGTTTCCTGAACAAATAAGAGGATGCTAATAGGGTGAAATTTAATAAATTTCATGCTAGATTGCACTTTGAAACACATTAGTGGCTTGAATAAAAATGAGGCCATAAACAGAATAATACGCATGCCAATGAGCAAATGTGCACACCTACATATAAAATAAAAGCATGCCCTTCTATTTGCATGTAGACTACAGATATGTTATAACAGACCAATGTCTACATGTAACCATCTGCCTTTGGTTAAATGTATATGAGCCGAGAGCTTTAACCAAAGACCAAATTTCCTCTTCAGACTTATTCATTTGAATGATTTGTAGAGGTCTAAAGCAGTAAACCTATCTTATATTTCATAAGGAAAAAAGATGGGAGAAA
The DNA here is from genome assembly GCF_008692095.1 of Etheostoma spectabile. Classification (NCBI taxonomy): domain Eukaryota; kingdom Metazoa; phylum Chordata; class Actinopteri; order Perciformes; family Percidae; genus Etheostoma; species Etheostoma spectabile. The sequence continues at coordinate 6,245,589 of NC_045733.1, read as the reverse complement.
GATCCAAAAAATATCATTGCAAAAGTATGTTTTTTTATACTTTGCAATATTGTTACAGGGTCAGTTCACAACTCAAATTCATCAACTGTTCTGGGAGCATTTCTTTGCCAGAAGAAATCCCAGTGAAGACCAATGTGGTCTGTGAATTATACAAATTATTTAGAAACTATGACATTTTTTGCAGAATGAAATGCATTGAGCACCATGACCAAAACCGCATTCAACTGTGGGGGTAACAGAAATCTTAGAGACAATTACGTATCTAAATACCTGGGCACATGGAACAACACAACTAACTGCATGGCTATATGCCCTTTAATCAACTTGCAATCCCTAAGGTTTTTACTATTGTTGTTATTGCTTTCAGGTTGGGAATCAATGATGCAGACTCTCAAAGGCTATTGAATGCAGAGCTGACACATGCAGTACACCACATCAGGTGGTTCTGTGGCAGCTGTAGTCTTAACTGATGGACCATGGTTTCCCTCAACTGCTTAATCAGATCATTACCCCTGACAACAGCTGTGAAAGAGCAAGCACCTGGGAGAGGGATCTCAGAACAAGGCTGTTGTTTGTTTCAGCAATGCATCACAGCCCACCTAAAACACTGTGTAGTGTGCACACACTGTGGATGGGAATGAAAAACCAAGTTTACCTTGAGCCAGCCAAAAAGTGAGGTCTACTGGTGAAGGTGTATGACTGGAGAGCTCCTGAAAATTATACTCCAAAACAGTTACTTCTCACTACCTCCCATTGACTGTTAACATTAATGGACAAAGCATCCTGGTATCTGAATGTATGAGAAAGTGACCCACTTCTCACTTGATTTATTACCTCAGTCAACATTTTCATAATGAGTATATGGTCTCAATCGCTAGTTTTAAGTCTTCTGCAACACAGAATAAAATTCATTTTTTGAATTATGGTCTCGTTTATTTTAAAGTCATCAATAAAGCAGGGGGTGTTTGCCAGTGAAAAGTGTTTAATGTAATGTGGCTCCTTGCTCACTTCTCCCTCTCGTCTACAATTGTTACATCTGCAACCAGGATAGCTGCACCCGTTAACGGCAATCTCGACGACTCATAGCAGATCTCCACAAACAAATGGGTGACATAACTCATGCTCTGTTCATTAATATTAACAGTCTATGCTACCTCCCCACTTCTACAGTTAGGTCAGCTAATGGCCAAATGAGGTTGTGCTCTCAGCCTTGGCGGTGCATCAAAAGTGCCAAGTACCAGTCATGCCTGGTTTCTGGTTCTCTTTTCCCATGAGTTGACAAAAGGAGGCAGGAAGTCTCAAAGAGGCCTGGCTAGACTCTGACCAATGTGGCCTGACTACTGATAGTAGCCAAGATCAGACCAGTTTTCATGTTGGCAAGGGGCGAACAACAGTTAAGCTTCCACTGGACACATAGGGACTAAGAATAAGACTACAGTGAGTTTAATATTTGACAGCTAAACAAATGAACATCAGTTGTATTACAAGACAGATAGAAAGAGACATTTGTATTCATTCTAAAAAGCCAAGTTTAAGTCAGAGAAACGTAACACTGCTGATTATAACCCAAATTTTGTTCTGAGGAGTGATTATTATCAAGCAAGGTTGCCATGATATATACACATATATACTACACAAAAGTCTAGGATTCAAATGTTAAGCTGAAACTGACCATCAAAAATGTCAATTATATCCAACATGTTAGTGACTTTCTTATTCAGTGTGACAGCACAGTGTGACAGCACTGCATTTTAATGTAGGGAGAATTGTGTACTTTATGTGGGAGTGTGAGCCCTTTAGATGCTTTTTGCTCAGTCTGTTTCTCTGGCACAGCAGCATGTGAGCAGTTCAAACCCCAAACATAGGAGTTCCACTCACTCAGCAGGAACATCAGTCGATTTATCAAGTGGAAATTCATTACAGAACATTGTTCACCATTTACCCTTAATGGCAAACCCCTAATTGCTGCTACTGTAAGAGTATCATTAGACCAATGCACAGACTCAAACAGGGAAACCTAGAGATGTCCACGGGATTGTTAGCTGTATTAACATGACACATGCAGGTATAAAAATGTCTCCATAGAGTCACATCCATTCTGCCAATGGATTAATATATCACACTGACACAGGGATACTTAGTCACTACAGTCCTGGGGTCATGGACGCATGTTGACAGCAGCAGATGAAATGGTGATGGAGAATCACCAGAGGATGAAGGATGGTCACTAACTTATCATGAGGCTGTGATGCGTGTGTTTGTGTTATGCCTGGCTATATTAGATAGTAGAGACAGCTTTAGAAAGAAATCCCTCTCAGGGATCTTCAACCAACAACTTTGTCCTTGCTGAAGGCACACACTTTCATGTACACACACAGACACAAGATCAAGATCAAGAGGATGAAAAAAACGTTTTGGAACATTTGACCTGCTGCAGGCTGTTTTTAGGCCTTCAGGTCCGTTTTCCTCCTGCCAAATCCCACTGAGCAGCAGCAGATAGCAAAGATTGGGGATGATGGCCCCTGTGGGTCAGTACTCACCACTGTAGAAACGAATCAAACAGCTGAGATCTGAGTTGGCTGCTTCTTGCTGCACTCGTATAGGCTCTGTGTAGCCCATAGCTGTCAGGTAGTTATACAGCATCTGGAGCGGACGCTCAGAGGTGTCCAGCCTCCTACAGGACAAAAGAAAAAGAAAGATGGTTTAACAATGCCAGACAAAACTTTGTAACACCAGTTCATTTTACTCAGTATAGTGGACACGTACACTGAAGCATTAACATCAAACTAAAGGTGGACTGTTTCTTTATCTTTGGTAAAAACCGCACAGTTTTTTGTTTTTTTTAACGGGATAGCAGAAGAGTCCAGTTAGAGTCAAACTCCTAAGGGAAAACTCTTCTTGTTCAGGACGCAAAGATTTTAAATGTGTAAATATGCAGCACATCAAATAGGAATATACAGCACTACAAATTTTAAAAGCTTCAATGGCAGATGACATGGCCAAGCTGAAAGCACCACTGCCAGGCACTGAACCAAGTTTCTTGTGGTGATAAATGCAGTTTTTGATGTTTGATGAAGTGTTGTTAAAAGAAAAAAAGTTTGACAGAACTTCAGATTGTGTGGGAACAGATTTGTGTCCTTAAATTATCCCAAATGTTTCCAACAATGTTCAAACCCAGAGAAATAGGTAACCTGAATGTAAAAGTACTAAAAGTATTACACAAATACATGGGTTATATTGTTGCACTTATATTTAATGACAGCAAGGTGAGAAAATGTTTGAATTTTGTTCAGTTCAATAAGGACTCTTCCTGCTGATCCCTAACAGGATGAATGTCAACCCTGAAATCTAGTAGCCTTTCACATACAGTGGTGCTCAAGTTTACACACCCATGCTAAAATTGACTAAAAAGAGGAATAAAAAAAATAATCTTTTGGAAATTGATCTTAATGTCTTAATTAATAAAATTAGGCAAAATCCAACATTTAAGGACACCAATTTTCTTTCTGAATGAATAATGTATCGTACATAAATAAATGTTATTCCTTAAAATACAGGGGACAAGTATACACACCCTTACGTTAAATTCCTATTGAGGCAGACAGATTTTTATTTTTAAAGGCCAGTTATTTCATAGATCCAAGACAATATGCATTCTTATAAAGTTCCTTTGGCCTTTGGAATTAAAATAGCCCCCCATCATCACATAGCCTTCACCAGCTTTCAAAAGCTTTTCACTAATCAACTGGAAATGGTCCAAACAAAGGCCTGGGGATTATTCATGCTCACTCATCTCTTGAACAGCCTATCATTACTTAGACTTGTATTCCCTGAAAGTCTGAGCCATCCTCTTTTATGACTCCAAATGCATTTTCTATTTTCAGTTCTACCTAATAAAAGGCGTTAAACCATGAAGATGATGAGTTGATATCCAAAAAGTTTTAGTTTTGCCGGCTGATCGTTTTTACAAATGATGTAATTCCAGAGAGGCTGCATTGTAGGCGGCTCTGCAACGCGCACATACAGGAAGCAGATCAGACAGGGAGCACATACAGGGAGCAGATCAGACAGGGAGCACACACAGGGAGCAGATCAGACAGGGAGCACATACAGGGAGCAGATAAGACAGGGAGCAGCATTGAACACAAAATGCTGAAGCGTAAGTGCAGCTTCACAACTGAACTGCAAAAAATGTTTTTACATGTACCGTCCTGGTTGGGACAAGTGGGAGGCGGAGTGCACCATGTGCAAAGCCAGAACATTTGTTTCAGTGTCTAATAAAGGTGCAGGAGACCTCAACGCTCACATGGACACCAAAAAATCTTATCTTATTACATTGAAAAGGTTTTAAGAGATATTTAGCTGAAGCTGGATTTTGGAGCTGACACTGAATAGGTCATATTTAGAACATTATTTCATATTTATTTATTTGAAAAGAGCTGTTATTTTGTTACAGGTTGTTACATATTTTATTACATAAGTTATTTTTGTACTTGAGGCATAATAAAGCATGTTCATTAATCTCTGAGAAGCCTGTCTGAATTTGTGTTTCAAGGCCGGCCGAGTGTCCCATTTCAAAATATCAAAATATGGTCACCATGAACTAAAAGCAAAAGCATGATAATCATAACATAATATTGTCCAAAATCACATCAGCTGTTTTCTGTTGCACAAGTTTACTGTGCCTAATCTGTTCCAACCCTTCCCCTTGTCCAGCAGGCCTTTCACTCAGCATCCATCCTTCATCTTGTCAGTGTTGAGCCCACAAGATAATGGCCCTGTATCACTTATTTGGGTTGTGCCTGATCAAGCTGCAGGGCTCACCTAACCTGACTCCCGTGGCTGGCACTATGTCCTGATTCTGCATGAGGTTCTTTCTGCTCTTTTAATACCAATCACTGGGGTATTGTCAGGCTTGTTCGAGATGAGCCAGGCCTGCGCGGAATCGATCACTGGGGATCGCCATTAGATTTGTGTCCAACTTGATTCCAGCTTGCTCAGATGTCATGGATACATGAGCAACTGTAACCTCACAAGGTCGCAGTTTTTAAAGTCAGACAGTGCAGTTGCTTTCCACCGACTGCAAGACCCAGGGCATGATGCAAAACACCTGGCTCTCAGGTGATTGGTTCAGGATTGAGTCAACAATATGGCATTTTAAATAAAAATTGTATTGGTTCCGATTACAGATTGTCTACAGTCTGTTGTATATTAACATCAGCAACAGATCGCCTGTAGAGCATTTTAACAGCTACTCGGTCATAATGGAGCCTGCGTACCAGCTGATATATCGGTCTGAGTTCTTTTTAATAAATCGGACCTAACAGGATCTGAGCCTTTCTTTGACTTCTTGTTCAGACGAAGGCTACTTGAAACGACTGTAAACTCTCCGACTTGGCGGCGGCTTTTTGTCACTGCACCGCTGCTGCCACCTGCTCCTGTCCACTTTACAGGCAAGTCGCAGCTCATCTCATACAAGCCTCTTGATTTGCAATTGGTCTGGGCCATTCACCGTGCAGATTGTAGATACAGGCAGATGAGATGAGATTTCTCTTTCAGAGTGAGGAGCTCCGTGATATGGGAGGCCCATGGTATCAAGCCGCTACCTGCTCTGAGAGGAGTCAGTTGAGATGTCTGAGAGCCTCCCTTTGGAAGAGTTCTTGGCATGACAAACTGGGAGGAAACCCCGGGCATACCCAGAACATGTCAAAGGGGTTACATATCTCGTCTGTCATGCCAGCACTTAGGGAAGGAAGAGCATGTTGCTGGGAAAAAGAACACTTGATTTTCTGTTGCTCACCCTGTTGGCACTGTGGCCCTGACCAAATTTATCTTTATCTTAAAAGGCAATTTGTCCGGCTGAAAATACAATGGTCCCTTAGCAGGAAAACCCCAGACCATGTCTTCCTGTCAGCGGCACATCACTGCAAGCTATAAAAAATAAAATCACAAAAAAAGCTTTGATCCATCATCATCATCATGTTCTTACTTACAGACATTTCTTTAATGCTTGTGTCAGTGCCGTCAACAGCTTTGTATGTCTTAGATGTTCATACAGTACACACATCTATTATCAATCACAGTAATACATCCTATTACACATAGAACACTTATCTGTAGATTTTCAAAATTATTTACAACAAGCAGAAACATTTTAATAGATTAGAAGCCCCTTTAAGGTCAATCATAAATTGAGTCCTAACTGATGTATTTTCCATGAACATTTGCACAAACATTTGCACTTTTCTTTTTGATTCAATGCATTTAATGCAACCTTGACTTGTCTTTACTTCATGTGCTGTCTGTCTGTAGTAATGGAATTTTCCTTTAAATAAACAGAAATTATAGTTTTCTTAAGTCACCAATACCCTGTTTTTGGATGATGAAGACTTTAATATTAAATTTAGATCCACCTGGTGATACTCGCTGTACTGCTGGAATGTAAACTGATCACAGCCTATCCACAGGTTTACCAAAAGCCTTTCCTTTATTACCAGTCTGCGTTACTCTGCAATACCCACAGCCTTCAACACAGATATGATGAAGTTGCTTTATATGCTGTTAGTTGATCACACCATTTGCTACCAGCGATTAATAACCTCACGTCACTAGCACAATATCTGCAGCACGTCCATGGCATCATTCTCCAGCCATTAAGACTACAAGCACAATCATTTACAATTCTCCACTATAAATGCAGCTATTAGCATTTTTGCTAGTACCTCACATGTCTTGTAAGATTTGAAGATTTCGCTCTGTCTCACTATCCCTCAATATCCGCATTAATGGAAAACTGAACAGATAGAAAGGCTCCCATAGAATATGCTATAAGCCCCTGTGATTTAAGCTATAGCCGATTTCTTATTTTAAACCTAGCTTTCTTTATTTCTTCACACAGACTTTCCCAGGAAAGCAAAGGAGGAACGGCCCAGATTTCTTCCTGGTCCCGGATCAGTGAAACAGCTTTTTATCCTTTCACAGATAATCAAGGGGTCATTTGCTATTTCTGTCTACATATGTCTTGTGGAGCTGAGAAAGGCATACAATCGTGTTCCCTGAGGGTATCCTGAGTGAGGTGCTGTGGGAGTATGGGATGAGTAACTGCAGCAGGTCCTCAGTGCTGTGTTTGCCTTTTTTGTGTTAAGTCAAGCTTAATTAAGGTGACAAGGCATCAAGGATATTAAGTAAAAGACAGTTTTTTAAAAATATTTATCTAATAAAGCGAGACGTATCTGTACGTATTTATGTGTGTCCATGTTTGGGGGCGTGTTTGGAGGAAGGTAATCTGCACGTCACATACAGATGCCATGCAGAACGCTTTACAACAGCTTACAGTGTAGACATAGACTACATTGTAAGTCAGTAGTAGGCTATACAGTGGAGTTGCATATTAAGTGGTTTGGGGTCCTTCTGTAAGTAATTGTACAATTAGGTTTTGAAGCATTCTACAAGCAGCAATACCACAGGCCAAGCAATCATCTCGTTCCAAACAGGCACATCTTCAACAACGGGCACTGTACTAGTCATATAAATAAGGAAGATATGTAGAGCTTTATTTAGCAATTTACATTGCTTCGAACCAGTTTTTGTTAGATGTTATTATACCTAGTTCTGCTGTGTTTTTGTGTGTCTGATGGAAGAGATGTGCTTCAGTTGACCTATGCAGCTGTCTGTAAATCTTATGTTTACCTTGCACTATTCATGTAACTGCAACCCAAAGCATCTTTTTACGCTTTTATTTCTGTCACTGTTTTTCATTTCCATGTTCATACATTATTATACAGCACATTAGGCTGTGAGCTATGAGATGCTTCGCACTGACGGAGTGCAGCTGTTGGATGCATGTTTTGGCATTTCGAGAACTGAGGCAGGTTTTAACAACTTCACTGTCTTGCTCTGAACGGGGCATGGGTATTTGGAATACTCCTGGTATGGCCCTGGACCAAGGAAGAATAAGCCTCTAACTACAGTTGGTCTCTGGGCAGCCATCCTAAATTTTTAGGACATTTTATGCCAAATGGCTCAAATGCAGAGGACACATTTGCCCACAGGACATGATCAATTATAACTTTATTTTGATAACTTAACTGGTGTGTATTTACCTGATAAGATCCCCATGCAGCTGAACATAGAGTCCTTGTCCGTCCCTCTGAGCACACAGCTCCTCCACTGTGGTACTAGTGGAGCAGAGCACCAACTGCAGGTCTGTCTGAGGGGTGGAGGAGGACTGTGGACCAGAGGCAGGTAGCTGGGGGTCCACTGTGCCCCCATACAGACACACACAGCCCCGCTGGGTGTCCCCCTTTAGCCAGTCCCGCTCTCTTGATCCAAATCTGGTCTTTCTCGTCCCACAGCCACGACTCCCATTCCGTTTCATGTTGCGCTGCTGACACAGAAAGAGTTATTTTAACACACATATTGGCATAAGATACATAAAAGCATGTTTAACAGCCATGGACTGCCTAAATAGCTTGAGGTTAGTTTAAAATGTACTGCTGACCCTCCCAGAGGTGCTGTGGGCTTGTGCTGGTAGTTATCAATTGGATAATATCAATGATTCTTTTTTTAGAACAGTACTGGAACATAAAATGTCTTGTAACTACCTGTTTTGGCCTGTATCTGTCTCTCTCAGTTGGTACCTGATTGACTGGCTCCTCCCACCTCGTTTGGGGAATTGGCCTCACCTGCAGAGAGTCTATAAAACTAGGTGATTCTATGTCTGGTGCCTTGCTGGCACCCAACTTGGGTTTGTTTGGTTTGATTGTGTTTAATTTATCCTTTTTTCATGTTTATGAAGGTTAGGTGAACTTTTACACTTCCATAGCACCCAACACCCACAATACACTACTGATTACTGACGTTACACTCAGTAGTTTACTTTAGTTAAGTTGTCTTAAATAAATGTACTAAAAATTTAACTCGTTGTAGTGTGGACCTCCTTTCTTTGTTGTGCTCTTAAATGAGCTGTGCGTGACAGTATTCAAACTAAAAATGGGACAACCATGAAACATGCTGAAACAATATAAGTGTCCATGGGGAGAGGGTCTCCAACCACATTTCCTGACATCAGCTGGGATACTCTGATAGACTATGCTTTAACAGTGCTTTGGTTGTAGAACCTTCTATCTGTATAAACCTGAAATGAGAAGGATCCCCCCACATTGTAATCAATGGTCTATAATCAGTATTTAGTTATAAATACATGGTGAGTGATTTCAGTCATCACACTGACACAATACTTGAAATTGTTTTCCTTGTAGACTCAATTCCACTGAATTCTACATCCCTTGTCCGTTGCAGCAGCACTTCTCATGAAGTTCAAAACCATCTTTAATGTTTTTTCATTCAATTACCTTTCTTGCTCAGGATGGACTGTGTTACTTACAGGAACCAGAATACCATGTTGTTGTTTGCTCCTGCCCTAATCACTTGTGGTGATGTTAACCGGATGTGCAGTAGCATGATGTTTATCCAGAAAATTATGTAACGCTAGACTTTGAATTTGGTATTAACATGTGCTAAAATGATAAAATGTCAGTAACATCAGCTGCTCTTGAAAAACTACCATTCACAACAAAGGCATTACAGCATGCCACTTGGTTCAAGAGGTAAAGCTATATAATCATTATTCAGATTCTGCTTGGCAGTACATACACACACACACCTTGACCCCACATCCATCATTCATTCATAGATTCATAGACAGGATATATTTATATATACTGTATATATATATACACATATATACACTTAAAGGTGTCCTCAAAATGATTGGGAAATGTTGTGACCTTCGCCTCATTCAATTGTGCAGCAATTTGCTGCTTAGTGTGAAGGAAGAGTACACCAAAATAAATCCAAGGGTTTCACTGGGAAATGTCAAAAGAAGAGTAGTTCATTGAGTAAAGGGAAATGTCTGCTGGACCATCAGTTACAGTGGCTGGACTAGAGAGCTGAGCCACAGGGGGAGATCAACCACCCGCCAAAACACACACACACACACACAATGATGCATAATCATAATATAATATATAATATATAATAATCAGTTTCTTATCAAAATAGCTTTAAATTAATAATTATTTATCATACTATGATTTATAAATTATACACCTATCAATTAATTGGGAATTCCCTTAGTTGCTGTATTTGACAGAAAATGTGTTTAGTTTTGATATTAGTTAACAAAATTGAAATACATGTATTTTAATAACTTGATTTTAAAATACCTTTCTAATGTTTGGCCTTTTAAAATGAAAAAAAATCAGCATTGTCTAGGTCAAATAATCTTTTTGTTTTTTTAAATTTTCATCATGTCATGTATAACAGAACCGGAATGATTAAAAAAATTAGAATTTCTGTTAATAGGGAATCTCCTACTGCATCTCATTGTCTTCCTTAACAAATACTCAATCAAGCTAGTAATTGAATCTTAAGTTGTTTTGTTTTGTTTTGATATTTAGTTTTACTATTTTCCAAGGTCAAGAATAAACGTTCACTTATTAAATAGGTCATAAAGAGAAGCATTATTTCAGAGGTTGGAAAGGCGGGAATGTAACCGGAGAGAGGTTAGTTTAACTTCTACACCTATTGAAAAAACTGTGGCCACAGTGAAAGGAAGCTGCCATACCTTTTCCTCATCAGCTACTGTCAAGGTGAAGCCTCAGTGGTCAGCCCAGTCGACTACATTACTGGGACGCCCCCAGGTGAGTATTTGTGTCACTGTGTGAATGTGGAGCAGGGCTGCACTGAATAAGAGCATGCATGTTCAATTGTGCTGAGTCAGAAAGTAGTAGATGATAAATACACTGTATGTGAAATGAAATAATGACTGAGATTTATCAATGAATGATGGCTGACCTGGCTAGTCCCTTGTAGACTTCATATTGATGTTGATTTGTAACTGTAACTTGTGCTTAAGCAAATCAACAAGCATGGATGTTTTTTTAACAAAGACAGACAGGCAAGTATGGTTTGGATGTGGCCCTGGATTGTATTAACACACCAGGGCGAATGTCTTTACTGAGACTCAAAAACGCAACTCGTTATCTATTTTATGTTGATGTTAATAGGCATGAAAAAATACTACTAACCATTGCCCTTCACACTGACTGAAATATTATTATATTTAATAATATTAGTTATAATAAATATATTATTAATATTACTTTATGATTTTAATGTGGGCCTTTTCTTTAAATACAATACCTGAATAATGCATTCACATTGATTGAATAGCTCTGAGATAAAGTGTGTGCGTGTGTGCGTGTGTGTGCGTGTGCGTGTGCGTGTGTGTGTTGCCTTGTGAGCAGCTTCCTCCGAGACTTATAGTGTATGTCATTTACACAATATGTCTTGCTCTAAAAAAAAAACTGTTCAGCAGTGGGCCTTCCTATAAAAGCTTTAACAGCATTCAGTCAGTGTGCGTGTGTGGTTTGTGGATGGTAATTGGCTCTGGTACATTCCTCACTGAGTGACAATTATCCACAGATCAATCATCAACCAGAGAATACCAATCACTGATATCACAGCCATTACATAATATTACAAGGATGCGTTTTCATTGTCATGCACTTTGCCCTGTTTGAATCACCAACTGCAATGTAAGAGAAAACCACATGCAACTATATGTATGTCTATATGTAACACAATATAGACACAATATAGAGAGATAGCCTATTTGTCGAACACTTTGTTTGAATCACCTACTGCATCACAAGACCATAAATCCTCTCGTTATGACTTGCCTTTAGCACTCGGATCCCCGTCGTAGCGTGAGCTCCGGGACCAATGCGGCTGCCGCGACCTGCAGTCGGATTCAGCCCCGCTTGGTGTACTACCGTGTCCGGCTGCCTGTCTATGCAAGCCCCGTTATCTCCGACATCACCTCCTTTCTTGATGCCCGGTTGGGTGTTCGTCGCCACGACCGCTGTATTATCCTCGTCCTCCATCGCCATGTAGGATATCTATCATCAACGACAAAAACACAAAAGTTCCGTCCCGATGCGCGACTGGCAAATTCCCACGGAGAGGTAAAAATTCATCCCGTGTCGGTGCAGCGACGCCATATCCAGACTGAATCTGACTGCTGATCAATAAACATTAAATGGGCGGGTTTAGGGTATGTATTATTCATCAGCCACTGCCCCTTTCTGAGAGGAGAGGCGTTATACATTAATCATGACTATGTCTTTTTACTACTTGATACAATTCATCACGAAAAATAACGATATGCCCTTGAAGGGATCAGTGGTCACTCAGTTTTAACCTTTAGGCTAGAATTAGCAGATAGACCTATTTCAGGCGTAATGCACTATTAGCCTACTGTCACAAACCTGCAAACTAGATGAGTAAGGTATTGTTGTCACTGTGTACTGGAGAATTTACACAATAATGTTAATGAAAAAAATAAATAAAATAACTCAAATTCTCAAACTCAAATCATTCTATGACTCGCAACAAGAGACTGTGACTGCTGGCAACCCAAAAGCTAGTTGTTTACACCAACACTAAAGCATTAAGCTAATTTTTTTATTTACCATTAATAGAAGCCATAAATTCAAGAAAAATATAACTATAGGCCTATATAATGTAACAGGTTTAAAGAGTTTTACAAACTTTAAGTTGCATGCTATCCTTTAAATTTGTTATTTAAGATGATATGTTAGCTCTACAATAGTAGACTGTTGGGTCTTTTGGTTTTCTAGAGGGTTTAGAACCATATTTATAGAGGATCTCTGGTATAACAAATGTTTGCTAATACTGTACATCAGCTGACATTCAAACTCATTAGCTCAGCTTTATTTTTGCATTCCTTTATAGAGATGCATGTTTCATTGTAGGCTACAGTTGCCACAACTAACTAAGCAACTGACAACATAAACACAATACAGGCTGATATATGTGGCCTAGATTTAATTTATCTTAAATGCAGCTACCATGAATAGAATTATCTGAAAATGAGGTGGGTGTGTCAGAGTCACACCCAGTCAGGAGCAACTTGTATTTAAACTCGTGTTCAGGATGTTCAGCGCACCACAGCACCGCTGTTCACATAAACATTTTACTACATTTTGTCGTTATGTAGGCTACTGTTCGTTCAAAAGAACAATGGCGGACGTGATAGACAGATGCTTTATCCAATCACCTGCCAGGTTTTTTTTTTTAAAGTGCCTGCCCTTTCCAAAACAGTTTCCAATGACTTCTCAGATGGTTCTGATTCAAACCTTCTGGCGCATCAGGTTAGCAATTTACAAAACACATTTGTAACTAATGAAATCACCACAAATGCCACTCAGTGAACCAAGTGGTTGGGGCCACGCACCAGGTTGGTTGTCCAACCTTGATAATCCTCTGACATGCTATCTACAGTAGATCTGCACCTGTATTTCTGCCTGGATGTCATGATTTTGGCTGGATTACAAGCCTCATTGGAGCCAAGTTTAACAAAAGTAAGTAAAAGAAATTCATTAAAGTAATGTTATCAATTTGTAAGTAGGTCTCCCCTACTTACACACCCACCAAATGAAAAAAATATACCCCAAAGCCCGTTGTTGAGGTTTCCCAGTAAGGCGTGACAGTGAGCAGTAACACCAGGACCCTGAAAACAGCTAAATGGAATGCAGCCATTATCCATTCTATTACTTGGCTGTGCTTCTGTCACTATATGTCAAAATAGCTGTTTTCGGCTGGATGTTCATTACCTTCCACTTTCTTTGTGTTGAAATTTTAAACTCTAGGGCGCCTGGTTATCTCACCTGGTAGAGCGGGCGTCCATATATAGAGGATTACTCCTGCGGCCCTTTGCTACATGTCATTACCCCTCTCTATCTCTCCTTTCAAGTCTGAACTGTCCTGGGTAAATATAATCTTCAAAAAAAATAAAAAGTAAACTCTGGTGGATGTATGAGACTCAGGGTTAACTGCTCCTCAGATCTCTCGAGGGTAAATCCAGATAGCTAGCTAGATCAGCCCAATCTGAGTTTTCTGTTGAACGACTTTTTAACACACACATGTTCCTATTTTGCAGCAGCACCATGGCTCTGTCCCATGGTGATTGTGATTGATCTAAAGAAACGCCAATAAACCAGAGCATGTTTTTTCTCCTATCCCGAAATGCTGTGTGGACTTGCCTGACCTTCCTTTGCAGCGCTGTGGTGGAAGATCTGTCAAAGAGACACTACACCCAATAAGGAGAGTAAGGATTGATTCCTACAGGGCCATTCATGTTCCACCAGTGACTGCATTAGATACTTAATAAACGCAGCTGCCAGTTGCTCATTCAACATTTTTTAAATTTAGTACCAGATTCTTTAACATTTTATAATCAATTAATAGCAATCTGGAAAAAATAAATATACAGAATACTAATTATTGTGTTCTGATTTGTTTATTGAGAGGTACAGGATTAGGCCATCATGTAACAAAAATATCTTAAGCTGATAGTGAGCAATAGTCAGGTTTTGTGTACAATATATAAATTATAATACCTAACAAATGAAGGTCCATCACATTGATTCAAAAATTTTTCAAAAAAAAAACTACCATAGTTCAACTAGATTTTTATTTGACTTTTTATTTGCTTGATCATTTTCTCCAACCCAAAGACAAGAATACACAGCATAAATTGAAAATATCCCATTTAATAGTTTACAACTTCTCATCTTTATTCATCACTTCATACTTTGAGTCTGACATTCACACTCACCTTGAAGCCATAGAACTAGGATTCAGTTCAACATCTCAAACTTGACTGGAAAAAGTGAACCTCATGCCTCCACCCTCCCCCCCCAGAAAAAAAAAAAAAAAAAAAAAAAAAAAAATCAGACACCATATAGTTTTACAGTCAGGACAGACCTGGGGGTTACAAACAGATTTTGTTTTTAAAATACAATGGATGCATTTTTGATTCAACAGTGAAAGTGAACATGGGTGGCAATGCAGATGCTCTGCCAAGCCCTACACACTGAATTCAGCCTAACAAAAAAAAACTAAAATCATTTATCCAATTAATCCAAATGACAGATGTGGACTTTCACTCTTAAAAACATTAACAGTATTGTAAGCACTATCCGAATAACTCCCTTTTGTACATTTTAGTACCATATTAGTACTGACCTATGAAGGTGGTGGGACAGATTTTATAATTTAACTTTTCTTGCATTTCAAAGAGTCTCAGGTCAAGAGTAGAAATTACATTATTTACACTGGTTTTCACATGCAGCTCAGAAGCTGAAAGTCAAAATTGCAGCCAAAACATGTCCTATCAAGATAAGACATGTTGCACTCCACCACTCTCTCAAGCATGATCTCTCTCACACACACACACACAAATTGGTTTTCATTTCTTTTCTTCCTTTAAGTTACAGTTTCCAAAGCACTTACGTTGGGTTCATTTTCAGTTGTACATTTAAAACTGCATGGATTTATGGTATCATTGAAAGAATGGATTAGATGTGATTAACAAGGGTACATACTGGTTGAATAAGACAATACAAACAAAACAACCAAAACATTCAGGAATAGATTTATGAAACTTCCTTTCCCATCCGGTCAGCCTTCCGTTTTGCACAGCTCCCCCTGGTGGTTATTAGCTTGTAGCACAGGCTTGTCCCAGTTTTGCATGGGCTTATGAAGCAGCACTCCATAAACAAAATCAAAAAGGTTCTAACAAAAAAAAAACATTCATTGCCTTCCTTCCTCATATCCTGCCTTGTAAAGTTGAATTTAAAACAGTGAGGGCTCAGTTTAATGTGCGACAGCCCCGCCTCTTGTATTTGTGACTACAGAGAGAAACTGAAAGATGTGCCACGCAGAAGCAAATAACATCAGCGATAAGAAGAAGCCGAGAAAAGAAGCCCTGTACTGTTCAGAACAAAGAAAAGGACACAGCTGCTCCAACATACATATCTGGAACCACTTAGCCCATATTAAAACTTCTATCAGCTCTTGTCCTCTTAGAACTCTATTCTAATTTAAAACCTACGGACCATACTGGGAAAAATAAAATCACAGTGAAGTTCAAAATCTCCTAATGTGGCACAAGTAGTGGACTTGCTTTGTTGAGACATGCTTTTAAGAAGGTGCTACATGACAGACAAAAAGGTAACCAGGCAACGATGAAAGTTAACGTGTCAAGACCCTTAGGCATCATTTCACAAAGCAAAGTGTAGGTTGAAGGGAGTTTAATAGATCAAATTGTCAAGAGTGCAGAACACTAAACAACACGAGGCCAGAGTTACATCGTGGCAAGAAGCCTGCTCCTCTTCGAAGGAGGGCATGGATACATGAGGCGTTTGAGGGGCGGAGAAGCAGATGAAGCAAGGTGCCACTTCTGCTGCTGTGCAGCACTGTGCTTAGATTTCTCAGTAGTACAGTACATCAATTAGACATCTGTTAAGATGGATCCAACCCTTATTTCGACATCATGAGGAACCCCGACAAGTAGCCTACCATATTTTTAAAAGAAGTAAAGATGATCATGAAGAATAGTAAATCAAATGCAGCTCAATTGCATCCTTTTAAAGGTTCTTTTTGTACATATATGCATACAATTATACTTCCTAGCTAATCTTTTATCTCCATGTGGTATTATTTAATTTGATCAGCTTTTGTTTGTTTTACAACTATATACAATGTACAGGCAGCAGATCATATATCTTTAACAATGAATGAGCGATCATACAGGGGTCTTCATAGACTGATGTTGACTCGATCTATTTAGACAACACACATGGTGAATAATAGGATTTTTTTAGAAAATGGTATCTAAAAAAATGATGAAAGATAGTACAAGAGACAAAATTGTAAAAGCCCTCAATATGTACAGAAAAAAAGCCAATATAGCATTTGTCAAGAACAGAAAAAAAGTTAAACTGAAATAATTTTCTCCATATACACATAACATAGCTCAAAAATATTTCCAAAGCTAATAGTCTCTGATTTGGTCACAGAAGTTAGAAGATAGTGAAAAGAAGTATACAGCCTGATCAAACATCTGAGGATCTCAACACAGCATCGCACAACTGCTAAGCTTGTTAAGTAATGACATGTACAAACTACCATTAGGTTTTCTTATGCAGATGCTCCCTTGATTGCAATTCATGACTAAACAAATTTGTCAATCTACCGCAACTGAACGTTAACAGAAAGAGAGAACATTGTGAGGTATTAAGGTTACTATTCCCGACAGCATGGTCAGAATTCTGATTTAGAGAAGACGAGAGCCATGAAACCATACTAACAGCAAGCAACACTAAGTGATCCAAACTCACACTTTGTTGACGGGGGGGGGGGGGGGGGGGGGGGGGGGGGGGGGAACATGTATACTTTTTAAACACTTGTACCTTGATGTATTCCTATGGAGTATCTATTAGCTGCCATAACCTTTGAGATTTGTTGTTTTAAGATTTATTGATAACATCCAACCGGTATTTTTACTGGAAAGTCTGCCACACAGTATATAGGGAAAGAAAGTATTGGTATCGTGTAGCTATAATTTATGTTTTTGTCAAGACAAAAAGACATTGCTGTGGACATCCAGGCAGGCCGGTATTAGTGCGTGACTGATTATTAACCTATAAGATATAGAAGTGAAAAGTTTAACTTAATAAATGAAGTGATATACCAATTCAAATCGATCAAGGCCATTTCCCTCTTATTGAAAACACGATCATCACACAAGCAGACTTAGAAACGAAGCTCATACAGAACTCAATAGTTCAGGGGCTTTTATCTAGCCAAGTCAGAAAGGCACATCACTTTGATATCAGGCATAAATAATTAAGTCAAATTACTGCAGAAATAAAACATACTTTCACAAAAATAGTGCCAATAAGATGAGCATCCCCATCAAAGAAGACAGCTATGAGAAAGAGACTTGAGGGGGGAAAGCATTCAGTGCATGTAACTACATTCATAACAAGCGTCATTTACATGTATGTGCATGGTGACTAAGTTCAACCAGGTTAAATAAATCTGAAATGTATTTTAAATTGCTAGCTCGACTGTGAAGACACAGATGCAGGAAAGGTTTAAACGCAGATCTCCAACACAAATGTAATCAGCTTATCTTCAGATAACTTCCAGGCCTGGATTATATCCATCCTAATGAATGAACCTATTCAAACTATGCAAAGCAATTAACTGTAGAATTTATTATACAGATCTAACAACTACAGAGGACATGATTTTAGGAGAGCTGTGTGGGAAATCTCTAAAGTAGCCACAGGCGATCAAACTGGGCATACTACCAGAAGCAGAAATTCCCCTCCGAGCTTGAGTCGGGGTGTGATTGTGATCCTATCAATGCTCAAACATGCTTTAAGGTAATTAATGTAATTCAAAATGAACAACTTTCTGACAAATCATAACATATATTATGCAGAGTCAAATAAGGAGGTATCCAAGTTTATAACTGCACTAACTAGACCTTTCAAAGCTTTTTTTCTGCTGCCATCAAACAAAGGTTCATATTAAAAAAATCTGAATGCAAAGCCAATCATAAATATCGATGGAGCAAGTGTTTCAACTGCATTTTAGCTTCATTACAAATCAGAATAAAACTATGGTTACTGCAGTGCTCATAGTGGGCAACACTTTTTCTCTACCATGACTTGAGAGGGTAAGTGTGCCACTGTAAATGGTGTGCCTATGTGCTTTTGTGGGTGGTAATGGTGCTGGGTGTATGTGGAAAATAGTACTACTACACAAAAGACATAATGGAAACCAATTCAGAAAGAAAAGAGGAAGTTCATTGATTGATATGTTTTCCCAATTATTCTGGTGATGTCAATAGTCAATAGGGTCTTCGTAACATCTGTATTTTTCTCCTGTGTTAGATGCTCTGCTGCTTTCCATGCAACTCGAGGGCAGCGGGCTGCAGTGACGTCACAGGGGGATCCGTCGGAAGAAAGGAGGGAGGTGAAAGGAAAATCGTTTTCATAGTTCCCTTGGTGTGGGGGGGGGGGCTTTTAAGAGCAACAGAAGCAGCTCATCACTGCCAGGACTGAGGGGGGAAGTTATTAACCTCAGCCAGGTCTTGCACAGGCGAGCCTTTGAGGGTGTACGTCAGCTTGATCCTCATTCGTAGCTGTTGCTGAAAATTTTGCAATGATCATGTTTATAAAAGAGGAAATTCTTGCAAATCATTTGAGACTGCACAGGTCTTAAATGTAGGCTGTGTGCTTCAAAAGGACAAAATAATACAAATCAGACAATTTTTCCGACTCAAAAGGCAAACTCACCTTCTGTGGGTTGAGGACTCTGATGACCTGTGTGACAGTTCCCTGGTTGAGTGCTGGGACAACATTACTGCTAGGGGAGAGGAGCTGCAGCTGGAATGTCTGACAAACACAAAGGGGACACTATGTTAGATGAAAATTTGATGGTACTCAGTTTGTGGAAGATTTAGGTGCTCGAATCTGGTGTGGGGTTTTGGGTTCCTCCAAGAAAATGTTATGTTTTTCAATTTAAAAAATTCAAGTTGCCCACACATTTAGTCTCTATGTGGGTTTTTGCTTCCCTTTGTAATCGTGTTGTGTCTCTTTTTGGTCATTTGTTGTTGTTTTTTGTCTCTGTGGTCATTTGGTGTCTCTTTGTAGTCTGTTTGCATCTATTTTTCAAATCGTTTTGAACTATTAATTTACCATATCTGTGAATTAAACATTGGAAAAGATATAGCAGAATGTACATAAAGAACACTCAAAAAGATAAAGACAAAACTTGGAAAAGAAGTTCACTGTGGACCAACTACAGTCATTACATCTGAGAAGAGGTTAGTTCGGCTTAGATGCTGCCCAAACAGCTCAGGTGCTGAAAACCCTGTACTCATTAAGAAATGGGGTCATTACAGCAGCACAAAAATAGGGACACTCACTTTGATGATACACTGACCACAACTGATGAATCTTCAGTTCAAATGACTCAACTGTAGTTTTTTTTAAATTTTGTGATCAGATAATGTGTAAAATAAGTGACGAAGAAAACTAAACGTCAATCAAACGGTTATTGTTGCCCAATCAATATTGGCCGCCAGATTGCCCTGACAAACATGTCTATTAAAGCTTTAGCTTATTTTATTTCCGGCCAAACAAACTTGGGATGGCGTCATTGACAATGATGCAGTGAGCTCAGACAACTGTATCTTTGGGGTGCCCGGTTAATACTGGAGACCTGTATAAGCTAAAAGCTAATTAAGATATTCAACGCTAGTTACTTAAAAACACGCTAAAAAAGGTAATTTTTTTAAATGGTTTGTGATTTCCTATATCCTGTTTAAACCAACATAATCACATGTACATTCAAGAATAGAGAAAACAGCCGAGTAGACTTGCGCTTGGCAACATTTCCCAGTAAAATAGCAAATTGCTTTTAAACTCTGTAGCTATTAGTATAGATAAACACTTTATTTTTGAGTAATTGAGCCCAACCTTTGAAATAACACGCATAAAAAAAAAACATGAGCTGAAAAGTGGTGGCTTTTACAGTATCTCTTCCACAGTAGATTTAAAAACAGCAAAAAAATAAATAAATTAGAATTAACAGAAATAGTTAGAGCTAATGTAGACTATAGAAATTAGCATATCAAAGACATGAACCAGATATTACTTAAATTATTAATTTCCACTAGTACTGACTGGTTTAAAAGTTAGCTGTGTTTCCAGGTTCATGTAGGTTCTGCACACATGATGTACACATCAGTGGCACGGCACGTTATTAAATCTGCAGTGCAAAACTGTAGGACATTCACATTGTAATACAACACAGAAAACCTATTAGTAATGAACACTATTATGCATGATTAGGACATATTGAAATTCAGCCACTTAAATTTGATTGTCAGATATTGCTTGCTTACCTTTGGTACAGCAGCCTGAAAAACAAAGTCTGTCATATCTGCCTCTGTTGAGTTGGAAGCATGGATAGTGATGACGGCGATGTTCGGATTGGGATTAGCTCTCTCAAATGTGAAGTCTATTTTCAGACCATTTTTGTTGTATGCCGTCATAGGAGGAATAGCTATAAAGAGATTTCAGAGGAGCAGACCATAAAAAGATTTAAAAATATGATAACTAACATTTCATAGAATGGGTCATGGTAATCAAAATACAATGACCAAGTGATTCAATACATAAGGACAATATCACAAATTACTATATAGTTGGGAGCAGATGTTCAAGGGGATCAACAGACTCTCACCTGCAGCTGCAATGTCATTAAACAGGGGCTGCGAGGAGAGGCCATCCATGAGGAAAGAGGGTTGAGACGTGGGCACAGAGGAAGCAGGGGCTGGGCCGCCTGGAAATAGGGGACGGCAACACAAGGGTTTCTGTTCACTTTTTAATGCCAACACAGGACAGTGCCAGCAGTATGTTATTGCTGAACAAGAGCAGGCACAGGTTGGACATCACATTCACACTGGTGGCAAACACAAGTTTATATCAGGTCCTTTCTTTGCTTTAAAAGGGGTAATAGAGAGCTTTAAGGAGAACATCCTACCACTTAGCGAGAGGTCACCCAGCAGATCAAGCAGCTCTCCTCCAGCTGAGGCAGGCTTGGTGGGCATCGTGGTCTGGATTACTGGTACCACATCATTACCACCCAGCAGGTCTAACAAATCATTAGCCTGGGGAACGAGGACAAAATGTAAACATGATAAAATACCTGGAATATCTATGTATTCATTTAATAATATATAAATTATTGCCTGTGCATTCGCTACTTTATTAGCATTTTACATTTTCCAGACATTTTACTGCTTTTATGGGAAGAAAAAATACACAAAGACGGCTTTGACTGGCCATAAGCAAACTGCGTGATAATTAATACATAATACATAAATTAATACAACTAATTTTGAGTTTAAATACACAGTTGCTGATCAAATACATTAGGGCTGCATGATTATGGCCAAAATGATAATCATGATTATTTTGATCAATTTTGTGATCACGATTAATTATCACGATTATTTGTTGAATTTAACCAAAACACATTTTATTGTCACATAGGCTATTTATAACTGCTTTCACATCCATAGTATGCAACATTCTTCTTATGTTGAAGTAAGGGCTGCATGATTTAATGGTTCCAGCAGGCTCCGTCTCACGCTATTCCTCTACGAACTGAAGTTAGTTGCATTCAATAACTTCTTCTGTGTTTTTCGCCGTGGCGGCCGCGATAGCCACAATAGCAGAGAGTTACTAGCGGAAACACTGGCACAAATACAGGTTTGTCTCTAATGCTTAACAATATACAGCGGTGTTAATATTACTTAAAACTGTGGACAAATGTCAGAAGCGTGGACGGTGTCGCCGCTCTGTTTATGTTGCTGGGAGCCGTGGGGGCGGGGCTGCGCAGAGAGTAAGAGAAGAGATCCAAACACAGGCACGGCTTTACAGAATAAATGTGTCATGTAGCGCAACATTAAACCATATCGATTTGCTTCGTTTGTGGAGAGGCGGCGGATGCAAGGACATTAGGTGCCCCGGTGCGACCAAGGAAAAATGTTAGTTGCACTCTAGAGCCCAGTGAGCAAACAGACGCTAACTAGCACTGGTCACTGCTGTTGTCTGAAAAACAACACAGACGGGACAAAAATGTCGCATTACTAGTAAACTGGTAAACCCTGTGACCGACGTATAACCGACTGCTATCTGTATATATTTTCCTTAAGTTACTCTGTCCTCTGTGACGGTCTACATCTAGAAACTAAGCTGAGCAGGGAACAACTCTGACTGGCACATGATCAGACAGTGGTTTACGGAGCGGTAGACTGGCTCTGCAAAAAAACTCGGGGCCTTCTATGAACGGAATGACGCATTTAAAATATTGCTTGATCACGCAAATTTGATCGTGGGAAGCCAAAATCGAGATTGTGATTAAAATTTGATTAATTGTGCAGCCCTAAAATATATAACTTTTTACCACGTCAAAACAAACTAGTGCTTGTGTGTTTTTGAGTGTTGTGAGCTTCTCTTTTTCTGGTTAGCTCATCACTCAATCTTTACCTCAATGAGAGTTAGATATGACAATGTAAAATACTCCCCTTTTTGTGAAAGTTTAATCACCTTAAAAAATAATTGTTATTTCAAACGTAGAAAAAAAACACAAAAAAGAAAATACAGAACAAAGTGTAAGGAGGGCGGGAGACCTTGTATGAGGCAAAGATACGAGGAAGTCGAAAAAAGATAGACTGAAGTAAGAGATTGAGACAATATATATTCAATTTTAATGAACAATTACATATTTTATTCTGTTAGTATGTCCATTTATTGAAGTGTTGAAGTTAAGGAAGGCTGTGTTTCTGTATTGTTTTTATATTACATGTGGGCACTCCAAAATGTACTTTGGACATAAAAATTAGGGGCTTTGTGGCCCATGTAGCCAGTTCTAAATAATAGCATCTATCCCTGGTATGGTCTTTAATTTCTTCACAATAATGTAATTAAAACTGTCCTCACCTGGTTAACTGGCTGGGTGACAGGTGGTAGATGTTTTGGTTCCACAACAGAGGGCTCTGTCTCCCCATTTGTCTGTACAATCTCCGTTGGGCCATTAGAAGCACTTTTCTCCATAATGGGCATTCGCTCTAGGAGAGCTGGCCTAAAGTCCGGGAACAAGCAAGAAATGAGGAGGGAGACAAAAAAAAAGGCACCAAATTCAACCACTGGAGGAAATGTTTTTATCTACCAACTGGTACAATATGACTTGAATAATGTGATTGTAATTTTTTTTGTAGAGTGTTATGTGGTCACCTCATGTGGTCGTATTTCTTGAAAAGCGCATTGTACTCCACAGCTCTCTGCTGAAGCTCCACATCAATGCTACTGCCATAAATCGAAACCACCTTCTTGATTCGGCTAAAACAAAATTTGCAAATGTTGCAGGTTAGAAAAGGGGGAGGAAGTACCACTGGTAAATGCTAGTAAACTTTTTCCACCAAGGGACCCAAATGTTTGCAAAGCTTTGAAAGTATAGGATGGTCTAAAAGGCCACTACTAACTTAACACTGCTGAACCGAGTAGACAGCTTCATGATGGCAGTAAGGGAATAACCCCGGGTCACAGGTGCGGACAGGTTGGACACCAGGAGGCCTTCCAGCACGTCTAGAACTTCATCCTCACTCACCTTAGATCAGAAGGTAGAAATAAAAACTGATGACCTACTGTTTCTCTCAGGTTTGAGGTTTGTGCAAAGTGTGGTCTTCAATTTGTGCGTTTGTGTCCATGTGTATTTGTGGTGTTTGGCTTAGATTCTCCCTGGTGTACCTGGATGGGCTCCTCTTCCTCACACTGTCCTGATACTAGCAGGTCCCCGTACTCTCCTATGCACCAAGACGCCACCTGCACTAGAGGTTGCTACAGAACACATAGAGACACAAGTCCACTCTGAGCAACGCTTGAGCTAGTATGACTGTATTGTTCAAAGACAGAGATATCCCAAATCTAGTCATGACCCAAACCAGAACTGCTCTGACCTGTGAGATGTCATCCAGGAGTGCTTTGTATAGTCTCTGTACTGTGTAGGCATGCATCTCCACACTGTTGGTGATGAGCTGGATGAGGTTGGGAACAGAATCGTCTCGCACATAGCTCCCTGCCTGTAAGGAGGAGCAGAGATGTCAATGAGAAATGCTAATTCATCAGTCAAACTAAAGCAGCGTTGGCTGCGAAGGTTTATTACCAGATTTTATTAGATCATCAGAGGCTATCAAGGTAATACTTGTATTATCATCATTATTATTATTATTATTATTATTATGATGACGCACACTAAGAATTATTTACAACCAACAAGCAAAAGGCATTAGAGGCACTGGGGTGTTTTTGTTTTATACGTACAGTTGTCAGGACTCTCATAATGGTGTCTATGTGCCATCTTTTCGACGGGGCATACCTGTAACACGATACATTGATTAGAGCCAGCAGTGGACTGAAGAAGGATCATTAACATGCTAACCCCAATTTTCCACTGGGACCCCAAGGACAAACTGTGGCCATTTAAGTCAATGCTTTATATTCCACCAGTCACGATGTGGCGCGGCTAGAAGCGTGATGGAAGCAGCTCTCCGCGCCCGGTCTATTTTCATGCAAGCCGCAGGGCATTACAACAGCCGGACAGGAAATGAAACAGCGAAAGCATCCAGTCATTTTACCAAAAGACACCCCGAATATGTACGTCTCCTCTACAACACCATGGGCGACAAAAGATTCATCTTGGAGGAAAAACATAAGACATCACAAATCTTTTTTCATAAAGAGAACGACAGAAAAGAGAAAGCAGTGAGTTTAATTGGAATGGAGTGCTTTAAATGGACGGTAGATACTAGCTAATAAACACGTGATTGTTCTTTGAAGTCCTTGTAGAAACTATAAAATCTGCAAGTCAGGCAGGAACAAAACCGTGGCGCAGACGGAGCGCATCCAGTGGAAAATCAGGGTAAGTTATTTGAACATTTTGCAGCCGGGAGACAAAAGCTGTCAGAAAATAAATGGTATCAACATGGTCTGTCAGACGATGGATCACTCATTTTATCATCATTCAGCATTTCAATGTTCGCCATACCGTCCACTGTGGTACCACAAACAATAACTTTGCTTGATGCATGTCAAAGTATGTTGTATACTGTTCCCTGTAACACTACAGGGGCATATATTCCCTCTTCACAAACTGAAATTAAGTCTACATGTAAATAATTCACACAGACAAATAATTTTAACAGGTTCTTGCAACATAGACGTCTGGTCTTTTGTGGTAAGAAAGAAAAATGAAAAGCTGAAAAAGTATTTTAGAGTCTTGCACACGACAAGGTCACACAGGTTGTTTATCAAATTATTACAAAGCAGCTGAGCACATGTGCAATGTGTAATGAAGTCTATGTGTTAGTGCCTTACTTCTCTGCAGCAAGAAAGACTCCTGATGCACAGTCTGCTTTGAATTCCGGGTCACAAGAGTCCAGGAAGTAGAGCAGCTCTTTCATCATGCCTCTGATGTTGTTTCCGTTCACCAGGGCAAAACTCAGTTCCATCGCACGTCTACACAACAATGAAAAGTAGATGTGGACAAGTCAGAAACAATTCGGCTAAATATTAAGGACATTTAAGAAAGTTTAAGTAATGTGTGCACTTGTGAATCACCTCTTAATGGACACATCCAGGTCTTTTAAACAATCCACAATGGTGCTCCGATGCCTCTGCACTGCATTGTGGTCCGTCTGTACCGTCTTTAGTAGAGATGTCAATGCCACGTATCTGGAGTTGTGAGTTTAATTAATGTTACCATCAGGAATTAATAAAAAACGTGTAAAAGGTCAAGTACTGTAAGCAAATAATTACCTTATATTTTTGTCATTGTTAAGAAGGAAGCGACCGAGTATGTTAATGGCCAAGACCTGTAAGTTAGAAGGAATTTAGGCAAGAAAAAGAAAAGAAAATTAATCAGACCAAATGATTTCTTTGTGTTAAATTAACTCACCCTCAGTCCACTTTCAGACTTGATGTCCATTATAGTCAGCACAGTCTCGTAGAGAATTGCATTGCCTACATTTTTACTCGTCTCTGTGTTCGTTGCAACCTGTAAGCACAAATACAATTTATTTGTTTGAAAATAACACTCATGCAAAGAAGCTTTTGGCCAAAAACAAAGATTAAGTTTAATTCTAACCTGTGCAAGAATGTCATTCATTGCTTCACTGGAGTCGTCATCACTCTTGCCTAAAATTCGCAGTAGTCTCAATATCCGCACCTAGGAATGAAAGAAACAGTGCAGTCCCGTCAGTTGACTTGACAAGTGTGATGGAGTTTATTGACCCCCCCAGGTAAATTCTGGTATGTCTTGCCCTACTCTTTGCCTGCTGCCGGTCTGTTGTCATTTTGGTCCTTTTTCAATGGTACAACTTAAGCCTGTTTTACCTGTAGATGTGTCATTTAATACATCAATTGTCTATAATCTAACTGTTAACTCCACCATTTTTTTTTTTATTTTTTTATTGACAACACCTTTAAATTTGCCTTTCATTTCTTTTGATATTTCTGCTCTGATGACATGCCATTGATGCTGTGCCAACATCACAAGTTTTAATCATGGCTGCAGTTGGTACGGCACAGCACAAAAATCAAGCGAAACCAAAATTTGCACTTACAATAGAGGGTACTTGCGTCAAAAAAGGACGTTTACCTGCAGGAAAGGGTCACTTATGCCAGACACATCATGTTCAGGAGAGTATCCAGACATGATTAGGTTCTTCAGGATTCTCACCAACTGTGGAACCAGCTACAAAAAGACCAACAACAGAACAGAAAAGGAGAGGTGTCACAGTACTTTGTGTAGTTCTCTCATATTTTCTACTTTTCCTCTTCAACATTTGTGTAACATTGTTCTTCATTAACTTTTAAAGTTATTACTTTCTCATTTACAATGGCAGTCGGCAGGTTGGGATTTTTGCTTATTTAGGTAGAGTAATGTGGTTAAAAGTTAGGTGATTGAATTGCCAAATTTTTGAAATTGTGAAATCAAAACATTGATCTTACAAAAATATTAGGTTAGGACATTTGGCTTCAATGCCAACAAAAATGGACTTTTATTAAGATTGGAAACATCTCTTATCACAATAAAAAAAAAAATTAATCAGTGTAATTTTGATCTCTCTTTTAAAACTGGTTATCAAACTGTAACCTTAGAGAAACACCCAACACTTTGCAAAACAGTTTGAGGTCTTATCCAGCATTAAATTAGAAAATTAGGCATCATTTTCATCTATTTGCATCCAGGACAAAGAAAAGTGTAGAATGCATTAAGCCTAAATAACAAAAAGAGTGCTGCAAAGAAACTGCTAGCCCAGTTCTGGAAAGTTCTATGTTGGTCACTAGCAGATATGCAGCAGATGTTTGAAGGCGTACTAATTTCACTTTTAATTTTGTTACGTTTTGCTTCCGGTCTTTCCATTACACCAGACTGAACACGTTACAGACCAGATTACTTTACAGGACGCACAGAGATTAAATTAATATAAATCTTCTCTACTGTGGGTATGAGGACAAACAAGCAACCCACAATACCAGAGTGGGGACCTAAGACAGTAACATAACAAATAAGCTACCCTCTAACAGTGACACAGATACAGTGGAAATCATCTGTTCCTGGTGACAACACCTGTGGCAATCATGTGAAAACACACCCACCCAACTGCTTTTAAATAGTGATCAAATGAGTTGCATATTAAGCAAAAACAACACTCAAACGTAGTGAGAAATGTATCTGACAAATGGACCATTTGGTTATTATATAAAATTCAAAACACTGGTAATGATCACTGTACAAGATAAGGAAATTAAAATTATAAATTAAAACACAACATGACATTACTCAACAAAAATTTGGTTACGTCTGAGGTGAGTGTAAGAAGTGATTACTATTTACAGCATGCACCAGCTATGAGATCAGAATGTACTCTTACCTTCTCATTCTAACACAATGCAGGAATTGTAACCAAGACAAATGACAGAAAAAATATGAGGTAGATGTTAGGGGGGGGAAACTGGAAATCATTCACATTCAGAGAGCTTAAAATAATATTTAGATCATGAGTATGAGGGGTGGTGCTTCTGGTACAGTTTTACACCTAGAGAAGGAGAGGTACAGCAGCAGTTGAAATACAAGAGGAAAAGACAGTGGTAGGAGATAAGAGATTAAGACATACTTTGAATGTAGAGGAAACCTGTAGCGCAATCCAGTTTAACATGTTTGTCTAAACTTAGCTATACTAAAAATGAAATGTGTACGCAAAGAGAATGAAGTGTGATATGAGCTTAAAGGTCCCATGACATGGTGCTTTTTGGATGCTTTTCTATAGGCTTTAGTGGTCCCGTAATACTGTATCTGAAGTCATTCAGACTTGGTGCAGACTAACAGCCACTAGAACCAGTCCCACAATGAGCTTTCCTTAGGACGTGCCATTTCTGAGTCTTGTAGCTTTCTTTTTTTTTTTTTTTTGGGGGGGGGAGAAAGCACAGAAAAGGGGAGGTAACCTTATGACCTCATAAGGGGCAAGATTCCAGATCGGCCCACCTGAGCTTTCATTTTCTCAAAAGGCAGAGCAGGATCCCCAGGGCTCGTTTACACCTATCGCCATTTCTAGCCACTGTGGGACCATAGGCAGGCTGGGGGAACTTATATTAAATGTTAAAAAACTCAAAGTGAAATTGTCATGCTATGGGACCTTTAACACAAATGCATAAATAACTACTGTAAAGTCCTTTGGTTACAATTATCTGTTTGTACCTTCCTGAAGTGGGCCAGCATGTCGGGACTTCTTTCACACATCTCAGTGAGGAGGACAACTGATGTATGGAGAACACCTGGGGGAAAACACAAAGTAAAGGTAAAATGAATACTTGAGTTCATCTAGTTTTGTTTTCTACATCACTCAATTGTTACTGACCAATTAGACCTAAAACAAGGACTATGTTGGTGGGTGCCACTGTTTTGTTTTAGGGGGTTTTCACACCTGCCTCATTTAGTTCAATTGAATCGCACAAGTTTGTTTTTCCCCTTGGTGCAGTTTGTTTGGGCAGGTGTGAATACAGCAAGCACACTCAGATGTGCACCAAAAGTGTACAAAATAAGCGTACCGTGACCTTCTTGAAGAGGTGGTCCAGATACACTTTCAAACCAACTCTGGAGCGGTTTGTTTGTGGAGAGAATGTAATGTGACCTTGAACCGCCCCAACTACTGTATGTGTACGCTAAAAGTCTGTGTTTAATAGCTCCTGTAGTCAGAAGTGCATTGCAATCTATGATGCAGCAGAACAAGGTTTCTCACTCAGAAATAGACTGTGGTCAAGCTTGTTACCACTCGCATTTCCGTGGTCAAACCAGCAGTGGCTAAAATTGGAAGACAGACGCAGGCAGAGCAAAGTCTTGGTCAGCAGAGCTGACGTAGTGATGTTGCTCGCAAAACAAAAAATGATTTAAATGAAATGAGCTGGACCATGGAGATACAAGAAATATGCAATAGTACAGAACACAGGACCTTTTTCCTGTATTTAGTTTCTTGTTCCCACCCCAGACACATGTGATTAATAAGGGCTAGTAGTGATGCCTTCTGGTACCCTTGAATTTTTCTCTATGTGAAACAAAACCAAACCAAAACCACAACATCTATGTACTGCATGTACCAAATCACAGACAAGGGGTAATCGGCCATGCTGCTATCAAAAGGTGTTTCACGCAAATTACAAAACACATATCAATACCTAGGCTGACCGATCTCACAGAAGCCAAAGTCACATGTCAAAAATATGATGTACAAGCATGCATATGATTAACTGCAGGGAACTTCAGGTGACAGCATCATAAATCTGTAAGATTATCACACAGGCTAATTATTTCAGAGTGACCTGATCTGAATGTTACAAGGTCAAATAATCATCATCATCATCATCTGAGTGACAGCAGAGGAAAGCAGTGGTGGTGAGCATTGAAGCCACACAACACAGTCATGGACATATTATATACAAACATAATCTTTAAAATCCATATTGGCTTTTAAAGTAATCAATCTGTCATTTATTTTATTGCATGTAAGACAGTTTGTATAAAAGTGAATGTACAGCATTTATAAGTAGAGTACGTGGTCTAGTTAAAATATGCATAATTACTAATCCAACGTTTCTTTTGATTTTTGATTATCAGTTTGCATCTGCAAGTGTATACACATATATATATATATATATATACTGTATACATTACTCCATAGTGTACATTGCGGGACAGACAATAATGATCTATAAAAAAAGCAAACACGCATGCATTTTCAAATTGTTTTACCTGAACCAATTACTACTGCATTGCAACACAATTTTAGAGAAGATCAAGTTATTTCAACAAAAATAAAAAACAAATCTCTTTCTGTGACATACTGTTTCTCCTCTAAGTGGGGTAAACATAGGGCCCAGAGTTTTTGACCAACTCATTAATTCCACTCACCTCTGCAAAGGACATCACAAAAAAGGACATGTGCTACCCAGCTGTTCTGAGCAAAGCACTCTAGGTGGCAGGAAATAGGACAAAGTCTGCATATGTGTAGGACAGGCACACTTCGCCATGAGTCAGAAACTGCATCCCGACAAACTGTTTACACTTACCATGGTTTTTCTCGCTCAGCAGGTTTTTTGTTGCTGGAAGGAACATTTCCATAAGTTCTGGAACCTTCCTTATGACATGAACTGCACACAACGCTGCCTGTCAAAAAATATTTAGAAAAAAAAGATACAATGAGGAATCGGTCCAACCTTTAACACAATATTTCACTTTTGAGTGCAACTGTTCAGCACACGGGCCTACATTTTGAATAGTCCACCACATATTTAAAACCCTTTAAGTAATTTATTTATGTAAATATGCCAACAATGAGGCTTACTTTTTTTCTCAAGTAGGAGTTGGATGTTTTGAGCAGCTTCTCGACCTCCCCAGCCAGATCACGACACATTTCTGAGGAACCCATGCAGCCCAAAGTACACAAGGCCAGGCCCTGGACATATTGTGTGCTGTGATTCAAGTCACTGTGTTGAGAAAAGAGCATTAAATGAGCCATGGAAACACAGAAATATAGATACAAATTGCCATCACATCATAACTTAAACGTGCGGTATACTAGCCGTAGCCGGCCTGTCAAGAGCCAGTCTGACGTTGTATTAGCACCAGAACCCATTATACTGCTGCGTATACTGAAGACTAGTTGCAGTCTTCTCTGAAGACTGAACAGAGATGGCGCTAATGAGCAAAGGCTACCGACTTCGCTATTTGTACGGACTAGCAGAAGAAGAAAAAGATAAACAATGGCCGAACTGGCCACAGCATTGCCGTCAATGGCCAATGTTTCGATTTGATTCAATGACCTACTTTGTCTGGTCAAGCCTTTTATTCACCATAAAACAACTCATCTTAACCCAGTAAGTTCAAAAGAGAGACTTGCAGTTACTCAGAGTCCTGGCATCCGGTTACCCTCAAGCTCGTTAGGCTTCCTGTTTCCGCATTGTTGTGCATCACAAAAAAAAAAAAAGATGGAGTGGTGCGTGCCCTCTGAACACACTAAAAATCCTGGCATGCAAACGAGATTGACGTCATTTTGAAGTTGCGTTGGCGCGCGCAAGCTCGGATGCGTCAACTGTAAAACGGCCTTTAAATAACAAGATTAATTGTTGTGCATTGCAAAAAAGCAACATCTTTAAAGCAAACCATTAAATATATTTACTGAGGATCTTGCCCCCACTTACTTCTTAATGCAATTTGTCATTAGTAGGTGGACGTCCTGCCTCTCGTCCAACAGCAGCATGGCTCCCAAATAACCTATTCGTTTGTCGGTGAACTTCTGGGACGCAATCAGCTTCAGGCACTCCAGCTGAAAAACAAGTCATCATGTCACAAAACTGTAAGCTTTGTAATAATTCACTAGAAATCAAAACAGCTTATCCTATTAATTTTGCACAATTCCAGCCATCTTTCCACCATCACCAAACATACCTGCCCAAAGTGGGCCGGGTAGCCCAACATGTGCATATAAAGTAGCTTTGCCACATTTCTGCATCGATATGTATTGTCTTCCTCTCTAAATGAAGAGCGGATAGCAGCGCACTCTTTCTGGATCATCTCGCGCTCCTCTGCCTGGGTCCGTGCTGTCCGGATAGTCCGGATCAGCTCCCGCAGTCTGATCGGAGCTGGCATTCTCTGAAAAACATTAAGAAAAGAAACAGATTGGCACTCATTGCCTTAGGGTTGGCACTAGACTACCATACCAAAAAACAGAAAAGCTACACTTCTGAGGAAAATATAATAAAAATAGCCTTGGTTAAAGAATATGGTAGTAGGTGTAAGAGAAATTAGTTTGCTGACCAGCTGCACTTAAATGTAAATGTTATAAAGTCATTGCAGTGCATGGAAACACATTATCTGGTGTTCAGCCTTTACAAGGAAATGCCCATTGAGGATAAATAAAGTTTTTTTTATTAAATTGAGATTTTTCCAAAAAAATTGAATTTCTTATTTGCAAGTAAAACATACTTCAACTAAAAAAGTTAAATTAAACCTAAAAAGTCTTACGGGATTTATGGGAGACAACCCAACTCCTAAAACACCACTGGCAAAAGATATGAATATTTGGCTTAAGGAGGCTGACAGATGACTATTCCTTTTAGAGATGGCAAATAGTATTAAAAGTGCGGCAGGAAAAGTGAGTGGTGGTGAAATTCTATTCCCTCGCGGAAAAGTTTCTGATATCACAGGTTTTAAGCCACAGGAAGAAGTTTAAATATTTATAAGCACATGCTTAGTTGTGAGAATAAATTGTGTTAAGTACTGTCTATGTACCAACATACAAATAAATCACCATTTAAAAAACAAATTTAAAAATCCAGTCACTATGCTTACTTGTTTTAAACAGGCAACATAGGTAAGTTGGTGTCATGAACCAAAGCTATCTTTTCATTATAGCTTTGGTTGTCAAGTTGTATTCTTAAGTAATATCTTGTTTTTCACAGAATTTAAAATGAACAAACTCTCTAATGGAGTAGGGCGAGGCATTTTTCTATAAGGGAGCATATCAGCAACTCTTAAGTAGCCTACCACGCTAGTAAGAATATAGGAAATAAGGCAAGACTGTGGGGAACAATGAGACAGCCCTTTATAAATATGTGGTTTATTTGATTAATCTATGCATTTAAATTCCCTGTGCCAAACAGGAAGAAGCATTATTTAGGTCCTCTTTAGATTTGTTGAACAACCTCTGTAGCGTTGCCATTGGTTACCTGTGTACCTAGATGTTGACATGCAGGTTCTCAACCTCTCAATTTCACTTCTAATCCAACTAGAAAGTTATTAATGGTGACCCCACTACTTAGGAAAAAGTACACTGTGTCTCCCATCTCATGAAGCCTTTTATCTGGTAGCATGCAGTACATAATTAGGCTGCTACAGAAACAGAAACTATGGTAATTACTTGCCGAGCAAATCCATTTTCTCCATCTAACTAGTTTTGAAGTGGACTTTTGGTGGACAGAAACATAAAAGGCACTGAGTAGAGCACAGCAGCTATCCTAAAACCCTAAATTATCCTGAAAAGATCTTATGATGTAAAAATTACGCTGATATACAACCTTTCTCATGAACAATGTAATTATTTTAAATGTGAGACTGCATTGATAAGTAGTTACTTTATAAACCCTTCCTAGGTAGAGGATTTTGCCTTAATAATGTATTTTCATATTAGTTTTGTAGTAATTCCTCCGGCTGGATTGCTGTCACGCTAAGCAGCATCAAACATTTCTAAAGAGGAGATTAGATGCTTTCTATTAGCCTGCTGATTTTCCACCTATGACTTTCAACTGCAGTGTAACACCAAAAGACAGCTTAGTGTTGTGGCTCTGAGAAACTGTTGTTATACATCAAAACCATGCTGTAAGCATTTGTCTTATCAAGAAATTATGCTGCTATTGTTCTCACTAGAGCCCAGTCAAAGGTCTTATAGAAATCTTACTAGGTCCTTAGCTGGCTAATTGCCGAAGAGATGCTCATGACAAATCGACTCCAGCTCCCATATGAGTCATGGCATCAACTCCGAAAATGTCCTAAGTATTTATAGATTAAGATGACTGTGAATAATGAGCTTTAATTTTTTTTTTTAAATGCATTTTGTCTTAGTAATATTGGGTTCCCCCGACTTTTTGTTTACTCTG
This sequence comes from Etheostoma spectabile, assembly GCF_008692095.1. Lineage (NCBI taxonomy): Eukaryota > Metazoa > Chordata > Actinopteri > Perciformes > Percidae > Etheostoma > Etheostoma spectabile. The sequence goes on along the minus strand of NC_045733.1, from coordinate 6,210,862 downwards.
AATACTGTGGGATTTTCAATATTTTTAACTGAGTGGGAAAAGAGGAAAATCACCATACCTTTCCTTATTAACCAACACTGTCAAGATCAAATGGAATTCTTTGTAACTATGCCAGTTGACTGAGAAAAACAAGGATCCAGACATGTAGTGAATGGGGGCATCCTTTGTTGCAAAAGGTGGTGGTTTGTAGAGAATCTAAGAATTTACTGTGATCAAAGAGGAATGGGGAAGGTGGTCAGACAAGGCCACATTTTAATAAAGCCAGAGCTTTACTGTCTGTCTAAACACCATTTAAATTACCTGAGCTGAATGGACCTAGTGTTGGGCTTCATAAATCATGACTCCTTCTCTCTTGTTCCTGCGCTTATAAATAAATGTGTACTGTACATTAAAGAAGGTAAATCCAGCTTCAGCTAAGAGCTGATTGAACTAAGTTTCTGCAACTGCAGTAAAATGGCACATTCTTCTACAATCAAGACCCATTATATTTTATTATAATCTGTAATTGCCATTACTTGTTAATGCCATTACTTTTTCTGAGAAGTGGAACAGTATATTTATTTTTAGAGACAAAACTTAAAAAGGAGGGATTGAGCACATTGTATGTGCATTACAAAGACCACAGGACGGGGAGTCTGGAGCTCATTTAATAAATTGGCAGCAACAACCCAGGGTTCACTTACCAAGGTCAGCCTTACTCAACCTTACTAAAGAGACAAAAAGTGGACTGCGCTGTTGTACAGCCATGTTGCAGATGAAGTAGTGATCACACAGACGAGTCACTAGAGCCAGTGCGATACGATTCAATCTGATAGATACAGTTAATATTTGTTTAAAACACAAATTCCTTTCCCATTATAAATTAAAATAAGCCAATTCTATATAAGAACTATTGCCTACCTTCAAGTAAATATATATTTTGTAAAAGGGACCAGGGAATAGCAAAGCTAGGACATACTAATAGTATACTATAACTTCAATTTAATTAGCAAGCCACTTATATCCAAATCACATCAGCTGGATGTTAAATGAAACTGCCTCCTTGCTGCTGTAATCTTAGAGACAGTAGCTCAAACATAGGGCCATGTTGCACAGTCATTGTGAGCACTCCAAAAATAATTATATACAGTGTTACGTGGGAATACATGTAAGCACAATATTACTGTTGCGAGAATGCGGCTAGCAAACTTTATGCTAATGTCACTAAACATCTTAGGACATATGAACGTCAATATAAACTTAACACAAAATACATACACACATTTATGAACCCACACATGGATAGATGTACACTGTACAATATCCACGATGTATTCCTCTCAGCCACTTTTACCGCTAACACAATAACGAAACCTAGAAGTCTAGTCTGCATGTTTTTTTCTGCAAAACCAAACAAACGCACTGATCAGCTGATCCCTGACAACACACAAATGGTGAGGCTTTTGTCTTAGTCACACATAAGCACACACACCCGTCTCTTTCATTAGCACTGCGCACACCGCACGCAGCTGCTTCGTTGAATTGACAGCAAAGCTTCAGTCAACCGATTCGTAACGTTAGAACTGGGCCATCGGCCGAATCAAGGTCCATATAGACTAACGCAGGTGTCTTTATCGATATAGCCGTATCTGTGATAATACAATCAGATATTAATTTGCATTATTGACTCTTTACACCCCTATGCAATATCATTGACAACTTTCCTATGGGTGTACTTTGCATGTACTATGAGAGTTCACAACAAGATTTTACTCTAGAGAGTTGGAGAGCCAGCCTAGATTCGTTTTCAGCACCTGACAACCAGCAACAAGCAAAAAGCATGCCCGCCTCCTTTATACCATAGGGAGCAGTCAACCTGAAGTCTGAGACATCATAATAGAAGCATTAAGAGCTACAACATTGTTTTACATTAGAATATTGAACACCATGAGGATTTTTTAGAAAACGATAACAGATTTGATATCCACTACTACCTTGGGAAAGAGTTGCAGTTAAACTAGACAAAAAGATAATCAGACGAATGCAAGATAAAGATAGAGCCAACACTGGGGAGAAGCATTTTCTCTACTCAATTTGCCAAGCTACTTTTGCCTGCACTTCATTTCTTTACTATCCCTCTGTTCCGTAGCTGTGCACTCAGATGTTAGAAATTAAATAACATCAACAGAGACTACTCTATTCCTTCTTAAATTACCAATTTATGTTATCACTATGCAGACCAATACATAATTGATAATTCCACATACATGCACAACAAAGAAGAGATAAACATGCAAAAATAAAAATGAATAAGAAATCTGTATTGTGTAAGTTGGAACATGTTTTTATTCCCTTATTCTGACATGCACAGTCAAATGTTGGGTCCTGTACCTTTGTAGAGAATAACACATGTATTTGATAGTCAAAATATTGTGAACAATGTTTCACTTTTTTTGGGTAGTCACGCAAAATAAAGTAGTAAGCTTGTAAATACAATACCCACCTTCCACTTCCTACCAAAGTTTACACATACATTCTCAGTCTGTTGAAGACACTATTAAATGTAGGCCTATGTGATTTAACTTGAAGAATATGTGCAAATCCTGGTGCTAACTGATCCTAACTTTTTAGCTGAACCGATAGGGGCTCTGCAGTTGCTCAACAGATCTCAAACCAACAACTGAATGCATCATGGAGCTCGAAGGAAGAATTAGTTGTATGCAAACAAGGATTCATGTCCTTTGCCCCAGCCATCATTTTTGTACTTCCAAGATGTAGGCTCAGTTAACCTATACAAATGTTATTTATTTGGCTGTTAGGTTGCAAACTAGTCAGGTGGCAAATTAAGCAAAGCAACAAACACTAGGGCTGAAAAACTACTAATTTTCTCTCCTACAGTACTTTCTCCAACACTGACTGTGTGGGTCTGCTGGCAGTGAGACGGAGTAAACAATAAATGAAAAGTGTGTAAGATTAACAATCAACTATTGTGCAAGTCACATGTATTATCCAGACAGTGACAAAGCTCATGATGTACTCTGATTAGCTATCTAGCAAACTGACACATTGAAATGCAGTTAAAAAAGGTAAAGTTCAAACAAAACAAATACAAAGAACTTGTCTGATGGTATCATACATTAGTCTTTTTGAGTACCTTAAGACAAACCTAGGAGCTAATTCAATGCACAGTGAAACTGATTTGTAAGCACAGTGGCAATGTCAAGTATGAATGTGATGCTGTATTGTTTGATTAATAACTGCTAGAGTAAAATAAAGCTCTACTTATTGCACATGCTCCAGTAGGTATGGTGCCATCAAAGTTAGTCAAAAAGGCACTGTTGGCAAGCTAAAGGTAAGTGGTTTAAATAAAAGGTCATATCTGTCAAGCAGCAGTCATTCTGTTATTACACTTAATTATTTAACATCAAACAGAAAAATTTGGATTGTGTTGAATCCTGGATGTTGCTTAACCATAGGTTATTTTCAACGGCATCCCATCACACCGTTTTTTTGGGAATAGCACTTCATAAATCTTTCAAATCTATCACAAAGGGATGTGACAAAAAAGTACAGGTATCACCCAACCTGTACGTCATACTTCATTTGATCACTTCCTACTTCCAGCTGACTTCTTTACGTGAAGCCACAAGTTATTTTTGTGAAAACTGGTCTCCCTCAGATTATGTATAGTCATTATTAAAAAGGAGTGTATAATATTGTTACCTTTTTCTTTAAAGGCGTTGTCAACACCTAGTAACAAACTTATGAAACTAGAGCAAAAAGGAGTCCACGTCCTTAACAAGCTAAGCTAGCTATCGTTAGCTTCCTGGATAGGTAAATGAAACGTTGACTTATTGTTTAGTTGTTTACAATTTGTTAAATGTTAGGAAAGTCTGGTGCCATTAAAAAGCTTTGAGGCAAACGTCAAATGCGTAATGTTATCAAGCTAACAACTAGCTAACACGAGTACAATACTATACTAGTATTTTCAGTGAAAGGCAACATATTAAGTTGACACTACAGCAGTAGCTTCACCTTGGCTGACATTATTCGTCAAACGGAGGTTTATATTAACAACATTAGAGAATATTGTCGAACTGAGACGAAAGGCCACTACAGGCTGGGCATGACACCTGAATTTGATCGCCGATTGATCAGGACATGATGCACTTTAGGCCTTCTTGAAGCATTTGGATCCTTGAGTCCTCTATGGCGTTAGCTAGCTAATTTACCTGAACACTTATTTGCTTCTCTACTACCTTGTCCGAATACTACGTTATCTGAACTAAATGACATACAATAAGTAGCTAGCTATGAAGATATAAAACATAAAGTTAACATTACGTGTTGTCACGATGATTTGTGGACAATCACTCCAAATAAATGGCTATTAAGCTTCACATCCCTAGCCCAGCAGGTAGTTAGCAAGGCTGCAGCTATAAGGCTATACTAACCATGCTAGCTATCTTAGCTGCTGACAGGCACAACCCCGGTGCACTGAGGGCTGCGACTTCCTATGCAGCGCCACAGTAAGAGTTGTCAGCGGAGATACAACCAAACCACTTACAACTACTCACACGTAAAGACATCTTCATATATTACTGCCGACATAATAGTCTTAGAATATACTTACTAGCCGTAATGATGCCAGAAAATAACTGGAACCGTCTCTATTAGCAATGGAGGGAGGAACACACTAGACATGCAAAATGGTGGCTATTCCAGCCTCAGCACATCTACCGCAGGCGGAGGGTTACACTGACATATGCCAGAGGTTCGTGAAAGAAGCGCGGACTGGCTCCCGGGCGGCGCACAGAGCCGAAGTTTATCATCACCGTACAGTAACGTTAGCTTGTAGTAGGGGACTTCTTCACAGTCTGTGCCTCTGCCAGAGACTCCCACCTGATATGCCAGTGCTCACTGGACACCATGGGTAATCGTTGAATTATGTCTTCATGATGATGAGAGATGTATGGTTGTTGTTTAGCTAGTAAGCTTCTTCTCGTCCATCGTTCTCGCTTTGACTATAAAGGGCTTCGGCTTGTTATCTTAAGCCAGCTAGCTAACGTTATCTAATTGATCTAATAAACTGATTGACTCCAACTAATTTTGTGTAACGTAGCTAACAGTTTGAGCATTATGGCATATCTCACTTGGTATACAAACGCCGTAAATTTCATGACACGACGAGATTATTTTTTGAGATGGCTTATTTTCTCTTAACCCTGCGGAAGAATACCTTTTTACCCTGTCAATGTCGTGCTGCGGTCCGTTTACTCGTGGCAGTCAGTGATGACGACTACATGAAATGTTGTGACATTAGCAGTTCAGTGGTTTGGAGTGCCACCCAGTGTTGTTACTGTGCTATACAAGAAATAATTTCTATAGGTAGGTTGGGCTTGATTAATAGTGTAAAGGTACCTTAACATGGTGGTATTTGAATGCTTTTTTATAGGCCTTAGTGGTCCCATAATACTGAATCTGGGGGGTGGCTGGGGGGGTGGCCTTGACCAACTGCCACTTTGCTCATTTGAAATCCATGATGTCTCTCTCTTTCTTATGGGTGGGCCAAATTTTCTGGGTGGGCAAAGCAGAGAAAGGGGAAGTAACCTTGCCCCTTATGACCTCATAAGGAGCAAGATTCCAGATTGGCCCATCTTAGGTTTCATTTTCTCAAAGGCACAGTAGGATACCCAGGGCTTGGTTTACATCCAACGCCATTTCTAGCCACTGAGGACCAAAGGCAGGCTGGGGGACACATATTAATGTTAAAAAACCTCATAAAGTGAAATGTTCATGCCATGGGACCTTTAAAATGTCTGGCTTGACGTCTGGTCTTAAGGGTTGTTTTCATTGATACAGATCATATTTAAACTGAGTATGGGGTAAAATAAGGTGAAGTTGGGATAGTTTTAGAGTTCATTGTAATCAAATAGAAGATTTACCACAAGAAAATTGCAGAATTACATTTTTTACACTCTGGTGTTAGTTATTACACACCCAGGACAAAAACATGCACTAATGGAGAGATACCATGTCCAAGTGAGGGGGCTGCCCATTAAAGGTGCCCCAAGCAGTTGGGGGTTCATGCTCAAGGGCACCTTGGTAGTGAACCGGCACCTCTCCAGCTACCAGTCTACACTCCGTACTTGGTCCGCACGGGGTGTCACTCGAACCGGCGACCCTCCAGATCCCAAGCCAAGTCCCTGTACGGACGGAGATACTAAATTATATATAGGGCTATGTATATTAAATTATTATAAAACTGACTGAGTAAACAGAGACTATGCTGAATGGGTAATCAGAGGTGGAAATTAGCTTAATATAGGGCTATATATAAATATAGGCCTATACTTCCAATAGTATTCACATCACATAAAAAAATATTTTGTATTAATCAAATTACATTTCTATCATAGTCATTTGATCTGCCTTTTCCCAAATTGCTTGAAGATACAAACTTGTAGTTTTTAGAATTCTCAAAGCGTCTCTAGTAGAAAGCGATTATTAAAGCCCATTAAAACCAAATTACAGCACAAAGTATTTCTATGAAATAAGGATTGTTGGACGTGTTAAATGTATATTTAGCATTGAAAAATGTTAAGATGTCATTAGCCTTATCTTTCAGAAAAATATTCAGAAACTTGGGGTTTGGGCCTTGATTTCTGTGATTTGCTACATGAAGGCATTGTATAAATGAATTAATACATTGATAATACATATTACTATTCGAGCTCAAGGAGGGCAGGAAGCTATCCCAGCATACACCAGGTGGAAGATAGACACCTTGATCAAGTCACAAGTTCATCACAGTGCTACTTAACAAATGGGTATTTGCGTTATCAAAAATGTCCAATAAACTCTTTGGACTGCGGTAGAAAAAGGCAGAAGGTTAAGCAGATAATGGGATGCTAATTTAATTAATTAATTTAATGTGGCCATTCCTTTTGGACAAGGCTTTATTTTGTCTAGCTTCAAGACATTTCATGAATTGGACTATGCAGCAATGGCAGTCTTACTGTACACTTTAGGGTGTATGAATCAACACTTTGCCAGTGTTTGTACAAGTCCACACCCACCAAGTCACTTTTTCATATATTTGACCTGCCAACTCAGAGGCTTATCACCTGGGTGGACAAACAACACTCCAATCACCATTCATCCACTGTTGAGGCCTGTCTCACACAGCAGAAATACACCGTTGCCCTATGTCTTTGCTGTGTCAAATCTGGAGCAGCGACTTCAGTTTAAAGGGTTGGTTTGACCAAATTACATATAATAAGTTGTCAGTTATGTATTGTGGTATAGATCCATGTTGATGGTGTTGGATTAATGTGGCCAGGTTTTGAGATATCTGAGATTTTTTGTTGCTTTCAACATTAAAAAGAAATCACTTAAAATGGTTACTGTGGGTAATCTATGCTATGAACAGTTGTCATTGAATTGAAGACATGTTTGTAATTGGGGAGAATGGACACTTAAAAATCAACCCTGCTTAGCAAGACACATACCAGATAATTTCTACAGAATGAATCAGATTCATTTACACTAGTGCCCTCATTTTATCTGCTGTTATGACAAATCCCAGATACAGTAAATCAGACAGTATCTGTCTAGGCTTTGGGCTGATAAGTAGTCTTGCAATGCCGGACCTATATCCGTAGCGCTGTAGCTGATAAGTGACACAAAAATGTAACGACAGAAATGACAATATTTATGATTGTAGTCATTTAGAAACAGTGTCACCATTGCGCGGTTTCTCCACCAGGGAGCACTGACAAGTGTAAAATGCCCTGTTCATAACTTGGTCACAATTAATGACTAGCCAAGTTAAGAGATCATTATCAAAAGTCTTTGTGTTAAGCACTGGTTTTAGGTTTTAGCACTTTCAACCACCTTAAATATGTGGTTGCTAACATGTACTTACTATATCCACTTACATTAGATCGATTACTTTACTTATAATAATAACATATATATATAATATATATATATATTATATATATATATATATATATATATATATATATATATATATATCCAAAACAGACTGCTCTTAATTGGCATTAATTTATTCTGATTATTTTGGACAAAAAAAATAATGAACATAAAATGCTCCTCTCACACATATCTTACATATGAAAGTATGACAGAGCCTTATTTAGATATATTTTTTTTTTTAGACCGTCGCTTTTACTCCAACACGACGTGAACGCACCATAGCATGTTTAGCGTCAACTCCCCAACGTCCCTGCATATCCCACAATCCTGTTCGGTGTAGCTTCGCTCTGGCTTCGCCTGCTTTGGCTTTTACGTTCGAGAGATCAGCTGAGCTCGTGCGTCGCTGCAGTGAGTGCACGGATGCCAGCGGCTCGGGATCGGAGCAACTCGGGGCCGCTCGGTGGCTCTCTGGTCGGGCTTGGACATCATTTTACATCCCCGTATCGACTGGAGACCGTTTTTTTATTAACCGCTGCCTGCAAGAATGTGACTCTTTTATGTATCCGTTTTTTTTTTTTATTATTATTATTTTTTATGGTTCCGACTCTACTGATCGAGTAGACGATTTGATCACATTTTTTTTACTATTATTCTTTCGTTCACCATCTGTGCCCTCAGTGCGGAAAACACCTGGACTGGTGTCAGGGGAACCGTGCGGGGTTTGGAGGAGATTCCAGGTTTTTACCGGGAGTGGGCTATAATATGTCCAGGCGAAAACAGACCAACCCCTTCAAAGTTAACTGTAGGTATTCCAGGTATCGTCTTGTGCTATTTCACGCTCTATTTATCCATGTCACGTCCATTATACGTCGATACTCGGTGTGTTTCACAGTGATGTGGTGAATTATTGTTGTTTCTGTAGCGACCTGCATTAACGGCGTGTCGGTTGCTTTCCTTGGTGCCCGCTGTAGTGCTGTGTGATTCATGTAGATGTGTTGAACCAAAGACAGGATTTTGTCATGACATACCATCACATACAATATTATATAGTTAGAGTGTTATGGTAGCAGCTGACATTTCAATATTGTAGAATTTTCTTTTTAGGTTTGAGTTTTAATAAAAACTCACATAAAAATATCCACTTTCATTTTAGTTTGTATGAGGGTACAGTACAAGTCTCTATTGGCTGATTGGTGATTTTTCTCCCCACAATGGCCCCTTAAGTAGTTGTATTGGCATAGTTACATGTACGAAAACAAAAGAATAAAGTAAGTGGACAGCAACACCTATTTCCTAAATCATACTTTGAGTAAATACAATAGAATGAATATAAATTCTATTGAATTCTACAGAATTAAAATCAAAAACATGCAAACTAGCACACCTCTGGTAAATATTCAATAGTTACTTAAAAGTAGCTGTAATTTTGATAAAACTGAAATTATTTTATTGATAATGTGTAATGTTCCTCACCTTGATCTTGTGCCAAACTTAGTACACGGTTGTGCAACATATGTGTGTAAATCTCTTTCTTTTGACGTTGATAATGTGTGCAAACTTTTAGTTGCATGTTGGGATGACCAGTAATTTATACCACAATTTGTAGAAGTAGACTAAAATTCACAAGAAGCCTTGTGATTGTATCTTCCTGTAGTGAGCCTATATGACAGGGCTTGAAACCAACCAAATTTGTGGCTTCTGGGTTTTGTTTTTAAGGTATAAGGTGTTTCTGTAGATTATTTTAGCAAAAGCACGTCAGCTGTTAAGAAGGAATCCGACCCAGAGTCTCATCACAACTAGCATATTGTTAAATGGTGATCAAAGGAGATAAGCATTTCTTATACACACAGTGCATGCAATATAGAGCGGAAGAGTTGAAACATTCAGTTAATTAATCAATAAGTGGATTGACAGAAAAGAAATAGGCACCTATTTTGATAATAATCAAGTCAGCCCCACAGAGCACGTAATTGGCAAAAACAAAGTAAAATCTTAGCTGTTCAAAATATGTGCATCTGACCATTGTTGAAGGTTTCTGTTGTCTCTTTTTCTCCCTTTTTTAATATGCGATAACTAAAGTATTACTTGCTACAATAAGTCTATTTGTACACATTTTCTCATATTGAGGGTTTTCTAAATGGAATATTGTCCTTTTGCATGTCTGTCCTATGTAACCTCATTGGCACTACACTATTGTGAATTGTAGCATCCCATTTCATATTCTAATGAAATATTGGTAAACTAAATACAAAATTAACTTTATTAAAACCAAGGAATACTGGGGAGACCCATGGTGTAAATACACTATTGATATCCTTTTCAGTGCTTTGGCTTTTGGCCTTCTTCCCCCCATGATCTCCTTTATGGTGGACAGCATGTTGACCTCTTAAACACGCTTCAGTCCACAGAAGGGGATTGCCCACCTTAATCTGCTGAAGTTATGCATGCTGCAGCCCGCCTTTCTAAACATAGTTTGTTAAAACTGCTGTTGAAATGCATCTTCCACTTGAGACTGCAATAATCCCTGCAAACTAATGAGCTCATTTGTTGCTCTGTAACACTTCTACAAGAGTCCAGGCTAGTGGGAGCTAAAAACCCTCAGGAGGGCCTGATACAATGTAGTGCTGGCATGCGTAGGTGCACTTCATGCTGGGACAAATGGCAAGACATTTTTTAGACTTGACAAGCCATACCTCCCGCAGTGTCCCTGGAGTGTGAGTTCAGGCACATTTTGTTTTTTACCTTGACTTTCCTCTGCGGTGCCTTGATTGTTTTTCTTTTCTTGTGAGGTATGTACTCCAAACACAGAGCTGTGCCCCCTGAGAGGGTCAGACCAGACAGACTGACTGACAAACCAGACAGGCAGGGAGACAGTCTGACAGGCAGACTGGCTCTCACACACACACACACACACACACACAGAGGGAATTCCAGACAATAACACAAAAGTGCGGTCTGTCTAGCTTTGTGTTCCTCCTTGAGTTTAATACACACCAACAGTAAGAAGAACAGCATTATGTAAAGTTTTTGGAGTAAAGTAGCTGTGTCTTTAGGTTGAATATAAATAGACATCAGCATGTTCAACATTATAAATGCATATGTTATTGTAAAAAATCAGAAAGACTCTTTCTTGGAGAGTTGTCTGTAATATGTACATATATACAATATATACAATGTGTACATATGTGTTAGCACAGAAGCTAGTTAATTGGACTTACATTTAATCTAATATGAAAAGATGTTTTCTCCTAAATCTTCTACCAATTTAGCTCAGCCCAAATGTTTCTTAAATTATCTGTGATTATTTGTTGAAGTTATCAAGGAGGAACAGGTTAACTTCAGGTGCCAAACTAACCAGAGAAAGTTTTCCCAAAAGAGAACAAATAGGTAATCAACTCACCTTCTTCTTTGCAATAATAGGTCACCAGTTAATCAGAGTCATTATCGATTAGATGTTTGGCCCACCATCCTCGTTCTCGTGTGTGTGTGTGTGTGTGTGTGTGTGTGTGTGTGTGTGTGTGTGTGTGTGTGTGGTGTTGTGTGTGTGTGTGTGTGTGTGTGTGTGTGTGTGTGTGTGTGTGTGTGTGTGGTGTGTGTGTGTGTGTTTTTTTGAGGGGACGATGGCTGAAAAGGAGAAGGAGGGGGCTTTGAATTCAACAGGACCCCCATTGCTTGGTGTTTGAGTAGAGTTTTGGCATTCTATCTTTTGTCTGTTTTGTTTTGTATGCTACCCTTCCACCCCCCACTGCCCCCCCCCTCTCCCTCTTCTATGTGTCTGTTGGCTGATGAGTTTGTCTCTTTGTCTGGATTCAGTCAGACACTGCGTCACCTCCTGCCTACAGACACACAGACTCAGAGATAACATCACAGTGGCAGAGACTGAGGGGGGGGAGGGAGGGAGGGAGGGAGCTAGGAGAGACAGATGTACAGACAGAGCCCTAGAAGTGGGGGGATGGGTATCTCTCACACATCAATCATTGGCTATGTGCCGTGAAGCCAGCTTGTTGTAGTAGTTCATAGTTCAATACTCCGACCCATTCTTCCAGTGTTAATGAATGCTTTGATTTCTATGGGAAAAGTGCCCAAACTGTGTTCACATACTAACTTTTTGACAGTAGCTAAACAGTAGAATGACAAACCTCAGACACTCAGAGAGAGAGAGAGAGAGAAAGAGAGAGAGAGAGCGCGTGTGTGTGCGTGCGTGCGTGCGTGCGTGCGTGCGTGCGTGCGCACAATACCTCAGGATTGTGACAAGGGCTGTAATTACTTCTGCCAGTCTCAGGTAACTGAAGTCAGGATCTCTCTCACATCTCTGATCTGTGTTAATGAAAGGAGAGAACACAATGTAAGAAAAAATTGGATTTTAATTTATCATTCATTTTAGTGATCTGAAGTGGGATGTCCTTATGTATGAGTGCAAGAGAAGCTTCCAATAAAACTGTTTCCAGTGAAGCAATGTTGGCAGTTAAATACAGGTTTACAGGGTCAAGTGTAGTGATAATAAGAAAAGTGAAGGGATTTTGCAGAATCTTGCAACCAACAAAGCAATAAAACAAAGAGTGGCATTATAAGGAATTAAATGAGCTACATATTGGCTGTCATGGTATGAAGCTTTATCCTCCCCCTCAGAGCTGATGGTATAGATATGGAAGTAGTCAGAGCAACATACAAGCCGGGAGGACAGAGGGCGAGCCAGGCTGTTCAGTGTGTGGGTGGTACTGAGAGAGAGAGAGAGAAACACACTGTGTAGCAAGGCCGTTAGCTAGAGGAAAAGAGTGCTGGCTGCATCCCCCGTGGGACTGCAGCATGGCTGTTGAACAGAGCTAGCATGTATCTGTGAGAGTATATGTGTGTGAAAAAGTGGGGGTTGGGATGCAAATTAAGTGTGTGTGTGTGTGTCTGTGTGCATGCACGCTTGTCGTGCTGGCTTAGCATTCATTATGTTCCAGTGTCGGATGGTTCATATAAAAGCACAGAAAGATATAGTCAGCACACTAGATAATGCTCCCATGAACATGTATTTAATTAACACCAAGTGACGTCTAAGACCCAAAGTTGACACTCGAAACGCCACTTGGTTGTATTCAAATATATGTTCATACCAGCATTATCTAGTGTCTAAATTCTGTTTTTTTTGTTTTTTACATGTTCTTATGTCTAGCACCTAGTTTCTTTTGTCTGAATGTGCAGCCTAACCAGCAGGCGTTCTTGTGGTCCACGTCTAGAGTGGAGCCCAAAAGTTGAACAGCCAAATGTAGAATTATATAAATAATTTACTATCTGGGACTGTTTTTTTCGGTGGACCGCTGTTCTGATAATAGGTTTAACTTTTTATGTGTGTGGGTAAAACAGAACTCTAAGCTATGAACTAATGCACTGTGTTGAAAAATGCATACCTTCTTGTGGTATGCTTTGACAGTCGATGCTGGTTCTATGTTGCCATGGAGATAAAGCACTCAAATGCTGGATACAATGTATTGGTAAAATGTGGCTTCTGTATTAAAACAGACTTATTGATTGACCTGTTTAAAAATTATATATCAACATGTTTAAAACAAAAAAAACACATCAATTCCTCAACAGGAGGTTCTGCCACAATGGTGCAAGGCCATGTTGCTTTCTGTAGACACACTTATGTTCTTTCTGAATAGTTCATGGTATGCAGGAAATTGTGGCCCACACCTTTTTATCCAACTACAAACATTAAAATCCTGCATTATTTGCAAACTTCACTTGTAGTTTTTAAAATTGTACATTGATTAATAGATTCATACGTTTATTGTACTATCAACAACCAATACTAGGGATTTTCTTAAACAATAATGGGTCTAATATAACCAGAGATGTTAGATGATAGATACCACATAATGTAAAAAAAATCTTTGATGTTAGGAAAATTTACATTGTCATATTACCCACCCACTCCAGTAAGAGCAGGTCGTTGTTCTCACTGGAAACACTTATCGTATTGACTGCTACTGTCTTTCTTTCTCCAGGGCCTTTCCACACTTTAGGCATTACAGGACTTCAGCACACTATTAACATGGATGGCAGGGACGAATTCACAGAAGACAGTGAATGCTGCAGCAACAACTCCCAGGAAGTACAAGAGCAGGATAGCATCTCAGGTACAGGACTAGACTAGACAGGGGAGGACTGGATGGGCTCTGTGGGACGTCCTCGGACTGAGGGGTGTTAGTGAGAGTAAGCCCTGCTCTGTGTTCTGTTGTCTGTCTGTATTGATAGGGCTGTGTTTGCCTCCATAGAAGACAGTGATAGTGACCTTAACAACCACGGTGAGGACTCGTCCTCCAACACCTCCGCTGACGACCACATGAGCACCAAGAGAACGCAGTGCCGCCTACAAGGAGCGGGCGTCAAAGAGGTGAGAGATTGTGCCACTTTTTGTTCATAGTGGATTTGTTTATTTCTTTGACAGTATTTTTCCTCATCTTTAATTTGTTTAAGTACTGCCTATATTTTACAATATAGGCCATTGTACTGTGAAGTTGGTGGTGGGGCATGAACATACAAACAAGACATTAATTATTTACATGGATCTGCCCTGTGTCACTGTGTAGGTGCCCAATTTCATTTTGGGATATGTGGTACATCACATGTGGCAAGACTTGTGTGGGCTGTAAAAATGATAAACATAATAGCCAGAGTTTTTTTTCTTCAACTCTCATCCGCTAGGTGAAACAGCAGTTGATGTGAATATAAATTTGGATAGAGATGTCAACTCTGTCTAGGAACCTATGCCACTGTAGTATATGCTGCATTTTTAACAGGTTTAACCTCAGTTACTGTATTGTACTTACTGTGAATTCACAGTTCATGAATTGCACATTAGAGAAACATTAGATCGTTTGACTGAATTACTGTGGGGGCTCAACAGGAAGTACTGGTATCTCTTACATCAGACATTTTCACAGTGTTTTCTTTTCATGATAACTATTCTAACGTCTGTTTTGGAACATCAGAGAGCAACGCAGACATTTAAGTAAATGAGTAAATGAGGTCCCGAAATCCGCGTTGATATTTCGTCTGGTAGATAACAAGCGTACGAAATACAACTTCAACATAAGAGGAATTTAGCACAATATGGATGTGAAAGCAGTTATAAATAGCATATGTGACAATAAATTTGTTTTGGTTAAAATCAACAAATATCGCCATAATCGTGCAGCCCTAGTTGTACTGCAGTGCACATATACAAATAGCTACCATTTATATGGTCACCTTTTTTGTTTGCCTAGATTAAAATTTGTATTTGTTAAACTTCCTAAAAATCTGTTTTGAATATTTTACTAATCTTGAGATCTAAAGTATGTCAAAACAGAAAAAAAAAATATTTTCACTTTGCGGCCAAAATATCTTAAAATGGTGATAATCATTAAGCACTTCTGTGGGATGTTAACCAAAATACGCAATTAAGAAAAAAAGGCAAGCACTTAAACTTAAATGTAATGGACTTTAACAGGACACCCCTGGTATCAGCCAATGTTTTGTGCCAAGACATTCTGTTTGAAAATATTCTGTATTTCAGCTTGTGCGTGAGTCACTTCTGTGAAAGCACACAGCATCATGTCACTGTTAATGAGTCGCACACTCAACACATCACCAGCTACCACTAGTAGAAATGCTCCAGCTGGAAACGTGAAGTGAGTAGTGACTCCACAAAAGCCCAGCGAGAAATAAAAAACATATAGTTACATTGTCAAGCATTAGTCTTTACATGAAATCTTCTAATTAAGTATATGTTTTAGTCTATGTTTACTTTTATAATTGTTGTCAAAATGGACATAAAATCCGAGCACATTGCTATGTCTGCTTTGTATACAGCACTGGTTTTGCTTCTGAAAGGGGTTTTAATGGTGCCTGGTTTCCTCAGGAGAGCGAGGAAGGGGCAGACCACGGCAGCAACTTTGTTTGTCCTCTCTGCACGCTGGATTTCAGCAGCCCTGAGAAGCTCATCTCCCATGTCTACCAGGTGAGAAGAACATTGTCTTGCGTGTCCTACTCTAGACCAGAACCATGCAGCTTTAGATCCGTTTATTGCAGTCTGTTTCCAGTAAGCTAGAGGTGGGTCATCACCTTTAAAGCCCATAAGTAGCTTTCATCATCAGTAATTTAGTGAAATGCTGGTTAAGAAGGAGAAGGTGTTAAATTGTATGATCTAGTGCTTACTTTATCATGTAACTACATAAGAGTCTTACATTAAAAAAAAAATAAATATAGGGCCACATATCTTGACAATTAATATATATTTGCTGATGGCTCTTGGGAATTTTGCAGTTGCAGATTCACCTCTTCTTCCAGGTTCTGTATCTATCATATTACAGTAATCCACACTTTCACTCCCATTGTATGGTTGTGAGGCCTCACTTCACATTCAAGAGCCGATTTATACTTCAGCATTTGCAGATTTGACACAATCAACACTGTACATGTTTTTATTAAAAAATATTTTTTGCAAATGTCAGGCAGTTTGTGCTTCTTACACTTAAAGTTGCGGAAAGATGAGTGTGCATTCTGTAACTGTAATGTTGAGCAATTACAACAGTGTCCTCCTGTTAACTGGTGTTGAACGCATGGACAGTGGCAATACTGCTACAGTAGTAGACTAGTTCTTAGACTAGTTCTTGACACTGAGGACCACATTTGAATGCTGCTTAAATGATTTGTAACTATGTAAAATGTCCTGTTTTTCTTATAGACTTTATTCTCAAAACATTTTGTCATGTATGTATATATATATTCAATTTAGAGCATTAAAAAAGAAAGCATATTGTGAACGGCACCAGCTTTTTTTTAAATATTTTCTTCATTTTTGATAAATGATTATTTTGTTTATTAGCCTGTACAGTACTGTGCATTACATCCGCACCACCAATTGATTATTTATTTTTAACCATCATTAAAGTAGGGGTGTGTGTGTGGTGTGTGTGTGTGTGTGTGTGGTGTGTGTGTGTGTGTGTGTGTGTGTGTGTGTGTGTGGTGTGTGTGTGTGTGTGTGTGTGTTGTGTGTGTGTTGTGTGTGTGTGGTGTGTGTGTGTGTGTGTGGTTGTGTGTGTGTGTGTGTGTTCTGTCTTTGAAGTGTCTCATGAACCGTTCATCCAATCTACATCACACTTGGTTTCCTGGGTACCCAGTGAATGTGGGGTTGGGAATTTGGAGTAATTTGAACAGCAATGGATATTGGATATTAAAAACTGTGTATAAAACCAAATGGCCGAACAAACAAAGGTTTAGGAAAAAATTGACTTTAAAAAAAATAATACAAATAAAACCTTCTGACGCAGCACGCAGCGTGTGAACATCATGCTGCGTGGCCGTTGACCAGCTCTGTACAGCAGCGAGGGGGGGGGGGGGGGGGGGGGGGGGGGGAGGATTCACCGGCATTGACTCACCGGTCACTGTTTGCTGCTTCCAACGTTACATGATGGCTGGATATAGGCTACCAAGCAAACCTTTCTTTACTTTCCTGGAGCACGAGCAGATAGCTGACAGGAACATTGCAACTGTGTTGAAAAAGGTTGGGAAAAAATGCGCACAATAAAAGCCCGGCTTAAATTCACTCAGAGCATTTTGCTAAGAGGAAACTCAATAAAAAGCCATTTGTCAACACTAAAGATCAAGCAAAAGCCATATGCTATATCGTATTACGTTGCTGTGAGTTTTAAATTCACCACTTCTAAACAGAGGCAGAACATAACTTAATTGCGTAGTTTTCTCTGCAGCAGTGTGTAGATAGGTGTGGCCGTGTTTGGAAATCAACACCTCTACTGGAGTGTAAATTTGTTAAAGATTATATTGATGAGATGAGACACCGCTGTTATCAAACGCTGACTATGGCAATATCAACATGCAATATCAATATGCAATATCGTTGACGAAAAAGACAACACTAAAAGTGTAGTTGAACAAAAACTATTTCTTTTTTACTCCATATTTCAATTGTGGTATTTTCTGATTAAATTCTGAGTCAGCAACGCTGAATTGTCATTTATTCTTCTTCCCACCACTCTCCAGCATGCCACGGACATATAGTACTGAATGTACAGTATATATGTATTAAAAGATATTGCTCCTAGTAGTAGTAAAATCCCTTCAGGAGTGGTTCAAGAAACTTTATTGAAATGATTTGATGACAAACTCCATCAGATCCCCCTTTCACCTGTGCCTCTAAAGTGGACTCATTCACACATGTAAACACTTTTTCTAAACATAAGGCCTATACTGTCTTCCTCATCAGCAACCTAAATGTTGAAAGAGCTCCACCTGCTCATTGACCCCTTGATGTGGCCGAAAATGGTAATGCAGCTTATTTCCCTCTGTCTCTTCATGAGTTAGATGAGGGTTCGATTCCACGCGAGCGGAGGCCACATTAAAAATAACAAAACGACAAAACATGATGGGCTCGTATGTCCAGGAGAAAGAACAACTAAACAGTGCTACATTGGCAGCTGTGGCTAGAGGAAATGTGATTTAGCTTACAGCCAACCTTACCAGGTTACCAGCCAACCTTAAAGATTACACTTCATGTCTAAAGAGTTTAAAATTAGGGTAGCATAATGTGGAGTTATTTTAAGTGATTTTGGGGTAGTTTTTGGTTCTGGAGAATGCTACAAGCAGCAATACCACAGGCTGAGCAATCGGCCCATTCTAAATGGGCACATTTTGAATGGGCACTGTACTAGTACAGTGGGTGCCCATTTATAGAGGTTAACTCCTCGACACAGCGTGCCTGGGTTCGACTCCGACCTCAGCCCTTTGCTGCATGTCATCCCCCCTCTCTCTCCCTTTACATGTCTTCAGCTGTCCTGTCATATGAATGCCTAAAATTCCCCAAAATAACCTTAAAGTGTCCTTTTTTATCCAGTTTCTTGTTCTTAACCTGTGTTGCTTTTTTGTCTTTAACAGCACACGACAATGATGAGCAATAGCAAGAGCTATGTGTGCCCAGTGTGTGGGCGAGCCCTGAGTTCGCCTGGCTCGCTTGGACGGCATCTTCTCATCCACTCTGAGGACCGCCTCTCCAACTGCGCTGTCTGTGGCGCACGCTTCACAGACACCAACAACTTCCACAGGTTCGGCTCCTCCCTACTGTATCTCTTGTCTCGGGTCTTTAATGCATATTGCTTTCATCTTTTAAAGGAATAAGTATACATATATTTTGGATGCAATGTTATAGATGTAAATGCGTTATTGTAACCCAAACGTTTCTCGGTTTTACTTCAAAAGAATAAAATATCTATAATTAAGCAGTTGAATTAAGCAGTTGTCAAGTAGATGAGACAAATAAATTACAAATTATAATAAATCAATAATACCAAATACATTGTTTTCCTCACAGTGCTTTACGGTTTTGATATTGCTTTTTCTTTTTTGTATTAATTATATAAACATTTCAAACAAGATCTAAGGGTTCAGTAACTCATCAACAGATCCCTTTATCAGCATATGACAAAGGCAGAAGACATAACTGATTCAGCAGGAGAAATAATTGTAAATAGGGCAATGAATGAATTAAAAAAGAGTGTCAAAAGACATATTTAGATTGACTGGTTTTCTATTTGTACATCTAACAAGGTAGTCAAATCTGTAAAAATTACATTCTGAAAATGAATTGTGAAAATAGGTCTTTAATACAGCACACTGGAACCCTATGGAGTAGGGGTGCTCAAAGTATGAGATAAGGCTGGATGCAGAACACAAAATTAGTACTGCATTGACAGATTAAATGGAAATAAACGTGCATGTTGCTTAGCAACTACCATTACGTTTCAGATATAAACACTGCAGCACTGGCAAGGTCAGGACACATAGTAGAAGCTGTTATGTAAAAGCAGAGAAACAAAGAAAAATATCATGAGCTACAATAGTTAGTCAGGTGGTTCTATTAGTAAAACAGCATACAGTAAGTATGTATAAACTGAGCATGGATGTACAAAAGCTGCATCTTAGTTGTGTGTGAAAACCTTAACCTTAATAAACTGTGAATAAAGTCATTTTTAAAGCACCTTGCATTCAGATGTATTGTTCCAAAAGTGCTTTCAAGTCACTTCTGCTTGAGTCGTTAAGAGTGTGCCAAACTCCTCTCACACAGTGTCTTGCTTATCTCTAAAACAACATGGTCAAAATGAGTTGCCTTTTCCCCCACTGGACTAAATAGTTTCAGATCATGTCAATCATTGCAGCTTGATAGATGAAGTCAGCATTAACTGTTGTCTAAGTACATGTGACCATACGGAAAGGGTTGTGATTAGAAGCTACAAGCTGTTGGATAGTGGCAAATATAAGGCATCTGAAAGTGTTAATTGCCACACATACGTCTGTGGTGTACCCTTCACTGTTATTATTATGCTAGCTGTCATACAACAAATTGATGTATTTATTAGCCTTTGATGCAGACTGGTGATTGTAGCTAGGACACAATTCATTAAGTGTGGACCTGTAAGATTTGAATTTATCAAAGTATGTAGGAGATGGATGGTTGTGCCCAGATATGTGTCTTGAGAACTAAACATAAGTCTAAACAAAGAAAGTTTAAACATGAAAAAAAGTTAAAATAAGCATTCACCTTTTAAGCTGTTTTAGAATTGTGTCTTACTAAGGCCAGTGAAAAGAATTGCACATACACAAAGGGATGTGGATATCAAGAGGTCATATTAATAAAGAAGAACATTTTCTATCAGGGGTGTAATGCTGCTAAGAAAGACTCCAGACATGAATAAGGGGATTATTATGTTGACCAGCTAATTAATATTGTTCTTTTCTTAGGGAGAAGCTTAAAGATGTCCTTGACACAACCATGATGGATGTCCCAGATGGAAGTGACACCTGTTCCATGTCCCTTTCTAGCAGCCCCATGACCAGCCCGGGCCACAGCACTTGCTCCTGCCACGGACCAGGCCCCAGTTCATGTCAGGTCCCTCACCCCTGTCAAGCACTGACCCCAACCCCAATCTATGTCAAACCCATCATACCTGCCAGGGACCAGGCCACATCCTGAGCCAGTGTCAAGGCCCCAGACCATGTCACGGCTCAGGACCATGCGCAGTCTCTGACCAAGGATCCTCCTTTCCCTCATTGCCCGACAGCCTCCTGTCTGAAGGGCCATCACTTGCATCAATGCCCGATGCTCTTAACTCCTCTTCCTCAGGCTTTCCTCCCATCCCTGACATCCTGAGCCCTATAAAAGTGTATCCTGCCGGAGTGCTGCTGGTGTGCAACAGCTGCATGGCCTATCAGCAGTTAGTGGACGCCCAGTCGCCGCTGCGAAAATGGGCCCTGCGTAGAAAGAACGAACCCTTGGAGGCCCGCATGCAACGTCTAGAGCGCGAGCGAAACGCAAAGAAGAACAAGCGGGCATGTGAAACGGAAGATGAGAGGGAACTGAGGAGGCTGCGGGACCGCGAGGCCAAGCGCATGCAGAGGATGCAGGAATCAGAGGAGCAGCGGGCACGCAGGCTGCAGAGGGACAGGGAGGCCATGCGTATGAAGAGGGCCAACGAAACGCCAGAGAAGAGGCAGGCCAGGCTGATCCGCGAGAGGGAGGCGAAGAGGATCAAGCGACGGCTGGAGAAGATCGATCCTGCTCTGAGGACACAGATAGAGCACGATCCTGCTGCCATGGCTGCCCTCACGGCAGACATGAGTCTCTTTCAGTTCCCCTGCCCTATGCCTGTTCCTTCCATTGATAACGGTCTGTTCATGAAGCTGCCCTAAAAGTGCCAGGCAACTAGTGGGGGGGGGGGTGGGAGGCAACTTGCCTCTGGCAGCACCATTAACCTCTGCACTCTGCCATCAAGCTGCCATGGTCACAGTGAACCATTCCTAGCTGCTTTACTTCCAGCTTCTTCTGTGTGGAACAGCGTCAAAGACAGACTGCTTTGTTAAATACAGCAAAAAACTACTTCAATTTGTAATTTATTACAGTTTAGAAAACCTTGGGAACAGGGTGGAGAATGTTTCATATTGTATGGATGATGACATAAAAGCATGTTGTAAAGAGATTTATCTGTTTGTCTGTGTGCTAGCAGATTTAACAGTTCATTCTAGTAGGAGCAGTTATACTTCCTTTGAGGGGAAACAAAAATCTTTTTGCACATGGACCTTCAGTGACAGGAGTGGGGACTTTGTAGCCACCGCCCCCCTCCCTTCTGGTCCACTCCGCCACCCCAGTGACTCGGGTTTACCGGTAGCTACACCTCTCTCTTCAAGCTGCCACCATGGGTCCCTGGGAAGTTCATATTCAGTCAAACTCTACTACCTCAGCTGGCGCCATGGTCGCACACTCTGTCTCGTGGCTATCTGCGTTCCAACTCCAAGCTTCCAAAGCTCTACATGTACTGTACACTACTACAGAGGATGCGGCTGGTTTCCCACAATTTGTGTTTGCATATCTCACTCAGGCACTTTCAATAGGGCACAAACATTCACAGGAGCAACTTATTTACAAACACACCAGTTCCAGTTTGATTATAATGTCTCCTAACGGATAGACTCTGAACGTTTTGTCCTATTGAACACGGCCAGTGTTGAGCAGCATTCACCTTTTGAGTTGTACAACTTCATGCATTGACCTCTTTACTTTCTCTTTGCCAATATTCCTTTTCCCTACATTATTACACTCCGAATATTTTGCCAATGTCAATTTTTTTATTTTACTTTTAGTTACAGAGCTTTTCTTTGGCTCATAAAAGTGATCAGTCTGTGCTGCTGTTATTGACCTGTACAATACATTAGGTACCTCTTGTATTTTGGGCTCATCACATTAAGGAATATTGTGCTAATATGTTCCATTTAGTGGTCACAATGAAACCGTTCCTAATATGATACTTTACTTGAATTCTGCTTGCAACGACATTTGTTTTACACTTGAGTAAATTACGACATGAAAGTATTATTATTATTATTAATATTATTCTAATTTAGAGGATCGTACATAGATAATGCATCCTTTGCATGCAATTTGTGTAGCATCCACATGCGTTTGTAAAGCTGCAGTATACGTGACCTGTACCACTTAAAGGGGCTGTACTCAAATTTAGAACATTAATATGGCAGCAAACAACTCATTTGATCTATGTTACTGGTGTGTGTGTGTGTGTGTGTGTGTGTGTGTGTGTGGTGTGTGTGTGTGTGTGTGTGTGTGTGTGTGTGGTGTGTGTGTGTGTGTGTGTGTGTGTGGGTGTGTGGGGTGTGTGTGTGTGTGTGTGGGTGGTTGGTGTGTGGTGTGTGTGTGTGTGTGGGGTGACACACAATGCCAGCCCACTGTCTTTTCTGAATACAGAGTACAGCCCCTTGAAGTTGGGGTTAATTTATATCCATTAATGAAGATATTCAGATGACAGAGGAACTGATTTAAACTCATGTAACTGTCTTTATTTTTATTTTTTTTATCCCCATCCGTAACTGAGCACTGGGGCTCATTTCATGACACATACGGCCCATACTGGGAGAGAGATTTTATTGATCTATAGTCATTAACCTCATTCCAGCACATATTTATGCAATATGATGTGAATATATTTTCCTTGTGAACATGTTTTGGGTTATTTTGTTACCGTCAGTGGCATAAAATTGTTGTAATGTTTAAATTAGAGGCCATGTCTGGATATCCCTTGTTTAATGTCCTGCTTTTATTGTTACCTCCAGTTTTTCTTGTCTTCACTCCTCCAGATGCAGATTTACAGTGTCAATAAGCAGTTTCTGAAATATTCTTTAAAGAATATAAGAGACACAGACAAGTACTGGTTCTGTTTGAGTCACTCCTAGACAACAGTCAATCTACCTGGCTGTTTTTTTACAGCAAATTTAACAAATGGAAAAAAAGGGTGTTTCTTTTTTTTGTTTCATCCTCGGGGGCTTTCTAGGAGTGCATCAAACCTCTATGCAACAGATGTGTTATTTATTCCAAGGGTAATGAATTCACTTTTCACTTAAACTATGCAGAATGCGACTTTAATTTAAACGAACTTCAATGTAAAGAGTTTAGGTTCTCAGGCAAGTTAACTCAGAGAGAGGGCTCAAAGTCTTGAGACATCACCCTGGTCCATTATAATCATTTATAGAGCTATCACATAATGTGATAGCAACAGTCTTGGGCAGTTGTATGACTTTTCTAGAGACACTTTGTCTTCAGAGATGTGTTTTCTCTTCTTAGTTCAGCACATGAACGCTACTGGGTCTCATTGTCCCACTATCCTATTCATGACATACTGTACCGAGGGCAGATCGGTGTTCTCAACAAAGGCTTCAGGTGTCATTTATTTCTCTCTTCTCTCAGACTATGAATACTGGGTATTCTCAGAGGTTGCTCTTTGAACATTGCTGTGATCCCGTTTGGCCTACAGTGGACCAGTGTGATAGAAAAGCGTGGCATCTGTGGTCTGACATACCGTTGCAAAGGAAGTACGCTGAACTCTGAAGTCATGCTGGTCTTTAATGAGCAGTACTTTCAGTATGGATTAGGTAAGCACTGCATGTTGTGAAATTGCACTTGTCCTAGAATGGTTCAATATGAGCTTGTGTTCTACTGTTAGTTTATGCCTGCCTGTTTTTTACAGTTTAATCAAACGGAAAAAGGTTTTTAAAAAACGGAAAAAAAGACGGCCTTTCTATATTAATTCTATCAGGATTTTCTCTCAACGTCCATGTTTACAAAACTATTCTCTCTGAACAAGGCCAAATGAATGAGCTTAATGGCTAATGAGAACATTCATGCTTGCTGCGATATCAGTGCATTCTGACGGGATGGCACTTTGGGGATGCCATCCTCTGTTACAGGATCAACAGATGTACAGATCATGCTGAAACCTGCTAAAGAATGTGGAAATAAACATTGACTTTACTATAATGGTAGTGTCTAGTTTTACATCCCTCCTCCTTTGTTTTATACACATAAATAACACATTTGTGTCACATGCCTCTTTAACAGTAAGAGGTCTCTTAAAGTGTAGTTGGAGTTTTACCATAATGTATTTAAGGAGAATTATGGCATTTGTGTTTGTTGGAGGTACGCAGAGGCAGTATGGTGTGTCATCCTTTGTACTGGCGTATTTCAGCTTTTTGCTTCTACTCAACTAAATTTAAAATAAAGAAATTTGGCAGTTTTTAGGGAAGCAAACAAAAGGAATACAAGTTTGAAACATGACTGAATACCTTATTGTGAAATTAAGTCACTACCACATGCAGTATTGTTGAAATATAATAACCATTGAATGTATAGCAGTTCTTCGTAGTATTACAATTATCTTAACATGAATAACTTGCAGTTTCAAGGGCTCCAGCCAAAAATCTAGTTTTTAAAAAAAATCCTATCACTTTATAGACTTTCTTATTTCTTATTGCTATGTACACTTGACGCCATATTCCGTTGCTCTTAAGACACAAATTCTATTATTGGCTTCTATAGCTTTACTGCATTTGCCAGCTGTACTCATTACTGTAAAAATCAATATTTGACATTTGATTGACTTGTAAAGTAGGATGCAGTAGTGCATTACATAAACTACCAAATAGTTACATGAGTCAGTTTTTTTTCAGTAATGAATCAGTGATAATAAACCAATAATGTGTCCATCCTGCTGCATGTTGCTGATATACTGTATGAACTTCAACCTTTGAAGAAAGGACTTAAATGGTAAAGGTGTACTTTTACTCTGAGGTATTGCTTTCACTTTAGTAAGAGATCTCAATACTTCTTCCACCACTAACTCTCTGTTAGTCACTAAATGCCACGAAAAAGAATATCAATTCAACTAAAAAAACACGTCACACAAGTTGGATAATAGTTTATATTTATATATATATATATATTATATTGTGTTTACTTAACAAACATGATAAATGCAAAGTCTCCAAGTTAGCTGTAACAATAAAAATACAATATCTTTGTGTCCTTAAAGTACATAGAATTAAAACAGCAAAACAAAAACCGCCCTAAGTAGTTCACAGAGAGGTACAAATATACAGTACAAATCTATTTTATTCAAAAACGGTACAAATAAAAATGCAACAAAATAGAGATATTAATGCTTTGTTAAAGTCAGGTAGGTGTAGGGTAATCTAAGGGGGCACTTTCGGTCAACAACTCTAAGGCTTCTGATAAAGATCAATACATATTGGTACGGCCATAAGATATTAAAACTCACTATACAAAGTTCATACAACCTGGATTATACTTGAGGATTGAATGTTACATTTACATCATTGCATATATTTTGCAGATTTAGGCATTAAAAAAAAAAAATGCTGTTTTTGTGTTTTTTGATTGGGACATAAAAAGCAGTCACCTTGTGCCAAAAAGTACAATATAAAATCTGAAAATACAGATTCTTTAAAACTTTTTAACCATTTCTTGTTTCTCCTGAATTAATTGGACACCAACAACACTAAAATCATCCTAAATTCACCTTTGCAGTTCAATATGGGAGCAAAAAGGAAGTAGTTCACAAAGGGAGTAAAGTTCCCCACTGCCAACATCACAGAACATAATAAACCATTACATTATCACCAATGGAAAGCTATCTGATTAATGCAGCTTGTCTACATTTATTCAAAACAAGATTCTTTTGAGCAGAAACTGTGGGACACAGCACAAGACACCAAACACAATCCATTACTTGTAGGGATAAAAAAAAAAAAAAAAAAAAAAACTACTTATCTTGTGCAACAATAAAAACTACAGATGTGTGCATGTGCGCAAAGAAGAGCTTCCATTTATTTCACTTCCACACATTTATAAAAACTGAAATAAAAAAAAAAAAAGTATGAGTGTAAAGAGTGTATTCAAAATGTAACGGATAAAATGAATAAGGAAAAAAAACACTACACAAACTTGCAGATTTCATGGTTAAACCGTCTGAAAGAGAATTGACCATCACCCTTTGAGAAATATGAATTTCTGCTCATGAGCATGACAATAGTGTCAAAGCTTTGACATTAATGATTCGCTCTTGTACAGCCTGAAAAGGTAACTACTTGGTCGGAACGAGGCAGTCTACCACAGGCATTTTTTTTTTTTTTTTTAATTTCACACGCTGTACAAAGCAGAATTTAAGGCATTATTGACAAGCACCAAAGCTATCTACACAAAAAAGAAAAAAACATCTATCTACAGAAACACACAACTCGTGATTTTGTGTGCTTTACATTTTGAAATTCTTCAATTTACCAACAGGTTTAAGTTCAAAACACTGTAAAGGGCATTTAGTGCAATTACTTACAGCAACAGACTATCAGCGATGTGAATGAGATTCATCTGACATTTTGGTAAAAGAAGTAGAGCTTTTCCTGCTCAACGCACTGCTCAAAGCAGAGGGGAAAAAAACAAAAAGGCTCATGGGCAGCGAAGGATGGTCTTGCTGTGAGAAGTCACAAGTGGCACTGCTTGCACCATTTAAATTCCATCAAATGCAATTTGACCCATAATACAATGTCAAAGTGGCTTGGTCATTGTGCCAAAATAATGCTAGGCAAACGCTTGGAAATTTGAGTGACTGTAATCTCAAATGATTTGGCTCTGACCACGTGGCATCGTGAGAAGACAAGAAAACTTTACTAATCTGAGTCAGCAGTGTGCTATACATAGGGAGATGGGAACAAAAATCCTATAACCAGACATCAGCGTAAAATAACTGCATCAACCCAACCTGCCCTTCTGCTTCAGAGAGCTGCACTTAAGACAACAAAGAGTACAATATTAAGTTTACTGCATAGAAAATGCCAAGACTACGCAAAATCGTTTCAGGTATTATGTATATTGCTTACAGCATGAAAAAGACTCAATGTGGTGAGCTTCTGATGGTAAGATGTATTATTTTCTAAAACTCCAATTGCAAAGCATTTTAAAAGGACAGTTTCACATTTTAGTATCTTATTGTATCTTAATACAATACTAATTCCATATGTACACTGATAAAGTTAAACTCCGCCAAGGAGGAAATGTTCTTGGTTTGGTTCGCAAAAATAAACTACTGGCCTGATTTTTATAAAACTTGGTGGAAGGGTGTAGCTTGAGCCAAGGAAGAACACATTACATTTTGGAGCGGATCTCCATTACTCGATACTTTCATTAATATTGCAAGTCCTTGTGTCCATACTGGCCATTAAGAGATCCCTTTTTAATGTGATTACAGTTCAAGTGATGGGATGGGGGACAAAATGTTTGACATTGGAATAGCATCAGGAAGGAATCTTTAAACAACCAGTATGGACAGGAGGAATGATTACAGCGATCAATAACCGTTTATGGGCATGTGAGAATTGTTTTAAGACAGACTTGAAAAAATGTTAAACCATCCTTTAAAGCTGCTCATAATGACAGTACCAGAGGATGAGACTAGGCCCAATGGGTTGGGCTGTATACTCCGTGACCTAGAGAAGTTAAGAGAGTTGAAGAAGACAGACAGACACACAACAGTATCTGGGGCTGATGGACAGAACCAGCACATTAGTCAGACACTAAAATTGAAAACAATGTGACTGACCATCCTTTCTGAGCACATCCAATGAAAGGAAATATAACAGGTAATGCATGAAATATTCATAAGTGATCAAATGTTTTGTCAAAAAATCTGCCAGGAAAAGAATTTAAC
Organism: Etheostoma spectabile; assembly: GCF_008692095.1. Lineage (NCBI taxonomy): Eukaryota > Metazoa > Chordata > Actinopteri > Perciformes > Percidae > Etheostoma > Etheostoma spectabile. Next base: position 6,182,333 of record NC_045733.1, on the reverse strand, counting down.
TGGTGCCATGTGATTTACACATTTCAATGGGAATGTCTGCTTAAGGAATGTAGTCTGATTATAAACCTCTGAATGATGTGTGGTCTAATTGCACTTATTTTCAATTTCACCCTTTTGATTTCTTTTTTTCAATAACCAGGATGAAAATCTGTTAGGACAAAACTGCAGCATTCATCTTGGCTAATTTGTAAACAGGGTTAAGAATGCAAGTCAGATTTGTTTCTCTCTCTCTCTCTCTCATCACAAAACACCAACAACAACACTTCAAACATATTCCCTTCATAAAAAAACACATCTACTGTACTGTGATTCAGTCAGTGTGAAATCAATAACATGTTCTATGTGCAACACAAGACAATCAAAAGATCCACTGGATAAAGTATATCCTAGTACAAAAGCATAGGATTGTATACGGTAAAACAAAAGAAAGAAGATGACTTGATAATGATCACAACGGAATTAGAGTCAAGCCTTTCTTGGAGATGCACTTGAGTAAAAGATAAAATATCATCAGTGTGATGGAGAATCAAAGAGAAACGGTTTAATTTACATCTATTTCTTGAGAAATGTATCATGCATTGCTTGTGTAGAAATACTGAAGAATTAATGAAATAAACACCAAAATAGTGCATCACCTTTAAAGGTCAGGGTCAAAAGAGGGTCAGATCTCATACCTCAGAGATATAAAAACAGCCGACGACGAGAGACTCCTGGGGGAGAGCAGTACAGCCGCATGCTGTAAAAACAACTATTGCTTTAATTTAATGAATGAGCGGAAAGAAACAAGGACAAAGAGAACACCTGGTCACTGACTCACTCGCATGCAGGCTCTCTCTCTACAAGAAAAACAACAAGGCCATTCCACTCCTCTGGGGGTTTAGGCTAAATAGGCCTGCAGCCGCTGATGTGGCAGGGTAATATCTCATTCCCACAGGAAGCTTTGATGATGACGACCAGCCAGAGCCTCTCCGTTGATTAAATCATTTAAAATTGCATTAAAAGTCACCAGTCTGGTCGGGAAAGCTTTGAGGTATAGCGAGGAGGAGGAGGTGTCGCTCAGGATGAAGTGAGTGAAGGAGAAAAAATTAAACACTAAGTGATATTCCCACGGATGATACTGGAATGCAATGTCTCTAGTTATCATAGAGAACAAAGCATTATTCCAACCATGTATGCAAACACACTCCCACACATGTTAGGGCCCTCACCCTAAACCAAAGGGCATGAGCCATTTTTTTGAGTGAAAACTGATTGCTGAACAGACACACTGATTGATTTATCACTATTTTGATTGTTGAAGTGGGACGCGCCACACCTGGCCTGAGAGAGGATCCTATTCTTTGCAGACCGGCCTCCTGAAAAGGAAGGAGGGGAGAGAGTATCCCTGCTGACAGCCGAAGACTCCTGCCAGAGAAGCATAATGTAACATACGCCGACAGTTAGCACCAACAGTGCCAACGTCACCGCAGGAGCCACCGATGTCAGCAACTCCACTCTTTTTTTGGGTAAATGCTTTTGAAGGAAACAGGATCTTAGGAATGGAGGAGATAAAAGACCACTGTCAGGGATCTTTTAAATACATCAGAACCTGCAGAGTTTGTAGCTTCACTGTGCTACGAACACATTATCTGTAATCATTGGTCTTCAATGAGATGGTTTGGTCAAAAAGGAAGCAAGAGTGTTCTGAATGTGATGGTAACCTCCAAGCATAGGTATGAGGAAGTGGCGACAAAGGAGGAAGGGAGGAAGAGAAATGCAGTGTGCAAGGACTATTGTAGGCATTTCATCCGCTACATACTTTCTACTCAGCTGTTCCTGTCAGACCTCAGCTGGTTGTGAAACCAAAGGCTTGTATTCTTTGGCTGAGTGACAACCAAACCAAAACTGCTCACCAGATAGACTAAGTATATTTTAGGTGTGCAAAATCTCATACATTCTGAGGCTACATTCACACTCTTTTTTCCCCTCTTTCTCTCCTTGTCAGAATCATTCTTACTCGTGGCAGTCTATTCTATACTTGCTACCAAATGTGATGCTACTTCCCTGCATTAGAGCGCCCCTCAATGGACAGTTTGACCTCTTGGGTGATGAAGGAGGGCCTTGTGTGAATGGAGGTGCTTAATTGAGGGTGTGGCCCTTCGTCTCCCTTCATACTGTATCTTTGGAGGCCAGGTGAGGACCAGCGCCTCTGAGAAGCACCTAGCGCAGCCTGCATTGCTCCCATCCCTGCCCCTGCAAAAGCAGAGCCCTCCGTGTGCAAGTGGTAACTGCTCTGGCTTCTTGGATGCTCTGCTGAGGTCCTACTTTGTCTGATGGGTGTCTCAGGGTGCCCAACAACCCCAAAATGTGTGGCTTCTTCCTTATCGACCGCATCTTTTTCCCCATCCCTCTGTCTCTCTCTGTGGATGCGGTCTAGCCTGAAATGAGACTGAGGCCGTGACTGCTGAGGGGCAGGGGGCCCCATGAGCTGGTGACCAGGTCCTGGTGTAGCATTGGTTTTGCTCAAAGTCCTGGACATGTTCTGCTGTTGTTGTTGTTGCTGCTGCTGGGAATGATGGTGCTGTGGTTGTTTCTGCTGCTGTGGCTGAAGCTGCTGCTGTAGGGTGATGGACACACACACATCTCCTACTTGCAGATGATGGCAGGCCAAGCCGTAGAGCTGGGCTGTGCGCTCAGGGCTGCAGGACGACCAGCCCTGCCCAAACACAAAAAAGGGGTGCTCCGGGGGCACATCAATGGTCACTTTGCTCTGCTGCTCCCCCACAGTGAAGTGAAGCGACACAAGGCCTGGTCTTTGCTGGCTGGCACGGATGTCCACCACCATGCTGGAGTCAATCTTAAGCCCGCCACTCACCTCAGCGCTCCGCACAAAGTCCTGAGTCTGCAGATCCTCCACACGCTTCAGTTCCCCAGTGGCCAGCTGGATAATGGCTCCCTTCATGAAATGTGACGGGTTTGAGGGAGCCGAGGCAGGAGCGAGGCTTGAAGCTAAGGCCTGTGTCACATCTGCTGTAGGCTGGAGAGGAAGCTGCTGGGGGAGCTGCTGCTGAGCTGTGGTCAACTCCACTCTTTCAAGGAGGCACACTCTGGCTGAAGAGTCAGAGGCTTTAAAGCTTGGGTTAGGGGAGGCCATGGTGGTAGAGGCATGGCTTGCTGAGGCATCATTAGCCTGTCCTGGGTAGTGTTGCTGTGGTGGTTGGAGCTGATGCTGCACGTGATACTCCAAAGGAATAAGAACTGGTTGCCCATTGGCAAGCATGACGGCATGGCCTGGTTGTCCTGTTTGCTGCTGGAGACCGGACATTCTGGGATCATTGTAACTCACAGTCTGGGCCGTGTATGCAGTCCGGCCGGACTCTTCATGGATATCTCTGGTTCTATGGGCCCCCTGAGAGAGGTTCAAGGGAGCAAAGGACACCTCTTTCCGCACTCCACCTTGGCTAGAGGAAGCCAAACGACCAACCACATGCTGCACCTGGAAGTTGATTAAAGGAATTAAGGGTTAATCAGAAAACTTTCAATTTTGCTGAAACACACAAAATGTATAAATGGCTTGTGACACGTTCCAAAAAGACATCCACGTTTTCCCACAGCAGCAGCCTGAATTACAGCATGCAAGTATGAAATATCTGTGTAGCTCAGTAACTACATTTTAAACATCTAATCCTTTGAGTCTCAAACACACTCTAACGCACAATTTCTAATGATGCATGACAGGCCTCAACATTGCTCTTCAGCAGCTTTTCTAACAAAAAGGAAGATTTGCTTTTTAAAGAAGGGAGACAACAGAATTTTGACTTTCCAAATAGGTGGCCATATATAAACCATATAGAGGCCATTTATAACATGTTGACGTCCTATTTTTTTAGCAAAAAGCTAAAATGCAGTCATTCTGGGTTTCCTTATTTTAAAACATTTTCCTTAGATCACAAGAGAGACTACAGCTATTCGCAATGGCCTTTATTTGGTATTGTTAGCATGTCTCCCTATTTGGTTGATAGAAATAAGTACTTTGCCGTTAATCATGCCAGCCAGCACAAACCAGGACCAAAACAATTTTACTTATTTAGGAATCAACATTCTTCATTTCCTTTACACCATCACAAAAGAAGTACTGAGGGTTTCACTGAGCATCAGCACGTAACCGCAGATAACAGCTTTGGCACAAAGTGGCAATTGTGGCTGTGAGTGATGCCCAATTACCTACTGACCCACAGCACACACTAAAAGGAAGGAAGCTAAGTCTAAAATGAACATGTAAAATGTAGTCTTACAAATACTGCCACAGCCACTGAAATTTCTAAAAACAAACTCAGATTATTACAACACAAATAAAGTTACTTGTTAGTGTTATTTGTCATTGTGTTGAAGTTATTCTGTCTCTATAATGCTATAAAGATATTTTACTGGGCGCCTGTATAGCGCAGTTGGTAGAGTGGGCGCCAATATATAGAGGTTAACTCCTTGACACAGCGGGTCCAGGTTAGACTCCAACCTGCGTCCCTTTGCTGCATGTCATTCCCCCTCTCTCCCTTACATGTCTTTAGCTGTCCTATCAAAATAAAGGCCTAAAATGCCCAAAAAATAATCTTGAGGATTTAAATATTGCCCTTTAGTAATGCTGCTGCTTCCAATGTTGAAAAATTATGATTTTCTTTGGATCTATTGATACTTCTTCCCTTATCTGGAGTATTTTCATTTTAATTGTGCACACTTGAAAAATGTTTAATAAAGTAAACAAGGGGTATAAATGAACAAGTAATCAGGTTTTTCCATCTCAGATTTCAACATTGTTCACAAAGCATGCGCTGCAATATGCAACAATATTATACACATTCCATTATCAAAAAGGAGCAGGGAGAAGGATCTATATTCTCTGCCCTAGTGTATTTACAAGCGTTAATTGGGTTGTTTTTAATCTCTTACCGAGAAAAAGGGTTTTGCACTTACATGTTTCTATCACCCGTTTTCGGCTAAAAATTAGTATTTGGTAATAGAGATTACCTGGAGTCAAAAGTCAAATTAGGAAGCCATGTGTCTTACCTCTAGGTCGCTGTCTGGAGTGCTGCGCTGGCCAGGTGAGCTCCTCTCTTCCAGCCTTCGGTTCAGCAGGCCTCTGTCTTGGCTATACTCCTGGGCTGCACAGTTGGATGCTACCTGTAGCAGACGTGTATTTCTGGCAGTGTAGGCTGAATCAAGTACAACCTCCCTAGTTCCCTGCTCTTTATCGCCTCCATTCATCTCTGGTTCATTCTCCTGATGAGCACTGTGTGGGTCTCTGGAGGCAGCCCTGGCGCCCTGAGGGTGATAGAAGACAGACAACCCTCGAGAGCTGAGCTCTGTTGCGGGCATGACTCCTAGTGTACCAAGGTGCTGCTGGGCAGCTTGCTCTGAAGGCAGCATCAGCGGGACACCGCTGGATACTGCAACTTTGGCAAAGGTATGAGCAGCTACCTGGGCCTGAGGAGGTGGGGAAACAACACCTTCCTGTATGACCGATGGATATGGAACAAGGTGGGAAACTGCATGGGGCTGAGGAATGGTGCCTGAGGGAGAGATTAATGATCCAGGGACAAAGCCAGGGGTTAGAGCGTAAGGTACCGCTGCATAAGGGGAACTAACAAATTGGAGAGAGGAATGAGGGATCTGGGCATACCCAAGAGGAGGATAGGAAAGGCCTGGATGCTGCAGGAGAGGAGAGTGTACAGTGTAGGCGGGAGAGATGTGGCTTAATACTGGGTGAAGACTAGTAGGCGAGTAGGTAACAGATGGAAGAGCCACTTTGTAGAGCATACCATACTGGTCAACTGGCACTGCAGGTATGCTATCAGAATTATCCACTCCATAATGAAGCCCTGGCTGAGCGCGCAGCCACTCTCCAGATGAGGTCCCGCCCTGAGTGTCACTGTTGGCTGCAGAGTTGTGGGTGGACACCACTTCATCTTCTCCAATACCAACACACACTACTGCAACCAGCACTACTGCCGCCACTGCCACCACCACCACCTCCTCCAGCAGCCCCAATTCCTACTGTCCCTCCAGCTCCACTGCTGTTACTAACTAGGAGGTCCCTCTTCTTAGGAGGCAGGCTCTCCTGGTTCCGCTCCTGAGCTTGTTTCATTGCAATCCTCTGACCAAGCAAGTGGCTTTACTGTACGGCACAGGAACTGAAACTTGCAAGCCAGTCAGCCCGCACAGGAACCAGTTGTGAAATCACCTGGCTGACCTCGTCTGCCAATTCTCCTGGAACAAAGAAAAAAAAGCAAAAGGATCTATAAGCACAATTCAATTTTTTTTTTATCCCAAGCTTGGATATTTTCCCATCACAATGGCGCTAAAATTATGAATATACATGTCAAGTTAGATGAAAATGAAAAAATGACACTATCAATATTTTCAGGATGGAAAGCATTAATGCTATACTGTGTGACTATTTAATATTTATTGACGAAGAATGTTAGAACAGGTTTCTTTGAAAAATAAACCACTAGACGGGTCCTAATACAAACCTCACTTGCCCGAGATATAAGATACTTAGAACGATCCTCATTTTGTCCGGGTCCCTTTACAGAACATACTTGAACACTGAACTGTTCTGCTTTTTAGCTGTTTGATAATTTGACTGATGGCTCCCCGACAGAGGTTCAAGGGAGCAAGAAGTTTATGAGGCCAAGTGTGGAAAGTCTGACTACATGCACTTTAGCACACGCAATGTCATTACTGCCACCTCTCAAACTGAAAGAATTCCATTAAACAGTTATGACAATATGTGATTTATTGCTTTTGGATTGTTTTCCGTATAGTTACATTGAATAATATATTGTGGAAAAATTCTTGCAGCATAACAAATATTGCTGAATGTCCTGTGCAGTGATCCAATAGTAATCAAGGGCGGCATTTTAACATAGTATCATAGGAGTCGCCCATCATACTTGTGATCGGTACCCACCATCCACATACCTTTACATCCAGTTTCTTTTTATTTCGGAGGTTGGAAAAACCTTATTTCATACTGACAGTATCATAATTATTTATTAGTTTGACCAACTCTAATTTTTTACGCTGTATAATATTTACATAATGTTTTACTTATCTACTACTTTTACCATCAAATTTAAAAATGTTTTAGATTTCATCCAATTCAGACATAGACCTATTTGATACAAAGTCTAGGATTTAAAAAGTGATGTGAGTTTGAACAAGTCTTAAATTGGAGAGCATGAGTTTAAATGACATATCCACCAGAGGATTAAACACCATGGGCTTTTCCAGCATGCTTCACAAGACATCTGAATTATCAAAAATGTACAATGGCGAGAAGCGCAGGTCTGCTTTCCCTTATGCAATGTAAAAAGCTAAGATGTGGTTCATCATGAAATTCTAGTAAAAAATGTACAACCAAGAAAGTAGTAGTAGGGAACTGCCTATTAGTTACACTGAACTCACACACACTGCAATAGCACCCTACACCATCTAGCAAAATCATGTCTGACCGCTGACACCATTACTTCTTGGTTTTGCATAATATTAATTCTATTCCAACATGAAAATGAAAAACATGCTGCAGTACAACTGTGACTGATCCACTAAGTCCTGTCAACCTTCTTTCTTTTTTAATGACAAAATGTTAAGGTTGTGGTGTAAAGCCCCACTTCATTCAACAGAGGTAAACAGAAAAACATAGATTAATCTTAAGGTAATTCATTGGACACGTTTCAAAATCAGGTTTGCCTATTTATTATAAATTAAACTAAGAACATCTGGTGTGTTTCTATCTTGTTTTCATCAGTCAAGTAATGCAATAACTCTAGAAGCAACTGGAGCCGGTAATGCAGCATGTTTTGCTGCATTACTGGCTCCAGTTCCTTCCATTACTGGACATTTTATCCTTTTATTTTGTGTCAGCAAAATTTTTATTTTGTTATATTTGCTATTTTGTATCTTAAATTCAGGGTTATACATCATTGTTTCCATCCATAATTGGACATCTACATGCCTGCTCCTAACAACATCTCATTGTACAGTACAGTCCAAATTAAAGTATCTCGTATCTCTCTCTGGTTTTTAAAGCACTTAATGGCTTAGGGCCAAAATGCATTTCTGATCTTCTACATTATGAACCACCCAGACCTCTCAGGTCGTCTGGTAATGTTTTCTGTCCCGAGTCACATCTAAACATGGAGAAGCAGCGTTCAGTTTTCATGCACCACATATCTGAAACAAAGTCCCCAAAATCTGCAGATCCGCTGCAACTCTGTTCTTTTAAATCCAGACTGAGGATCTGTATGACGCAGCCATTTCTTTTAAATCAGCTGTTTATTTCTTGCACTGCAACTTTGTTCTTGTATTTTATAACTGTCTTACTCTATGTAGCTTGTTTTTATTTTCTATTCTATTGTTTTTAATGGTCACTTAATGTTTTATCTAAAGCACTTTAAACTACCCTGTTGCGGAAATATGCTATAAAAGTAAACTTGCCTTGACTCTCTCGTATCTTGTCATCAGATTGTAATCAGACCATGATACAGACTCGAGTGGGTTCCTGGTTTCACTAAGCACGGTTGTCCAGAAAAGTCAGTAAAGCTGCTTCCTGAAACAAACCCCTCAACAGCACTAGATAAGAACCATCTGCTTTATAAATGTTGTTTTAAGTCGCCGTTTTCTTCCAGTTGACACTACACTTCAGAGTAACCCATATACTGTAAAATGTGTTGAAAAAGTGTTTACCGTTAGCTAGCTAGATAGCTTAATGGCTGACTTGGCTAAAGTTAGCTCGCAACTAGAAGTCATAATTTTCCCGTTACACAGGTAAGGGATAGCATGACACTTCGCAGATTAACACTAAACCTATATGGTAAGTTCAAATGACAGACGGTTTATGGGGCAGTTTAATTATCACTATAATTTATCACTGGGCACCAGCCCAGAGGTTCCGGCTAGTTAGCCACACGGCTAACACAGTTAGCTAGCTACATGAACTGACACAAGTCCTGCTTTACTCCCATCTGCTTACAAACACCTTGGAAATGCGAAAGAATGCGACTATCAAAGATAGCTCTGCCTTGTGGACTTACCTCCAAATGTCATCGCGAACAGGCGTTTCTTAATTTAAAAAAAAAAGTTGATATGCGGAGGGACAATTGAAGAAATCAAGGCTAAGGAGTCGAGCCCATTTCGAAGGCCAGCAGAGGCGCTCACCAATGACGTCACCACGTTTATTCAATTTCCTGTTTTTTCATACATACATGTTTTTTTTCTTGCATGATGCACTAATGTCTAGCTCGTACCCGTTCGCTTAATACATCCATGCACGTACCATGGATGTATGATAAGAACGGAACGTACACCAAGATGTAAATCAGAAAAATAAGGTTACTCTTTACATTTTTTTTTACATAAAATAGAAGCATTACATGTAAAGCTGATGCTTTTATCCAAAGCGACTTACAATTGCAATGTATCAGAGGTTGTACACCTTTGGAGCAACTAGGGGTTAAGTGTCTTGCTCAGGGACACATTGCTTGATGCATTGCAGTGGCAATTGAATCCAGGTCTCCCACAGGCAGGTGTCTTATCCACTGCGTCATCACCATTTTAACAAACAAATCTTTCCCAATTTACACCAAACAACGGTAGTAAAACAAAATTATAAAAAGTATGGAGTTGGTGTAAATGCATAAAATGTACATTCAGAAATGTTGTACAATAGGGGAAGCTGGAGCAGTGTGCACTAAAGGGATTATATAACATGGTTTTATACATCTGCATCTTTAGCCTTCTTCTGTAAAGTTGCTTGAAAAAAACAAAACAAAAATGTAATTTCAGAAAACATCCTGGGTATCTTTTTAATTACGATAAAATCTTATCACTCGTTGACTTTAATTCGGTCTGACATCTTTAGTTGCAGTAAAAAGCTGACTACAGACATGACAGGTCATCTTAGCCACACAAAACATTGGCTGAATTAATGTAGGGACTGGTCAGGGTCTATTCAAGGCCTTTGGGGGGCCCTAAGCAGAACAGTAGGCCCTTTTCACAGCAGTAGTTTTTACATGTGAATAGCAGGAAAAGGGCGTTACACATTTAGGTGCTCCCCATCTTATCAGCAATTAGTACCTCTTAAGCAAAAAAAAAAAAAAAAAAAAAAAAAAAAGTTACATTGAGGTTAAGTTTTGTTTTATTTAATGTTTATTAAATAAGATTTGGTTACATTAACATCCTACATAAAGCCATATTACTCAGATGAGGTTCTGCCACAATAAGGTACTAAATGTTATACTTCCCCTCTCCAGCTGTTAACCCTCCGTTGTCTTCGGGTCAAATTTGACCCCTTTTAAAAAACTTTCTATTTCAGAAATTTGGGTTTCTTTCAAACAAATTGTCCAAAAAGTAACGATGGTTCCCAACAACTTTCCTCACAAGTTAAATAATCAGTGACTAAAATGTGAACAAATGTAAAAACATAAATTAAATTAAAATTTAAAAAAGTGACAAAAATGTATAAATAAAAATGCCAAACAAAGTGACAAAAATGTCAAAAAAGTGACAAAACTTAAAAAAAAAAAAAGAAAACAAAAGGGAAAAGACACAAAAGGGTCAGCAAAGACAACCAAAACGTAGATAAAAGGTTTTTTTATTTGAAATTTTGACTTAGAAAAACCAAACTTTGCAGGTCGGCGGGAAGACAACACGAGGGTTAAACACTCAGGTAATGGGATCGTCCTTCAACCACAAGATGAGTGGTTCGATCTTCAGCTCCTCTTGCTACATGTCTCAAGTGTCTCTGAAGAAGACACTCACAGCTCAACACCAGGCCAATACAAAAAGTCAAATAAACTCAACAAGTCCCAGTGACCCAAAGGACAACACAAGGGTAAAGAAAACACAAGCAAATAATAGACAAAACACAAGCAAATTAAGAAAACATCTTCATTAATTTGACAACACATGCGCAACATTTAGCAAAACATGCTGCAAATACACAGAACCAAATGCATAAACGTGCTGCACAACAAACAACGCAAAATGAAAAGCACACAAAACCGAAAACAAATGCAACAGAAAAACGCTGCATCCAGTTTACACAACGAAGGGGCAAGCAGTGGCAGTGCCAGAGATTTCTTTTTGCTGGTGCTATGGGGTTGCTCTAAAGCATGGGTCTCAAACTCGCGGCCCGGGGGCCAATTGCGGCCCGCGGGATGATATTTTGTGGCCCCCTACTTGACATCAAAGTTAAGGTTAGTGCGGCCCGCGCGTTCTGAAACTTTTTGTCATTGCGCATGTCACTTATGGGCTACCGTAGTCTCGTGACAGCGGCGTAACCGTTGTCAAGCTAGCTAAGTACCCTCTGTGGCAATGCCTGAGGTTTACAATGTGATGTCTGTGTTTGTGAAATGCCACCAACCATATCAGATCTAGGGGTTTAAAGCACCGGCAGTTCCGTGCCCTTTTTTGAAGAAATAGAGGGTTTTTTTGGAATACTTGATGCGGCCCAGCTAAACCCAGACTCTACTTCCAGCGGCCCCCAAGTAAATTGAGTTTGAGACCCCTGCTCTAAAGTGACCGATACAACAGCACCATGAAACTCTGATTAGCCCACCAAACATATTTCAAATACTAGCCAACAAGACAGGTTTACACAATCATTACTGCAGCTTTCAAACAGTGTTAGGGTGACCAAACGACTTCCTTTGCCCGGACATGTTCACTTTTTACGTGGCCTACTGTCCGGCATAATTCCTGAGAGGCTGCATTGTGGGCGATTCTGCGACGCGCACATACAGGGAGCAGATCAGACAGGGAGCACATACAGAGAGCAGATCAGACAGGGAGAACATACAGAGAGCAGATCAGACAGGGAGCACACACACAGGGAGCAGATCAGACAGGGAGCACATACAGAGAGCAGATCAGACAGGGAGCAGATCAGACAGGGAGCACACACAGGGAGCAGATCAGACAGGGAGCAGATCAGACAGTGGAGCTAATACAGGGAGCAGTTCAGACAGTGAGCAGATCAGACAGTGGAGCTAATACAGGGAGCAGATCAGACAGTGAGCAGATCAGACAGTGGAGCACATACAGGGAGCAGTTCAGACAGTGGAGCACCATTGAACATAAAATCCCGAAGCGTTTGTGCAGCTTCATAACTGAACTGCAAAAAAACTTTCCGCGTACCGTCCTGGTCGGGACAAGTGGGAGGCGGAGTGCACCATGTGCAAAGTAGCACATTTGTTTCAGTGTCTAATAACAGGTGCTGGAGATCTCAAAGCTCACATGGACACCAAAAACCCTTATCTTATAACATTGAAAAGGTTTGAGATACTGTCTATTTAGTTTAAGCTGGATTTTGAAGCTGACACAGAATAGGTCATATTTGGAACATTATTTCATATTTTATTTAAAAAGAGCTATTATTTTGTTGCAGGCTCTTACAGATTTTAATTTTATTACAGAAGTTATTTTTTGGACCATAAAGCATTCATTAACCTATGAGAAGTCTGTCTGAATTTGTGTCTTGAGGCCGGGCCAAGTGTCCTCTTTTTTGGAAATCAAAATATGGTCACCCGACACAGTAGCTTATATTGGCAGAAGAGTAATGCAGCAGGCCAAATAATCACACAACCAAATACACACTTAAACACACAAAAACATACACACATGCATCCTCACACAGCATTCATTAGGCCCCTACTTGCACACATGGTAACAATAATGTAACGTTTTTCATATCTGTAGTGACTAGATCTCAATAAGCCACTGAACCTGTTTCACACACGTTTTCAGGCTATAAATAAACCAATGTCCTGTGCGCTGTATAATTTGGATTCAGTGATCCATTTATTCAGTTCTGTAAAACACATTTTCACTGTAATGTTCTGCTACAAGACAGATAAGAGGGAAGTTCTTGCATAGATCCCTATTGGATGAATCCTCACCCTGTGGCCTCGCTGTGCAATCCCCTGGTCTGTAACGTTAGGTCATAGGTTAGGCATCTTCAGAAGCAATCACGGCCGCAGTCAGGTCATCTTCCTCCGGCCGCTTTTCTTTGTCCTGGTTGTTTACCGGTTCTCCGTATCTCTGTCTTATTTACAGATTTTTTTGATAACAAAGTCTCCACACGTTGACGTAGTAGTAAAAAGACGACCCCTTACTAATGTTACACTCACTTCACCTCATCCTAACGGCTCCAAATATTGCACTCTTCTTCGTGTAAATACGTTACTGCGGAAGTAAGGTCAAAAGTTTAATGTGTGCTGCACCCATTGGCCGAATAGTTAGCTATCACCTGCTCTTGCTCAACCTTTTTGTTCTGAAAATAGTCGGTTTGTTTTATTATTATTTTTACACCACAGCAATTTCTTGGGGGTGCCATGGGAATCCTAGGCGTAGGAAGAGCAACTCCAAGGCACCGCCTATGAAGGCAAGTTTATGTCAGAGTGGATAATTTGTTTTCCTAATTTTTTTAATAAGTGTTCTATTTTTCAGTAACATATCGGCTAACTAGTGTTTACGTTAGTTGGCAAGCTCTTGTAGAAGTCAGTCTCTAACACGGGAGCTATGTAAACCTGTTGCTCATTCATAATACTGTAAAAGACAAGGGCCAAATGTAAACATCAATATGCACTTTTTATGTTGCCTCTTTCCTACAACTTTCTTCCCATTTCCAAAATATCTTCTCTCTCTCTTTGCATATTATATGTGTATATGCATATAGGCTCATGTATATCTAAGAATTATTGGGGTGCTTCCTTGTAGCTGCCTTTTAGCTTGGGTGTTTTATTTTCCCCTTTCATTGACTGAATCCCGTTTTATCACATTTTGATTATCCGTATTTTTGTATAAAGTTAAGGTTAAAAGGAATACAATTAAAATGGCAAAAAAACTCTTAATTGCTAGGACAAACTCTTGGCCCATAGGATTTATATATATTTCGATGAGTATAATCGTCACCAGGAATTTTTGTGAACAGGTTTACGTTATGAGCTGTAATGAAACTTCACAGTAATGAATTAAGTTAATAAGTTACCCATCCTCTCCAATTGTACAAACATTATTGAGAGTCCTTTTGTCACATTGTTCATGTCATTTATGATAAATGGGAGGGGGCTTGTATCGTCTGAAGTTAATAGACAAAACCAGTGGATTCTTGAGCAAGAACACATTGAAATAAAAGCCAGAATGCAAATTCATTTGAAAAATAATGTATTGGTTAGTTAACTGGTACACCTATGAGCCTTACTTTCTGTTAGGAAAAACAGCTTCAGTGTGGTACCACTGTATTTAACTAGATTTAAAGAACTGAAAACTAAAATAAGTCAAGATATAGAATATAGTTACAAAATGGTCAATCTTCCCAAAAAGGCACAGGGGATGTACAGTAGCACTAGCATTCCTCTTAAGGAACATTTGCATAACTGAATAAATACATCTGCTGCTCATCAATATCAAACTGTGCCACAGTTGAAGCACGGTCATCATGCAATTACAGCGTGCAATATTGTTAATCAGTGGAAGAACACAGCACATAAATCTCTCCAGAACATATAAAGACTAAAACAAGGATAAAAGTTATTTAAAGGAGAATTCTGGCCAATTGTTTATGTTAATCTTGATCGCTATAAATAAGAGTACTTTCGAAGAAAAAAAAAAAAATCTCAACCTGAATCGGTGCAGGAAACACTGAGTAGCTGCAGCTTTGTGTACAAGCTTCCACTGAGCTAAAACAGCAGTTAACGGGGCAAGTTTTAGAGTGCCTTTGTGTCTCTTCTCACGCACGTACGCACGCGGCTAAGGAATCTAGCACACAGATCGACACGGTCAAGCCTCCTAGTCACCAACACCAGATCGATCACACACAAAATGCATGAGCTTTAAATACCCACGGAACTGCTGCTTTATGATTTTCACAAAAGCCTGACCGAACACACTTATCAATAGCAGCTAACAGCTAGCTCTAGCAGCTAACCAGGTAAGAAAGCTACCCACCGGCAAGAACAAGACAGGGTAGGTGAATTAAAACAATGTCTGAGTTGAAAACGCATCTTGTTGTCACGCAAGGACCCTGTTCATGTTGTACAGACATATTAATTGCATTGTGTGTCTGTTAAGAGTAGGGCTGCACAATTATGGCCAAAATGATGATCACGATTATTTTGATCAAAATTTTGATCGCGATTATTCTCACGATTATTTGTTGATTTTAACCAAAACAAAATTGTATTGTCACATAGGCTATAACTGCGAGAGGGAGTGTGATGGACGCTACTCACAGAGAGACGGCTGATCATTATGAACGGGTCGAATGGCTGATACACACGTCTGTATCTTCACTGCGCTGCATTTTTATGAACTATGATATTCTCGCAGTGGGTCACATCTGTGGCCCTGGTCCAGGTCCAGGTCCCGCAGGTCCGTCTCACGCTGTTACTCTACCAACTGAAGTTAGTTGCATTCAATAACTTCTCCTGTGTTCTTCGCCGTGGCCGCCGCAATAGCAGAGTTACCACGGAAACACTGGTACAAATACAGGTTTGCCCCTTATATTTAACAATATACAGCTGTGTTAATAAAAAATTAAAACTGTAGACAAATGTCAGAAGTGTTGACCGGCGCTGTGTGGCGGGGCGGCGTGGAGAGTAAGACGAGAGATTCAACACAGGCACGGCTTTACAGACGAAATGGGTCATGTAACGCATTGCAGCGGATGCGAGGACATTAGCACCGGTGCGTCCTAGAGGAGCTAACAGCTAACAGACGCTATAGCCCCGACTAGCACTGGTCACTGCTGTTGTCTGAAAAACAACAAACTGGACAAAATGTTGCATAACTGGTAAACTATTAAATTTCGATTAATTGTGCAGCCCTAGTTAAGAGGCACAAAGGCACTTTAAAACTTGCCCCGTTAACTGCCATTTTAACTCAGTGGAAGCTTGTACGTGTAGCTGCAGCTACTCAGTGTTGCCTGCACCAATTCAGGTCGGGGATTTTTCAATTGAATGTACTTGCATATTTATAGCAATCAAGATTAACAAAAAAAAAAATTGGCCGGAATTCTCCTTTAAGTACCATTAATCAAAACTAATAATTACAAGATTTCAAGCATATGCAGTATTTATATTTGCAAAAATATTCAACAACCACATTAAACCAAAATATGTTGAGTAACGTGCAATTAATAGCATTTGGGAGAGCAGGTTCTGCACTCGCACTACACACATCTATATTAAGACACCTGAACCAGTTATTGCCAAAGAGTTTATCTGAATTTTATTGGAAACCGGTAATTCTAGCATCCAAGATTGATCCTCCTGTGTAATAAGACGAATGTTGAGTCTGTCCAGTGGTCATATATCTAAAATTACAAAGAGCTCTGATATTAAATGCTTATATTGTTATTTTGTGACATTAGGATATTACCCAGTGCTAGTTCCTCGCCAGTTTTAAATTGACACTGGTTGACTGATCCATTTCCCCTGATGTGTCTCAAACCACTCTGAAGTTCAGCAGGTGGTAAACTTCCCAGACAGAGATTTTTAAGAGTCTCCAAATAAAGTCTTTGCAGCGCATTGCAAGTTTAGCTTGCCAGAAAATTCTGATTGCACCATAAAAACCTGTTAATCTTAACACACTAATCTCACCATCACTATCCTGACTGGAAGTACAGTAACCTCACCGCTTCACTCGGTTCTATCATATTATTCCTCCAAGCAGAGTAGCATTACCTGGAAACAAGAACAAATGTATTTTCACAAATGTGTTACAAAGTATTGTTATTGGTGCATACAGTATGTTTAACCTTTCCCTATGTACAAATATCAGGCTTTTTTGTTTTAAGTAGCCTGTATGGACTATAGTTATAGCCAACTAACCTTTGTCATTTTAGTCTAAAATGTTTACACACACGCTATCCAGATCATGTATAGCTGATATTTTCCTTATCTGTCCCTTTGCTTTCAAATATTTATCCATTCCGCTACAGTTAATATGAAGTTTCTCCTCAGTGCCTTACCACAAGGCCTCTATAAAAGTTTAATAAAACCACTTCAAAAAAGAGAAGAGGAAATATCTACCACAGATTAAAGTCCTTACAGCTCAACTTTGCCCTCTAAGTATCTCCTGCTTTATGATACTAAAAATATAGGCCATTTTCTCTGCTTTAAAAATAGAGTAAATCTACAAAGTAAGACCCTGAACTTGCACTATTTGTAGCTTACAGTGAAACGCCAACACAGCCATTAAATATAATATGGGCATTTGGATCACAAAGTTTGTGCAAAGAAAAAGAAGAAGAAAAGAAACACCTCATTACATTCAACCAGGACAGACCTTTGTTTTTACCAGATAGTAAAATACTTATCTGGTAGCAGGGCTATTTTCTGTTCCTCTTGGTAAAATATAATTACTTTTCCTGGAAGGTACAAACAAATTGAGTACTTGGAAATCTACAACACAGGATTACAGCCACATGTGAAAAAATGTATTTGAGTTCCGAGTTTAAAGTCAGAATTCTGACTTTTTTTTAACTTAAAAAGAAAACTCTAAACTCTTACTTTAAACTCAGAACTTGAATAACATTTTCACATGTGGCCCCAATCCCCTTTAGTAGAAATCAGTGTTCAGTGAAATGCATCATTGCTGCTGCAGTAAAAACGGGCATTTTCAAATTTCAAGCATTGCTTTTTTTGGATTACATTTTTCAAGTCTATTACAGTGGGGAAGTCTTACTGACACAAGAACTCAACAAAAGAACAACTAAACTGATGGCATTGCTACACACATACTTAGTTCAAGTTTAATTATTACTTTTAAAATGTGCATTAAATCACAGTTAAATTAAATCGTGGAGAGGAAGCTCAACTTGAAAAATTAAATATCCAAAAGAGTAGTTTTCTTGAGGAATACCTAAGCGGAAGTACACACGAAAATATATCTATAATACAAATGCATTAAGTATGATGAGCTTTCACAGTCAGAGGAGACCTCACAGTAACAACTCACTGGCCAATGAGGAGGATGTGCTTTGTTAATCTGAATTCCTCAACTGTAACAATAACTGGACAATGATTCAGTCCTAAAGAGGACACTTCAGTTTAGAAAATTACCTCAGAATTAAATGCAGCATCAACAGTGCAAATTCTAGCTTATAAATTATTAAAAATCAGAAGTCCAAAGTTAGTTTTTTCTATTTCTAATTTTTCTTCTTGGTATTTAAGAAATAGGTAATAGAAAATAAGTTGATTAATTGATACACAAACAAACATGTACTGAGCTCAGAAAGGTGAACCATAAAGCCCTGCGTGTTCAGAGAGAGTCATTAGCAAGAGTCTCTGTAGAGAGCCAAATCTTCGCTCCATTCAGAAATTTGCTAATGGGGGTACCTTGAAAACTGCGGCGACATAGGTTTCCCGTTGGGGTGAAAGGAAAGGAGGAGGTAAGAAAATCTGTAGGTGTAGGGGAAGTGGCCTTAAAATACATCCTCCTTTGGCCTGACAAGGGCCTACTTGGGTTGGGGAGTGGCATGGTTCCACTGGGTCCCTTATACTGCCTGAGCTGGCTCTGCAGTATCTCAATTTCATCGACCAGTTGGGAAAGCTTGTGGTAGGCAGTGATGGGACCTCCTTTGGGAATGCAGGCTTCAGGAACCCAGCGTAGAAAGTAGAGCTTCCAGAGAGCCATGTGTGAGGGCAAGAGCAGGGGAATCAGGAGGCCCTGCTGGTCAGCAGCTCGAGAGAACCAGTCTCTGAAGAAGCGCTCTGACGGGCTTTCGTCTTTCACTGGTGAAAATTCAGGCTTCAGCTCCGACGCCAGAGAGCCCCGTCGGGTCAATGAATCCTCTCCGATCTTCAGTCCGTTGCGCAGAGATCCATGCATTCCTCGCAATGTGGAACTGTAGTTTTTTTGCTGAAGGAAGGACACACATGCTTAGTGAGAATTAATTCTAACGCCAGGTTCTCAATTAGTGCATCTCCATCTGCGTTATTAAATACTCATGATGCTGAAACCTACAACTTTTTTTTTGTGAGTGTAATAATTCACCTTCTGTGTGTTTTCTGAAGCTGCTGATGACACAAAAACTAAACGGTGCTCATAAAATAATTAAAACTGCTGACTGGCTGGATTAGTCATGTTAAATATTTACTCCCATCAGAAACTGTGTATTTCAGCAAAATTCATACTGTACAAAAAAAGTAACCCCTACCAGCCTGAGGTAATTGTAGGATCAGTCAGAGGATTGAGGTGACCCATTTCGAAAATACCTACACATTTATCATTATAGATCCTAGTCTGATCTTGAAAATACAAAAGCTATTGTGCGACAAGCACCTTAAAATTACTTAATTTACACACTATGATATCTAGCTTGCAAAAGAAACAGGAAAAGACAACCTCTAATAGCAAACTTCAAAAAAAAAAAAAAAAAAAAAAAAAAAAAACTAAATATCTTTTACTTAATTGAATTCCTGAGAAAAAAGGAAATTAAACTGTGGTAAAAAGTATTTGTGCATTAACCAATATGAAAAAAAGTACAAGGACTAGAGTGTACATTGATGGTTTTGGGTGCAGGCATGTAACCAGCACTAAAAACAAGCTACATGACCGTAAACAGGAAGGTTACACCTCTATTCAACATGACAGAAAAACCATTAAACTAAGGTTAAAAGTCTACTCTGAAATTTGAGTGTTTGTTATATATCCCATGTAGTAAAAGGAGTTAGCATACAATTGCTACTGCTACCAGATATTACCCCTATAAACTTGTAGAGCTCAGTGTATTATGTACCTTTGTGCGTCTAAAGGTTTTCACTTCTCCATTCTGAACACAGGCCGCTCCTTTGCCTACGTACATGGGGTTGTTAAAGAGGGTTTGGTCTTTGGTGGAGAACTGCTGTGACCAGTCCCAAACAGGAGGGAAATACACAGTCTGCTCTTCTCCTTGAGGGATGGCTTTAATCTTGGCAAAGTCCTGTAGAGTAAACACAAGGGTATTTATACTCTGGAAGATTTTCAGTGTGTATAATATTGTTTTCGGTATAATAATATGTACAGACTTGAGATAACAATCCAGTACATAAACCAAAAAAGACAACTGCCATGATTTGCTTTTGTCAATTCATTTAGTTACTTTCCAGACCACAGCTAAATGTGCGCTCGTCTTGGTGCATTATGTAGCACTGTTTCTTGTGAGGAGAGAGAGAGAGAGAGAGAGAGACAGAGACAGAGACAGAGACAGAGACAGAGAGAGAGAGAGAGAGAAATTATAGTCTTTGACATGAGACGATACCCCAAAAACATGTAGCTTTTTTACACACCATCACCTGGAATTATAACATGTGTTTTTTATTCTTTATTATTTTTTGTCATTACTTAGAATTCCCCATGGAGGCAACAGAAACTATGCACTATAGCTTTAAACAACTACAATATTTGCAAAATGTTCTCATATAATTGATTTAAACATATTAAAAGGATTATGGTGGAATCTGTTGCATTTGGGGCACAGCATTATTCACTGTGGTATTTCCATGTAGTATAGTCATTAAAATGAACTAAATAAATTAATACACAATCGTGTGTGTGTTTATCTCACCATCAAGTGCTGAGCTCGCTGTTGGGAAGAATTGAAGAGAAAAGTACTGAAGAGTGGGATCCACATGCTGTCACTCAGTACTGTCAGATAGGCCTCTGTGAACTCGAATGCTGCTGGGTACTGGTTCATCATTTGCCACACACAGTCCAGGAACAGCAAGAACAGTGGAGACTAGACCGAGAGAACAGAGAAAAGCTTGAGTCTTGGCATTTCTATTAGATCTAGGAGTGGGTTATTTACGGTCAGACAAATACCTCCTCTTTTTCATTCTTCTTTAAGTGGTTGCATCTGTCCAAGAAGCGATGGCCAGCCATCACCCACTCCTTCTGCACCAAACTCTGAAAGCCAATGAGGCTGCGATAATGAGGGTCCAACATGAGCTGCACCAAGGAGGACACTACACAGTTCAGGTCTCGGTCTTCCTCCTCTGTACAAGTAGATCAAAGAAGAAACCAAAAGATTAAATAAGTCGTTTGCAAGGCAAGCACTTCAGAGGACACACTGATGGCTAAAATATGGCAATGTTTGGAATTTGACCACAATATTTTTAAATTTTACTTTGGCTGGTGTGCAACATGTGATTGAAGTCAAGCACTGGTACAATATCACAATTAAAAGGAATAAGAAAATCAGAAGTTAAGTTCACCATCAAGCACAATGCGGTAAAGTAAAGAAATGCTGTAGCTCTGCAAAACCCTGGCTTGAAACTGTGAGGCTTGCACTCAGAATAATATGGGGACTAATGTTACTAAAGAAAAAAGTTTTACCTTGTAGAATGACTGAAGCATTCTTTCCATCCAAGTAGTACACTATATCAGCTGAATGTTTCAGGAAAGCCCTTGAGTCACAAACGGAGCATAAATGTTAACCAATTTTGAAAAACATGTATTACTATTTTCTAAGTTACCACTTTAGTACGGTGTACCAAAGAAAAACATCAGTGTCTTGGCAAGATATAAACTTCATAAGTGCTTGTGCTACTAATAGCACAGGCAAGCAGACCATTGATTTTGAGGCTGAATAATCATGCTGTAACTAATCTCATGAGTGTACATTTCTACAAAACACTACAGAAATATACATACAATGTACTTCCATAGATACATTATTGGATGTGTAATGAATGTAATGAGTGTAAATGCATCTTAAATAGGACAATACAAAAGTAATAAAAGATGTTCATGCAGGTATGTTTTGTTCTAAAAAGCCAGCAAAACATTTTTGTTTTTGACACTTAATAAACTACACTGTATATACATTTGTAAAGAGCTATCATACAGCTTTAGGTTGTGTACCTACCTGACATACTCCAGCCATCGTGAGTTTTCAATTGATGATAGCCACCTCTCTTCTGACTCCTCAAAAGGATCTGCACACAATTAAAAACAGTTAAACACGCCTATAAAACAATACAAAGCATGTCAAGAAATCCTTTCCATTTCTTAAAATAAATGTGCATTGAGATATATTTCACACAAACGGTGTATGGATACGTGCAGGGGTTATTATCGTTATTACACTATTGAAAGTGTCATTGAGGCTCACCTATGACACAGATCTGCCTGACTTTAACAAAGGCACTCTGGATGTCCTGGATGTTAGGCAGAGACTTGTCTAGATCACACCGGACAACTTCACTGCGCTGTGGGTGGCTTTTTGTGATGGCGGTGAAGACCCTACAACAACACAAGACATCAATGACTGGGTTAAGGATGTCTTAAAACAACTAAAGTCACATCTCAGCACTACATCATTTGTATATTCAGAACATTGGCATAACCTGCTTTATTACCAAAAAAAACTTTAAAAAAAAAAAGTTCTGAATTGTATAAAATTAAGAAAAATCTCAATATTTTATTATTCATCTGCTGTATTTGAACATCTGTTTGCCGTTATTTAATTACAGTGTGAAAGTGCAAAAGAGAGTAGAAACAACACATTTAATACATGTTCTGAATCTGAATAAAGTAAAGGAGTTTGGTATACTTTTGATAGATCTTCCTCTGCTGCAATGGATCATTTATGCTGGCCATGCGGACAAGAGCACTTCCATTTGGGTGATTCCAGCACCAGAGCTACAAGGTAGAATGGACAGAAATCAGTACTCTTATCAATCAAACTGGAAGGTACTAGGAACCGACAGCTAATGATTACAAATTAGTCCATTGTTGGCCCTTGAATGTGCTAATGAAATAGCATTATAGGCCTAATAATAAATAATGGAAAGGAATAAAGGAAGTATTCCTAAGCAAAGCTAGATAATCAGCACACGTTAAATGGAGATATCAGAAAACTCACTGGGATGCGCTGATCAGTGAAGAATATGGAGTACTGCTTTAGATCCTGATCTGCCAGAGAAACTGGGACCACAATGTACTCTGGAAGACTAAAAAGAAGAGTGAACGAAAGACTGGTGTTACACAGAAATCAAAGACAGGACACCAATAAAAAAACAAAAGAAAACCAAAAAATATATCTAATAAAAAGTATTTTAATGTTTCCCACAACCTCCAATCTTAGTCAGAAAATGAAGGACATCCTGATGAACATTTAGGTCATATATTATATGACTTATCTATGCCCAACTTTTTCATATGAATAAGCTAAGTGTGTTGTTTCATGCTGACATACCATAATATTGTACTAATGGTACTACAAGCCTTGGTTATTGAACTGTAAATAACTAGTTAACTCTGTATTTGCTTTGCCTGTCCCAAATATCAAAACGGGTGAGTATTTGTATTTAGCAGTAAGTTTTGTGTTTGAGGGAAAGCTGAATCATACCGTAGCTTAAGTATTGTTTTAGCCCCATGGTGCAGTTTGGTGCAAGCTAAAATGTAATTTTAGGTTTTTCTCAAACTCCACATAAAACACTGTACAATCCTTACTTTGAAACCTACCATGATGTCACCGCTGAACTGAATAGCACAGATTATCCAAAATAGACTTGCATTTACCGAGACATTCACAGAGCTATTTTTCCTTAAGTCACTCATGATGCAGGGGAAAAAAATCTTACAGTGTAAATATACTTGCCAAAACATACCAGGTATGAGTAAAGGGCGACATTTAGAGGGTCTGTAACAACTGTCAAGTGAAGGTGCAACAGACATACTCCACCTGCGATAACTATCATAAAACAAACAAGAGATGAAAACCTTAGTGAGATGACATAACTCTCGTTGATGGAGCACACCCTCCACTCTGATGCCCCAGTTCTCTTGATCTCCCGATCCCAGTCTGATGGACGGTCAAAAATGGTGGTCCTTAATCCTCCTCGAGGGGTGGAACCATTGACATGCTCTTCTGGAAATAAATACACAGAATATTTCTGGTGCATAACGCGGAGAAATTAAACATGGATAGTCAAATTTGAAATTGATACTTTTCAAATGTGGAATAAGAGGAAAATAACTGTTTAAAAACATATTTTAGAAGAAATCACAGAAATATAGCATGCTACACAAATACCTTTAGATGCATGGTATCGCCGTCCTTGATACTCAAAGCCAAACAGCAGTTGAAGATCAGCTGGATGGGAATAGTGGGCAATAGCAAGGCAAACCTAGAATAGCAAAAGATTACTTTAATGGGGCATACAATACATGTTCAGAATGGAGGAATCAATTACAAATTATCAAGGCAGATTAAGCATCATCATAACTATTCAGCTTTAAAACTCTGGTACACTCAAGAGTGTTAAAATTAGGTACATTCTTTAACCATACAAACACAAGAAGAAGTGAAACCTGGGAAACCAAATATTTAACCGAAATCCTACTGCTCTGGGTTTATAGGACTGAATCTTCCTGTGGCTCCACTAGAATTACACAAAGCAGTCCATTCAGTAGTAAAGCTGTGAATAACATGAGGACACAGAAAAGGCGTGTGCGTGTGTGCTCCCAACTCTGTAATTTCCTATGGCAAAATAAGCTATTATAGGTTGGGTTAATTCCATATGTCACAAAAAAAAAAAAAAGAACTGTGCCTCATTTTAGATTCACACTGTAATTACATGCAGGAGTGAGACCGGGCAGACTCCTTTCTAGTTTGGGTGCTCTATACATAATCATTCTTCCATATTCTGTTGTAAGCACTAGAATACATAAAAGGGAAAAGTGTATTTTGAAAAAATTTAAAAAGAGACTTGTAACACTGGTGGTAGTCATGAGACAGTCCAATGCAGTGCCATACTTTAATGAAGTTTAATCCAAATGCATGTAAATCCATGCTATGGAGCTCCATGTCCTCCTAAACCTACTCACAACTGCTCCCAGATGACATGGGAGATCAGACATGCGACTATGTATATTCACATTCATGTCCATTTCACTGGCAAACTGTAGAGATTTGCCGCTGCCTTACCCTTGTGGGTCATGTCGAGAGGCTGCAGGTAGCCAAGAGCTCCTTAAGACCTTGGTGCACATAATACACAAATACATGTCTATTTCCAGGCCTTCTACAACTTTGGATACCACAATGATTTTAATGCAACATCTGTGCTTAGAGAGCGTGAGTGCTCAATGTTTGTTTTCAGTTGGTTAAGTTTAACTATCAAGCAATCACATGTACCCAGGGCATGTTCTGTTCAAGGTGACAATTTCCAGATTAGATTTTGCCTTAAAAAAGGGGCTCGTAAGTCTTTGTAAATTCAGTCAAAACCTGAGTTGCTGCTAGTTACCAGTTACAGTTCAACCCACCACACAACTGACAACATGGCCTTTAAGGCTGCATGACACTTGACCACAATTTCTGTTCTTATTAAATTGTTTTAGCTGGGCTTTAAGTGAAAGCCTTTACACAGCTGGTCACTGTATCTGCATAACAAGGATTACCTTTTAAAAAAAAAAAAAAAAAGGAGAATTTCGGTTGATTCCAACACATAGCTCTTTTTGCAAATTTGGAGTGCTTTTTTTTTTTTTGGAGAGAAAAACAATCGGTGCTGCCTACACCGTGTTTTCCTTCTGCTAGCGTTAGCACCCAGCAGGCTTAAACAGGGCAAGTTTTAAACGTGTTTTTAGCCTCTTAACATGTTCAAAATGTCATTAAAAGTGCCTACCTATGTGAAGTGATTCATTCTGAGTGAACACAGTGAATCTGACTGCTGTAGATGTGAAAGAAATGCATGAAAGTTGTGCTAAATCAGCTCTGTTTAGTTCCTGTGTTGATACTCCAAGGAGTGCTTAGGGACCGTCTAAAAACTACAACACAGAAAAGAGATACCAACATTTTTTTAAAGTTAGGGCTATAGTACAACTAGCAGGAGACAAGTTATAACTGAGGGACGTTTGGAGACACTACCTTATCTATTCGTTAAATTGATAGCTTACAAATTTTTGTTTTATCCCTTTTCTGCATTGTAGTTTGTAGACAGTCCCTAAGCTCTCCAACTGCCCTCTCAACACAGGAACTAAACACAGCTGAATTAGCACAACAAACTTACAAATTTACAAACAGAGCTAAGTGTTGGAATTGACCCCAAAATATCATGACTGTATGTATGACAATGTATTGAGGAGGTATTTAATTTTTTTGGTTGAATGGCTACTAAACAGATGTTGCTGATTTACAGGTTCGTCAACTACGCTCTAATCAGAAGAATGAAACATCAGTCCATCTGATCTCTCTGTGCAGGAGATGAGTCAGAGTCATGCTGCCAGTTGATCCTACAATCAGGATAATTCTCAGTTTCTTTGCCTTGAATAAGCATTGTTCTCAATGTGTCTTATTCATTGTTTGGCTAATGACCACACTGAAAATGCCTTTTAAGTAGTTAGTTTTTCTATTCAGATAGAGGCTGAGAGAGTGGCACATAAAAGTTGGTATGGTATAAACATCCTTGTTGCTGAGGAAGTGGTCAAAGCACTGTAACGGATTGTGTGTATGTACGAGCTCACACAGTCAGGAAAGGAAAAGTTGGTCCGCAACAAGTAACAGGGAAATGGATAGGGGGAACTGAGAAAAGGGAAATACATGGTTAATACTAACCAATACTCATTTGGATACAGCCAGGTTGTTTTTGGCATTTCATAAATTTGACCATTTCCATTTAGTCTGCTCAAGAACCACCTAGACCTTAAGTCAATACGAGTGTAACAAGCATTATTCCGATACTGATTTTATATTATATTTTATATTAGCCTTGCCTTTATATCAAAGTGATTTCAGTATCACTCACCTTTTTGGCGCTCTCAGGCCCAGCCTCATCAAAGCAGAACCTAATGATGCGCAAGTCTTTGCAATAGAGGATGAGCTCTGTCGGGTTGAACTTCAGCTTCTGGTTTGACCCCAATACTTTCTTCTTCCCCTTTGTATCATTTGCTGAGAGGAACAAACAAAAAATATGACTACAACTTCCTCTAATGCAGATGCCAATGCTAAGCTTGGCTTTGCCTACAAGATAGCATGACATGGGTAGTACCAATGGATATCTTGGGATGTAATATTTATGTGTTATCAAGATCTTTAGTCTAGCTTTACAATGGAGCTACAGCCTGTTAAAGACCGTAACGTTGGCCAAGATTGCCAGTGGTACTGTTCTTTTAGGGTTAAAAGATCAATGTCTGTATTTTATGAATCAATGGTAGATCTTTCAACTGAAGACCAATTTGAATAGGAAAAGTAGTTTTTGGCCCTAATTATTATTATTATTATTATTATTATTATTATTATTATTATTATTATTAATAATAATAAAGTTGTCTTTAGTAACCCGGACAGCTCAAAAACAAGCTGGATGAAACAAAGCCTCATGCTTTATCACTGTAACACAACAAACCGTGCTCTGGGCAGTTGGCCTTGCAGGGTCAGCAATCGACAGCAACGCGATATATATAAACACGACTAATCCCAGCCAGGCTGCACTGCCACTAAACACTGCCTTAGCTGTTACATCACTTGTTATCAGATTGCTGACCAGGAAAGACCAACAAATGAGACCAGTTAACCACGCTGTCAAAGATTATTAGGGGGCCCATCTATCTTTAATTCTGATTGTAGCTCACTTCTGTAAAATGACAGACGGAAGGATGCTAAATGTTTCTTGTGAAACGGGCGATTGAGTAAGAGACTAAGCAAAATGCTAACATTAGCTTGCTTGTATTAATACCATTAGGAAAGTTATAGTTGGGGTATTCTGGCTACTGATTGGATGAAATTATACATTTTGAATTAACATCATGGGCTCTGGTAACAACAAATCCACATGCAATTCAATAGGTTAATGTCAAACATGACAATAGCAAACTTGCAGAAAACAAAGTTAAGGTTTTGCCATGCATGTTATGATACACCAAATGTACCCGTTACTACTTGCTCCAGACAGGTGAGGGGGATGTCGTGTTCTCCAAGCAGGAGGTGGGACAACTGGGACTTCTGTGGTAAAGGCAAACAACAACTAGTATGTGTGACATTCTGTAGACATTATTTTACACCATAACTCACTGAAATATTATCTAAAACACTGGGGGGTAGATAGAGTTTATCCGCTCTGACTGAATAATGATTACGTTCTGTTTATTATGGCAACACATTCCACATAGCTGGAAATGACGTCTGTTCTTTTACTTCTTGTGCGATACCACCAACAATGTAGTGCAGGAAAGTACACACATTTTCCTTCCTCCTTGTCAGCTGCACTGCACAAACAAATATGGCTAAGGAAATAGAAGTATTGAAGCTATTCTGCAGTATGCTGTTGCCTGGTGCCACCAATAGATTTCCCAAATATAAAGATAAAACTATTACCATAGGAGACCATTCTTTGTTTGAAGCCTGATAAAACCCACACTTTAAAAAAACTGCATAAGGAATTTACAAAACATTGATTTTGACAGTCTTTCATGACATCAGACCAACATCCTTACATCTTTTACGTCTAAAAATGACTAAATATCTACAACAGCACATTTTGACTGATTTAAGGTCAGACTACACAAATACCTGTTTAGAAGGGGCATCTTGAGGGATGAAAGAGACCTTAAAGTTGGTGCATATCAACTTCCCCCAAAGGTCATCCTGGCTGCTTTCAGCGCTGATGCATTTCCTCACAAAGTTCACCTCATTAACTACGATCTCCCCTGGTGACAAACAAATAAGAGAGAAAAAGATGCCACTACAGTTGAAGGAAGAATACATAAAGTGAAAATTACAAATAAATGAGATTAAGATTAAATGGCTTAGCTTTGAGTTTCTGAACATACCAGTAATTGCCAGTCTACCATGAATTTAGAGTCAACCGGTTACCAGTCTAAGAAGTTTAACTAGTCTAACAGACTGGAGAATGTAAAGTTAGAGAATCTTACTGTGCTGAGGGCTAACAGGTTCAAAAGTGATATGTAATATACATTTTTTCTAACTGTGCAATACAAAAGTACAATACAAAAAATTTCAAAATTTAAGTGCCACATTTTGTGATTCTCCAGAAGCATTGCAAGCACTGTGAAACATGATTTTCTTTGATTTCATCAATGCGTATGCAATCAAGCAGGAGGCTGAGGTCACTTAGATATAAATCATCTGTCTCCAATGCTCTTCTATTAGAGTACTGTAGCATTGTTGTTAAAAGGCCATTTTTCAAAAACTAAAGTTACTGTGAATCACTTTAAAAAGCTACTATATCCAAAGTTTCTGTTGGGCAGAAAAAGTCAAAATGACCTGCACAAAGTGCTACATACAAGCCTTAGGTAGGCATGTTCATATCTTTTATGAGTAACATGACACTTATCTCTTAACATGACCACAAATCATTAATGTTGCTATAAAACGTTGCCGCAGGGATATTCAAAAGATGACAACTGGGGCAGCAGTGGAGTTGTACAGACATATTCACATCAAAAGGACTGCCTCGGAGCAGCATGTAGCAAATGCACAGTATGATAAAAACAAGCAGCCTGAAACCAACATGAAACCGGTTTAGCAGGTCCTCAATTAAAATTCTCATGTCAACCTCAACCTTAACAAAAGCACAGCAGGTTTTCAAATGTAGATTTTTAAGATTACTTTAATGACCTTAAAAAGATCTTGAAAATTGACAAACTACTAATGAGACTTACTAGCGCTCTCAGTTAAACGCAAACCAATTTTAATGGCATCAATTTTTTTTTTTTAATCGCAAGATTAACGTTCCTTTTGGCCTAGCAAACTTTGTATCTTGTTCACATGCTGTTGCAACAACTAGTAACGTTGGAAAAACTGCAACACCACACCAGATCTAGCTAGACCGGAAACAAAACAATCCGATTCACTTGTCCATGTTGATAAGAGCATTAAAATGAGGGAAAAAAAAAAAAAAAAAAAAAAAAAAAAAGGTACAAAAGAAATTAAGGGACATTTAGAATAGTTAAATGTGTGATTAATTGGGATTAATTGCGAGTTAACTATGACATTAATGCGATTAAATATTTGAATCATTTGACAGCACTAGTTTTTACTTCAAATAGCCCACAATGTAACATACAATACAAAGGGTGCGAGCCACTCCCATGAGGCTCCAAAAATCAACTGCTCAGGCCTGAACCAGAATAAAACACTGAAATGAAAGCTTTCCTGTTGCTCCAGTTTTTTTCAACTCACTACACCAAGACTTTGGTGCCATAATGGGAAATAGCCATTGATTGGCACAGCTTGAGAGAATTAGGAACTCTGTACGTAAAACAAATTTTAAATGTTATAAAGCAATTGTTTCTTTAAAAAAAAAAAAAAAAGGTATCTTTCCACAGCTGAGAGGTGGAAACAATGTAATTATGTAAATATATAGTGGAGTAAAGGCATCCAGAGCTGATTAATGAAGTCACATCACCTCAGTGTGTGATGTAAATTCGAGTTTCTCTGTTCTTTTTCTTGATAGCCAGCCTGACTGTGCATGAAGCTGTGAAAAAATTTATTTCAAGTACAGCCACTTTAAAAGCTTTAGCTCATAGTTTCTGTCGCCCCCACCCCCATGAGGAATTCTATGTAATGACAAGAAAACTGTTGGCTTGTCAACATAATACAAGCCCTACGTGAATGCACTACCCCCCCTTTCTTCAACGCAGTTGCTAGTAGCCAAGGAGGACACGGAGGATTAAAAAAAAAACAAGATGGACTCTTCTGAAGAGGTAATTATCTTCACTCGAGTTTCTACGTGGGAAAAATGTGAGATGTCCAAGATATCTAAAAATGACAATGACAGAAACTGAACAAGCATCTGATTATGTATAAAGCAATAAGTAAACATTTATTTGTGATGTCAACTATTCTCAGGATTATGCAGAAGATAGACTTACCTTGAATTAACTTGGGCTCCAACTTTTTAATAGGCGGTTCAATAGTTTTCTTCACATCAGTCTAGAGAAAAAGCAGAAGTCAAATCAGATTTAGTTAAACACTAGTCTCGCATTGCCAGAACTTCCTCCACAGGACTAGAAGGTCTGGCTAGTCCACACAACATTACGGGATAAGAGAAAAAACGTGATCTGGTTTATTGGCATTTGTTTTAAACCAATCCCAATCGTTTTGGGCGGCGCTAAACACTGGACGGAGCAATGGTGGCTCTGCATGTGTACTATTAAACGTCGTTTTAGTTGTGCAACAGTAAATTTAGATTGGACAGACAGTCTAGCTAGCTATCTGGATGTACCCTGCAGAGATCTAAGGAGCAGTTAACCATAGTCCTCATAAAATCGACAGGAGTTTAGAATGCTAATACTAAGAAAGCGGAAAGTAACAAACATCCTGCTTAAAATAAGGGACTTCCAGCAAAACCTCTGGCTGCACCTTAACAATCCCGTAAATGAAACATTGATATACTAGTTAAACACTTGTATTTCAATTGGTTAATGAATAATGGCAAAAATATGTCATTACAAGGTTGAGGTGCTAGAAAATTACCACTCATATGTATTGCAATGTAAACGCAGCATGAAAATAATTGGTTTTAAAGCTATAGTATAGTAAGAATTCTAAACAATGACACTAAAACTGTCGGCGCGTCCACACGATTGGCGTGTCCCCTCCTCCACGCTGTTGCTAGTAGCCAAGGAGGGACATGGAGGATTAAATAAAAACATGATGAACTCTTCAGAAGAGGTAATTATCTTCACTTGAGTTTCTGCTCGGGAAAGTCACCTGACTCCACAATCTTCTGAACACAGCAATTCTGAGACATACAGAGAGAGAGTTTTGTGGAACTAATGGTTTTAATTAGCTTTGTAGCAACTCATTTGGCAATTGCTTGAATGTAACAGATGTCCATTAATATAAAAACGTTACGCAATAAAGCATAAAGTTTAGAGCAGATTTTTTTTTTAGAACAGAGTTCTAATAAGACTTTCAAATTCCAAAAACGCCTAAGATTCATAGTCGCCATGTTCATGTTAGGGCTGAACAATAGTGTTTTAGCATTGACATTGCGATGTGCGCATGCGCAATAGTCACATCGCAGGGCGTTGCGATGTTGACGCTAAAACTTTTTTGCTGATAGAAAAGTAAACTTTCACCGTTCTCTTTTTACATAATTATTACCAACCGACCCTTCCACTTTAAGACAGGTAGCCATGTGGGCAACGCGTGTACGTGACAATAGTCCGAAGGGGTTTATTGTTATGGGAAGTGAGGCTCTCCGTGGGTAGAAAATTACCGTAGGCAGTGATGCGCATATTTTTCGATAGGTAGTCAGTGAAGCTACAATAGTCAGTGTTTTATGTTCACTGCAAATACAAACTAAATCACCTGACCCGTTCGTCCCAACTAACGTTACGGTTCGGAGCCGTGACGCTGGAAACGTAGCTAACACTAATCTACAACAGAAGTCTGTGTCTGATCTAACGTGATTTACACAGATTTTTGTTCTTGGATACACAAAGTTTGTTGCTAGTGAGCGTGATATGCAGGTCTGATCAATGTATCAAACAAACAGACACGCTAGTCAACCACAATTTGAAATTTAGAGGACACAACATGCAGTCATTGTCATACCATTTAGCCTGGATTGATAGTATTATATGAATACAGTGGTGTCATGTCAGTCAACCAGCGTATTTCTACCCAATTTCCCTCTCCAAAATCACTTCAGAAGAGTAGTCACAACGCTTACTTGCTATGGTGTTTGTAAAGCATTAAAGTTCAACAAAGAATGGTTCACATTAGAAAAGATCCTTTTTCATTTTCTATGTAGATGCACTCCCCTACAAAATCACCACAGCAGTCGAGAATAATTATTTCCAAATAGAGCTATTTATGTCATCTTTTAAAAATTACTTTTTCTTTTTTCATATCGCGATATACATAACAGGGGGAAAAAATATTGCAATGTTAGCTCCCCCCCCCCCCATATCATGCAGGCCTAATTCATGTTACATTAACAGTTACAACATGCAGTAACCAACTGGTGCAGTCTGTTTATAGAACTAGAAGAACCAAAAGATACACAGCAGTCAACTATCAATTAATTTAACACATTAAATTGTACAGAGAGAAAAGGCTATTACCCACGTGGTTTGGATCTTCTTTTTTGCCTTTTTCTTGCAATGCCTGGTGAAAATATACTTTAGGCATGGAAGGGCACTGCCTATTTTGTGTTCAGCCAAACAAACCACTCTATGCAAGGCATTGCAGTCCTGTTTGATGCTATTTCTGTAGTAGGCAGTGATGTTACCCATCAGGACACTCCCAATGATGCAAGAGTATAAAATTGCTCAGTATTTGAGGGGATACAGGGGGCTACACCCCAGGCGTCTGAAGTAAAACCGTCTCTGCCTTGCATTTCTCACCACTGAGTCAGTATGCAGCACCCAGGTCATGTACTTTAAACTGTCCACCCTCTCCACCGAAGACATTTTGATACTAAGGGGGGCGTAGTTCCTTCCCTACTCCTCACCAAAGTCCATTATCACCTCTTTGGTTATGCTGACATTCATGAGTACTAGGTTGTTGTCCTGACACCAGCAGGACAGACCCTCTACTCCTTTCAAGTAGGCCTGTTCATTGGTGACTGATCAGGACACAGCTGTGTGGTCAGCAAACTTGATGATGGTATATAATAATAATGCTATAAGTCGCCAAATCTTGTGCACACTTGCAGATACAGTGACAGTCTATAAGCGATTGGACATTCCTGTCTTTTTCCATTGTTGGCTCTACTCCAGTACTCTTATTTTCCTGAATCTGCATTTAGTACAGCATTAATATTCTCTGAATAATGTGCAATCACTGCAATATGTTGAGTGCATCCTAGATTGGAAGCTTTTACCTATATAAGTAATTAGCATTTTCTTTTTTAAATTTACAGTTTGCAATTGTTATGTGGTTATTACCAAGACCAGAGTATGTACATGACAATATAATGATGCTATACTCGAATCCATTAAATTTACGCATTATTGTTTTTAAATGAAAGGACAATGGAACATTTTTTTTTTTTTATCTTAATACAAAACACTTCCCAACACTAGTCTTGACTTTGCAATTACAAATACTAGTTTAGTTTGTTGCACCAGCGTCTTTAGGCAAACGCTTTGACTTGCTGTCTGGATAAGTGCATACAAGCAGGCCTACTTATTCTTTTTTTCAAAACGGTATAAGATTCCCTAGACAAGTTCACGTTTCCAAATTAAACATTGATTTGGTAGCTAATTCTAACCAGTAACATTTCCCTTGACTAACTTTGAAAACGGAAAGCAAAGGCAATCTGTTTCAGTTTCTTCATTTCCTTTGCAGCGGTGCACCGTTTCAAACTAAATATTAAAACTTGATTTTAGACGTTGATGATTCCGACCAACACAGCAAAAAGTCAGTAGGTGTTGCATACAGACTGTGACTCTTTTTCTGGCTTTCCTTTAATCTTGACCATAGTTCAATTATCAACTTTCTTTCCGCAACACCAGTCACGAGTCACGACAACTTCAGACCAAATTAATTCAAATTATTGGACACTGTATCTTAAAGTGAAACGTTAGCTACATTTGTTGTTATCAGTCACAATTAAATAACGTTACATACCTGTACAGGAGGAAGATAACACTTGAAGGTTGGTTTCGTCTGTTTGACAGAAAACATTGTTTATGTTCTCCCTTTCAGGGCGCTCGGCTGTTGCCAGTTGGGGAAAAACAACTCTAAATGAGCCGTCAATAAAGTTTAGGTCAGCCCTTAGCTGAGTATATCCGACACGTCCGTGTGTAACGTTAAAATATTCATCGAGACAGCCTGCGAGCGATGGTACTCTTCGATAAACAGTCAAGTAGCAGATTACGCTAGCTGGGTAAAAAAGTTGACAGAAGTTAACGTTGAGATGTCGGCGTTAGCTTGGTTAGCTAACTAGCTAGCATTAAGTACTACATTAAGTTTTTAAATGCCGTTTCCACGCAAAGATAAAACAAATGAAAAATAAAGTAGAGGCGCCCGTTATGTGCCTACATTTTCTTTCCACCTGTTACTGTATTAGTTACTCTCAGTGACTTCCTGAATGTCTAACTAATGCAGCCAAACGCAGAACCTGATGCTGTAAAGGACTTAGCGTTAACGGCCATGTTTATAAAGAGCCGAGGTCCAGCCCTACTTCCGGGTTCCGCTGTTGAGCTATATTTCTGCACCGAGAAATTCTTTTATCAAACTTTCTGACAAGCTGAAACAGGACACTGGGGTGTTCTGCACGTATTCTTAGCCAAATTGATGTGCACTACTATACGTTATCGTGAATATTGTTAGCCTTGTCATTTAAAATATAAAACGACCATTATTTTGTTAGCATTCATGAAGTATGCCACCCATGGACTACAACTCCCATGAGACATCGCCAGCTTTAGAGGCTTACGGTCGTGACTGTCGGTCAGTCTTAAGATTTTTAAGATTTCACAAAATATACCAACTTGCTGGAAAAACAAAATCACATTCATAAAACTATGATTATGTGTTTCATTATGTGACAGATTATCTAGATAAAACTACAATTTTATATAAATCAAACACAATGCGTACAACAAACGGTAGGCCTACCCTAAACCAACTGTAACAGCAGAGCAATAGCAACGGAAGGACCCCAACGTGGGCACATGAATTAAAGGCCTATAATGATAATCTATAATTTGGAAGCATATCTATCTAACTATTCTGGTAGGCGCTACAGAGCACTGTACGCCAAAACCAACAGATTCAGGAACAGTTTCTACCCACAAGGCATCTCTCTGAGGAACAGCTGACTTCTGACCCACAGTATTAGGTTCAATTCAGGTCAATAATCCAGTAATCACTGTCTCTGCACTGCAGCACCTGTTTACTGATTCCACTTATTTAGTATTATTCATCCCATTTTCACATCTCAATTATTATTTTTTTATTTATTCATCATTCTCATTTCCTATTTCAGAACTGTTCATATGTTCATACTGTTCATATTGTAATATAATAACATAATACTATTTATCCCAGTATCCCTGACATTATGCTCCACATTTAAATAATTTTATTGAACTCTTCATTGCACTCATGCCTCTATGTTGTTTCTGTTTAGAGTATGTATATATTGTGTATATATTAGTGTGTATATTTTTGTTTTGGTTGTTTTGTGTGTAAGCACAGTGTAAGTACCTGGCAAATAAAGCTGATTGTGATTCTGATCTATCTATCTATCTATCTATCTATCTATCTATCTATCTATCTATCTATCTATCTATCTATCTATCAGTTGTAGGCTAATCAAACCCAAAAAGAAAAATCAACCCAACACATGTGTTAACTTTATGCTGATATTTCAGACAAAACTATCACCTCATCATTTAGAAATACATTCAATTTACTAAATTATATGCACTAGATGGCACTATTGGCTCATTAGAGCTATTGGGCTGTGTACTGAATAAGGTATGGTGCTTGCTATTGGAAAATTGTCTTATTCTATTACTGTATATTCAGTAAGTGTCATGTTTGTTCTCACACAAGGTAAATTAACAAGGCATGAGGTAAGACCTTAAACATAATGTATTGATATATGCCTGCTACCACAGGAAACTAAGTTTAACCAACTTTCCTGCATATCATTTTTTTCACACTCTCAGAAAGCAGCCTCAGGAGACAGATCCAGTCTACTGGTCTCGTCTACACAGGATCAGTGGCAGACAACTGACAACTGGCAGAGGAGAAAGTGGCTGGCATGCATGTTTGCTTGTATTATGCTTACCACATCTATTACTGTCTGGCAAATTCCTTGTACGTGAAAACCTTCTTGGTAATATAGCCTACCCAATTCTGATTCTGATAAATAATGGGGCAATAATATTTAATAGTACAAGTGAGTTCTTAAGCAATTAAAATGTACTGTAAAGGTATATTTAGAATACCGCTTGATATGACTACAGCACACACACACACACACACACACACACACACACACACACACACACACACACACACTATGTGTCTACTGTACAAAGGCAGCCTGTTAGACAGGTTACACCCAGAGAGTCGAGCCTCAGTCTGGTGGATACGAGTGCCACCCATGTACTTTAAAAGGCCTTTGAGTTGCATTTTGTATTCGTCTGAGGAGGGAGTGGGACTGAATTATTAATACATAATTTTTTAATAAATCATTTAAAGTCAGATAGGAGATAAACATAGTTATAAAACAAAGGACATTAACTGGATATACCATACTGAGACTCTGAGTCCCTATTCCACATGCAACATTTAAAAAAAAAGTCCTCTAATATTGTTCTTTCACAGTAGCCTATCAGCATTGCATCAGTATTGCATATTATCAGTTGCACTACACTTTACACTGTTGTTATTACACACATTACACACAGGCCTAAATTACACACACATGCTCAGGACCTATACATGCACTAATGGAGAGATGTCAGAGTGAGGGGGCTACCCATGGAGAGGCGCCCCGAGCAGTTGGGGTTCAGTGCCTTGCTCAAGAGCACCTTGCCAGTGCCCAGGAGGTGAACTGGCACCTCTCCAGCAACCAGTCCACTACCATACTTTGGTCCATACGGGGACTTGAACCAGTGACCCTCCGGTTCCCAACCCCACCCCAACATATTATTAAATACGTTTTGATAATTATTGCTATGCACAACAAGAGAGAAAAGCCTGTAAAAACAGCTAAACCTAATTAATGAAATCGCTATGTAACCTACACTTTTCATATATTTCTTTTTGATATGACAGCTAGGTGAGAAAGACATGCAGGAAATTGTCACAGGTCGGAGTCATAACCTGGATCTCTGCGTCGAGGCATAAACCTTCAGTTTGTGTGTGCCTGCTCTACCAACTGAGCCAACTCGGCCACAGCGTAACTTACATCAATGTACTTTAGGGCAGCTGGAGCTGACAGACCAGTATAGAAAGTTCAGATTCTATTGTATTTGAATCTTTTGTTATTAAGTCCGAAAGTTGCGCATGCCCAGTTGTTCCTCTCACATTACCTAATGAATATTTAAGCATTTTCCCCGTGCAGCGTCCTTTGATTGGACCTTCTGGCTCCGTTTCCTGTGTTATGTTGTAGAGCCGAGTTTTGAGGGAACTGCTCTCTCCGCAAATTACCGTTTAGCTCTGGGTTTGAACACTGCTCTGCATCTGTCAGTACAAGACTCGGATCCGTCTGCACGATGGACGGAGGACACCGCTGAGGATCCGTACATCCATGCGCACTGGAGTTTATCGGGAATATCTTCAGTAAACTTGGACTTTACCCAGTTTTTTTTCAAACAGTGTGAACTTCACCAAGGTTCGCCCAAATACCTGATCGCAGGGAATACGGCTGAGAAGACTGCGACTGTGTTGAAGGCAGAGGATGGTGAGTAATAGGCTATTTACACTGGCTGATCTATTATGACACGAAGTAGGCTACAGCCAATATAACCAGCCAATATAAGCCAAATAATCAACACAGTGGCTCTATTCCTACCTTTATTGCCAGGTAGCTGGGATACATGTCATAGCATGTAGCCAATATTAAAATGATTAAGTCCCAAAATGAAACTAATAGTGCCAGCTCCTTAATCTCTATCCAGTGTTATTCCTTCACCATTGACCAAATCTAAAATTATACTCAACTATAGTTTCTGTGATTTTACTTGACAAATTGCTTTGCTGTTGTTGTTGTTGTTGTTGTTGTGAGAAAATCTAGGTGATACTTGTTGATATTTCTTGTTGTGTTTAAGGTAAATTTCGGGCATTATTTTGCCCATATTTATCATCAATCCAAAATGAGTAAAAGTGACCTCACTCTGTCTCTAACTCTTTCTGTCTCCTTCCTGGCAGTCCGGACAGTAGACTTTGTATAGTCTAGAGTAAAAGTAATTAGACAGCAGTCCTGACCCAGAGCTGTTGAATTTGACTTGTCAGAGTGACATCGAGAGAATATGTCACTTTAAAACATTATCTAAATGAATTGGGTGCAGCCCTTTCTTTAAAACGGGTTAGTCTTGGAAGAAGATGCAGCCAGGGAGCATGTGTCAGGTGGAATATGTGGGTATGTATGTAGTGTATGTGCGTGCGTAACATGGAGACAGGTTTTTCCTGGTTACTGAATACCATTCCTGCAGCAGACACGCCTAGAGCTAAGTTATGGCGGAGGTTGTGTGTCCTCATCATTGTGTTTTGACAACAATTTCTCAAGCCACAGTCTTCTGTAGCACAATTCCCACTTTGGGTGTTGGACATAATAAGACAGCTATGATGCAGCCTTTTAGCACATTTGTATGTGTCTTTGACAATATGGCTGCATCTTTGTTACTGGAGACATTTCTTTTAACTAAAAGTGTTGTAATTTCCCTCAAGAACACAACATATATGTTTCTTTTGGGATTAAAGTTGCCTTCAGGAATATAAAGAAAAATGGCCTTTATGTAAACATAAGTCATGAGCGTCTTGTCCCTGTACTGTATGTGTCATGCATCCCGGCAGCTTCAAACCTGTTGCTTTGTTGTATTGATGACAAAGGGACAAACCCAAAAGACAAAGTTGCATAACATGCAGTCAGCATAATAGAGCTTTTTTACCTTTTATTTATCCAGGTAAGTCGATTGAGAACAATTTATAATTTGCAACAACGACCTGTCACGTTCACACACTTACACCTTCATACCTGGAAGTTGCCCAGCACAACCACAGTCTGATCTGCTGGCCACCGAGCCGCTTCACAGTTGGGGTTGGGAATTGTGCCTAGTAAAAAATGAATGAACAGTCACCAGAGTTCTTCTTGGGAGATAACTTGAAATACTTTCCAACTATAACAGAGTTATGAATATAATAGTGTTGAGGGATGAAACCTCAAATCTAAATTTAAAAGAAAAGGAAGGAAGTTTCAAAAAAGGCTTCTCTAAGATGTGGTCAAAATAAGTGAAAACCTATTGTAGGTTTCTTCATCAGTTATCTTTGTTTAGAAGTGATCAAGGATAGTATCAGCTCGTGTAAAGAGTAGAAGAAAAAGAAAATGATCTGATTGTCATCCTAACTGTCTGGAATAGCAGACACCAGCATCACACACTGGTTCCTTCTCTGCCAGATGTTGAATAGCAAGTCAGTATGACAGCAGATGGTTTGCATTAGTTTCTTCTACAGGGAGGTGCGTACTGTGTAACCCCCATCTAATTTGGTTTCAAAGCTGGCGCTCCATTTTCAAACCGATCACTGCTGTAGAGATTTGCTCAGGAATTCAAGCCCTTTCCCCGAAAACAGGACGAACAGCCATTCTGTGGACCTGGGGAACTCGTTAGGCCTGTCACTGTGGTTCAGTACACTCATACACTCTTGATCAGTTCCATGCGTCTTTGTTACAAAGCTGCAACTATGTTTTCAATGCTTTGCTGTTTGTGATGACGGGCCTCATGAAGGTTGACTGTTGCACGGAAAATCATTCTTGATAAGGGAAGCATAGAAATTGCACATTGTAAATTCAAGTTGTCCAAACTCCAAAGTTTGTGAGCTTTTTACTTTGTGTGAGTCTGCACTGAATGAGTCAATCTGGTTTTTACTTCTTTTTGAAACTTATGTTTTTTTCTATTTTCAATGAAAGCAGATGATGTACTATTTTCTTCCTGCTTTAGATTTGGTTGTCCATGGGCAAATCCAGAGTTGAAAAATGTACGTAACAACAAAAACCTTCTATAGTCTCTTTACTGTAGAGATGTAGACCACACTCACAACGATTTAATCCATTCATTTTTATGAACCCAGGCATGGATCCATATTCTACTGTGGAACATTTTATAGTTGATTTGATTTATTTAAATCCTAAATTGAATATTAAAGTGCTATATATATTCCTGCCCAATTCATTTGTACACATGATGCAAGAGGCTGGATTACTGACAAAAATAGTTGGAGTAATTTCTTCGTTTTTTTGTTTTGTTGTAGCTTTTAGCTCGGCCAAATGAAACATTAGACACAAAAGACAAGGCTGGGTGACACCTTTTGGTTTTGATTTTGTTCTTGCCAAAATTAGTGAAAAATAAATCCTAATCAATAAATCATAAAGGATTAATAAGCATTATTTCCACTAAAACCAAAGGCACATGAGGTGTCGTTCGTGGCATATTTTTATATTCATGTTTTATTAGTGAGTTGCCCAGTGCTGACATCAAGGCATCTAGTATTAAATCCTGTAAGTTGTGAGGTGAGGAGCACCCAGTGGTTCTCATGACTCAGTTTGTTTACTGTGTGTCCCCTGAGCAGTGTGAGCTACCCCTCTTGTGGCCAAGGGTACAGATTAGCTGCTAGGGGTGGGAATCAACAGGGGCCTCACGATACGATATCGCCACAATACTTATGTCATGATAACATGTTATTGCAAATTTAAGCATATTACAATATTCTGCAATACATTGCAATTAATTACCTTTTTTCCAACTTCAAATTTTTCCCAATTTCAAATTATGTCCCCAAAAGGAAACTTTGTCAACATCTGTTTTATCTAAAAAGATACATTCTTTTAACATACATTCTCTTCAATTTTATTGTTGCAAAATGGCAATGTCAAGCAAACAAACTGGCCAACACATATAATAAAAGATTGCTACTTGGCGTCTGTGTATCGATACAATAGTGATACTATGCTGTATCGATTTTTTTTCCCCTCCACCCTTGTAGCTGCACAGTGTGGCTCTATATGTTACGTATGCCTCAGCCTTGTTTTCCATGGCAACCAACCAAGGACGCCTTGTTGTACCCTTTACTTTACTCGTAAGGCTGCTGTAGTTCGGGTTCTGTTGTCTCAACCACCATATTTTCCCTGTGAATGTGAATGATGAGGAGAGGATGCAGCTACTTCCGATAATTGACCAAAACGTTAACAAAGCAACTGAACAGAGCGCTGTTAGGGTGTTATATAGATCATCTGAACTTGGCCAATATCCACTGAGGATGATGACAATGATCACATTTTAAGCATTGTTAGTGTTGTCGCTCTATGAAAGACAATGTTGGTCGGTTGCTTCACCACTTTAGTTCAGACTGAAATATCTCAATCACCTTTGGCTGGATTGTCATATAATTTGGTACTAATATTCATAATGGCCAAAGGGGTCAACCCTCATAACTTTTGTGATGCCCTGACATTTCATCTAGCACCACCATTAAGTTGGCATTTGTGATTTTAGGTTAAATGTCTCAACAAAGAAACTGTTGTCCCAATTTCAAAGAAACTTGATGGAAGGGTGTAGCATGGGTCAAGGAAGATTCGATTTATGGGGCGGACATGAACTATTTTTCACTTTCAGTAACACTGCAAGATAGCTGGACCTTGGCTCAGGCTTGCGCTCTTCAAAGGCCCTTTGAGTCCTGTTTGTACTTCAGTTTATCCATAACATGTTTGAATATAAAATTGAAATTAGAGGTCTAATTGAGCACAGCTATATCTGCAGCTGTTCTGGGTTTTTTGTTAACTCACCGTTGAGCAGGTGAACACGCCCATCATACTAGTAGGAGTGAAGTAGATGGAATTGTTCAAGTGATTGAGTTGATAATTAATTGGTAACTAAAATGTCTTGCTCAGCTGTTAGTAGGCCATTCTTTGGTAACTCAATGCCTGAACATAATCCTGTAAGTACTGTTCAATGCGACATCCTTTAATGCTTATTTTGTTTATTTTCCCTGTTATTAGATCATGAACCAAGCACTGTATAGTATAGTTGCCTATTTGCATGTATGACTTCCCTCATTGTGGAAAGGAAACCATTTCAGACTCTTGCAGTTGTGCTCCGGTTATTTGCTCTGATAGCTTCCCATTGTCACATGAAAGCCAGTCGGCCTTTTAGTCAATGGCAGCCCTCTTACTCTGTCCAGTGGAAACCTCATTTGTCTTAATGTTAGTTGATGTCGGTTTTGCCTGTAGATTGCTTTTGTTTAACCTTACTTCCTTACAGAGACACTGTGCTGGCTCAGTATAAAAGGGGCTTTTATTTTTCCAAGGGCAGTTGTAAGGTGTTCAAATTAATATCTTCCAAAGATATCCACAAAATATCAAGTTGTACATGTATATTTTTGGCACAGACTATGTGGGAAAAACACGTTAGACAGAACAAGAACTGAGTCAAGCTTTTAAAAAGCTTGTCAGCTGCTGTGTTTCCCTTGAGGGACATGAAGTAACTGACCGGAAACAAAGTTGAATTAGTTGTCTTTTTTGGCACATGCCCCATGCTGTCAGAATAGCATTCTCTTGAACTTGAGGTTATTTTCATCCACAAACACTGGTTTATGCAGTGTACTATGCATACTATACTGTACTATGTGAACCTTAATATAACACTAGGGTTACTTACAGCAGCAATAACATTAATTTCTGAAGATCTGTTTGAAATTGTTCCTTTTACCTTGCTTTTCTTACCACTATACAGTACAATTTACTTCTTATGGAATCCAGCTTTCCCATTTCTGCATACAGAAAGCTTGCTATTGTTCATAAAAGACAAGGAAGCTAATCAAGCTGAAGGCGAACTTTTATGCACTTGTTTTATGTCACCACCTGTCATTTATCAAAACAGCACATGCAGTGGCTTGAGAAAGTTTACACACCCCCGCTAAAGTTGATTAAAAAAAAAAAGAATAATAAAACACCTTTTGGAAATTGATCTTAATGCCTTAATTCAAAAGATTTAGGAAAATACAACCTTTTAAGGACACCAATTTTCCTTGTGAATGAATAATGTATTGTATATAAATAAATGTTCTTCCTTACATACCATTACATCATCACATACCATTCACGAGACATAGAGATAGGCATGGGGAACTTTCCATAAGATTATCTCTCAATGCAAATCAAACTAGCTATTAGGCCAACTGAAATGACACCATGCCAATCTCTAGGTATGGTGAATAGTATGTGATGATATGGGGTTAGTTTAATTCCAAAGGCCAAGGGAACTTT
The DNA here is from genome assembly GCF_008692095.1 of Etheostoma spectabile. Lineage (NCBI taxonomy): Eukaryota > Metazoa > Chordata > Actinopteri > Perciformes > Percidae > Etheostoma > Etheostoma spectabile. The sequence goes on along the minus strand of NC_045733.1, from coordinate 6,138,396 downwards.
ATCAGGATGCATAGTATCCTGGATCCATGAAGTAATTGGCCTTTAAAAATAAAAATCTGCCTGCCTCTATGGGAATTTAACATAGGGGGGTGTATACTTGCCCCCTGCATTTTAAGGAAGAACATGTATTTATTTACAATATATTATTCATTCACAAAGAAGATTGGTGTCCTTAAAAGGTTGGATTTGGCTAATTTTTTTAAATTAAGGCATTAAGACCAGTTTCCAACAGATGTTTTTGTATTCCTCTGTAATTCCTCTTTTAATCAACTTTAGCATGGGTGTGTAAACTTTCTCAAGCCAATGTATTTCTCACACTCTTCTTTTAGATACTCAGGATGAATAACACATTGCATTGCATTGTGTATTTTTGTTTAACACTTTAGCACTGCTCTTTAATTAGCAGAATTACAGTATGCATCATCGACCAGTGCTGGCTGGTGCTCCGTTCACCACATACAGTGCAAGCATTAAACTGGTGAGTCATTCTTTTAGGTACATCATGACTGTATCCACTTTGGTGGAGTCAACGTCATTAAACTCCCATACGTCATACGTGTGCTCCACACCCCTTCACCCAATGAACCTGCAGTAGAAAACACTAATGCACTTGTCGTCGCCGTAATAAATATGCAGCCCAAAGCTTTTTTTAGTTTCAATTCACCAGTAAGTTACAGTGTTGTCATGCATATTAAAGTTGATATAGTCTTGCATTGCCAGACCTATCTCCTAGGGGTGTGGAAAAAATTGGTATTCAAATCGCGATTCAAGCGCCACCGATTCAAAATCAATTAAAAAATGTGTATATTTCTTTTTTTTATTGGATGTCTACTGCAATCACATGCTAGATAGATATATTTCTGAATCGTACACCCCTAATATGTCCACAGTGTTGTGTCAGCACTGGAGTATGGTCTGACTAAACCGACAATCTATTCTGGGATAGGGGGAAAAACGCTCTAGCTTGTTTGTATATCTTTAAATCAGTAACAACCGTCCCAAGCAATGCTAAGCCCCAATAGTGGAAAAAGCAAGGAGGGGACATCCGGCATATGAGAGATCGCCGGATGTCAGGCTTTTTACCAGCAATGTACATCCGTGGAGCCACACTAAGGTTTATAGAGCAAACAAAAAAACTTTGGAGAAGAAGTGTTACTTACTGAAACCATGTGATGTCTAGAAAATGCATTCTTGGTCTTAGTTCAAAGCACAGGGCTTATCTGAACTTAGGTGACCGTTCTCACTGTAACGTGAGGCCCCTTTGACCGATGTCTTCAGACCCAAATCGTTTTAACACAAAGCAAAATAATTTCTATAATTCGGTGGGTTTTTTAGAGATAACATTTTTTAGACATCTTCTGGATGTCTGTTTCAAGTTTATTTATTTTATTTATATATATATCAGTTTTAAAAAACAAGCAGCACAAGAAGCAAGTCTTTTAATTCTCTGATTCAGCAGGAAGCTCTCTTTGAAACCTTTTGTAGCCTTTGACTTTAGTCATTTGCTTCTCTCCTGGCAGCAAAGTGAGCTGCCACTGTAGAGGGCATTTCTTTTCTTTTTTTTAAGATTATTTTTTGGGCATTTTAGGCCTTTAATTTGACAGGACAGTTGAAGATATGAAAGGGGAGAGAGAGGGGGAGTGACATGCAGCAAAGGGCCGCAGGCTGGATTCGAACCCGGGCCGGCTGCGTTGAGGAGTAAACCTCTATACATGGGCACCCGCTCTACCAACTGAGCTATCTGGGTGCCCTGTAGAGGGCATTTCTGTCCATGGTGCATTATGAAATGTTGGAAGAACAACATATGTAGTGAAAACAAACATAAACAACATAAAAATCTGGGTTACTTATCGTATCAAAACCATCATTAGCGAAATGCAAACAACCCTCTTGTGCCAGATTCTGTCCGTTTATGCTTAATTTATTGGAGTCCATGATTTTTCTTTTACATCTGATGAAGTGATGGATGCATTAAAAATAATTAGGAGTTGCAGGAAACACAGAACACCTTGGCATGTTTGTTGGCGTTTTACCAAACCAATGATTCACTCTGTCAAGCTTCTCCTTAATGTCAGAAGAGTCTGCAATTTGTGTCAAACATTTATTTGCATGTATTCAGTTGCTACAAGGGAAGACAGTGGTTTGGATTTTGTTGATTGAAACTTTAGACTCCAGCCTTGTTGTGGCACAGGGCATGGCTATGAATGAGTTTCCACTGTAGATGGTTTGTTTACATTCAACCACTACTGAGGCTGCTTTAAACAGATAATACAGTGCTTTGTGACATGTCTCTTGTCTAGGATTTCAGCTGAATTTCACCCAAAACCACATTGTTTTATTAGCAGCCTCGTTGCTGTTGTCATCCTTTTAAGAGCCTGAGATGTTTGAAATCAGCCGCTCTCAAGTTTCCAAAGTTTTACTCTACTTGGATGAAGTAAAGTGCTGCCACTGTGGAGCTAAAACTATGTATAGTTCAGTCTGAGATGTGTTCAAAGTTGTCCAGTATCTGTTTACACTTGATCATTATGCCCTCTTTCTCTGGGAGGGGCTGTACTCAGCCCTGCCCTGTAGGCACAGCATTATAACATCATCACAACCAGTCAGTGCTCATGTTACTAAATCCTAGCAGAATAATATATTTCATTTTCATTCTTCCCTTATGTGTGACCTGGAGACGCTCAGATCCATAACAGCGTGAGCAATCTAGACATGGAAACAGAGAACAAGGCTCGTTGGTCTGCATTATTTATACTGCTGTCCCAATTACACACAAGTGACCACTGTGAAATGCCAAGATGATTTCTGCTCCCCAATATCTCTACTTTGTGTTCCCGGCAATATCACATACAGTAGGAAAAAAGTTGTAATGTATTATTACTCATATTTTTATATATTTCACATTTCCCATATATTAGGGTGACCAGGCGTCCCCGGTTTCCGGGGACAGTCCCCGATTTTGGCGACCTGTCCCCGGCTGGATCTGTCCCCGGAAATGTCCCCGGTTTTCACTGTGACTGACAGACCCGAAATTGGAATGAAAGAAAGAAAATACTGACAAAACGGAGCCGATAGTCGCTCCAGACAAGCTCAGAGAGGTTTTAGAAAACCGGGTTTTACGATGCTAAAATCACTGATTATTTACATGGAGTCTGGTGGGTTTAGCCAACGCAATTTCGCGGACTTTTATGTTTTAAAAAAGGATCTTAATCTTTAACAGAAAGATCGACCTCCTTAGAAATCCTTTCCACAATGTTGTCAGACACTTAGAATATTAATCTGAGTCTGTCAGCAGCAAAACGAGCACTTTTATGAACGTAAATACAAGCTGGACAATTATCCTGTTAACTTACATTGTAGCTTGTTTCTGCCGACTGCAGCGATCTCGTTTAATACTCCATCAATGTCAAAGGAAAATATGTCCTCAATAGTTTTTATTGTATCTGATTCTCAATGAGCTGTTGCAGAAACAAGCCTTGAGCAATAAAGCAAAAGCTGTCAGATAAATGTAGGTCAGTAATTACAACATTATGAAATATTGAGACATTCTATCTTGAAATATTAAGACTTTCTATCTTGAAATATTAGGACTTTCTATCTTGAAATATTAGGACTATTAGGACTTTCTATCTTGAAATATTAGGACTTTCTATCTTGAAATATTAGGACTTTCTATCTTGAAATATTAGGACTATTAGGACTTTCTATCTTGAAATATTAGGACTTTCTAGCTTGAAATATTAGGACTTTCTAGCTTGAAATATTAGGACTATTAGGACTTTCTATCTTGAAATATTAGGACTATTAGGACTTTCTATCTTGAAATATTAGGACTTTCTAACTTGAAATATTAGGACTTTCTATCTTGAAATATTAGGACTATTAGGACTTTCTATTTTGAAATATTAAGACTTTCTATCTTGAAATATTAGGACTTTTTATCTTGAAGTATTAGGATTTTTTATCTTGAAATATTAGGACTTTCTATCTTGAAACATTCCCCTCTGAGGTGGAGTGGAGTAGGGAGTAGCAGCAGGGAGGGGTCTAGGATCAGACCTTGGGGCGGCTCAGCCCCTAATGAGAACAGCTCTAGGTCTAGTGTCCCTGTTTTAAGTTTTACAAAAGTAAAAACATTACTTGTTTTGGAGGTTTATACGCTTCTGAGCTGAAAATGTCCCCGGATTTTGTCTAAGAAATCTGGTCACCTTACCATATATGCACCATTTCCTGTAACTTTGGCTCCAAGCCTTTGCATTCATAGGAGATTATTGTTACCCGTATATGACAATAATTACCAGGCCAGAGATGCTTTTGATAGACAAGACGATCTTTCACCAAAGTCTGATAAGTCTTGGTTGAATCACTGCGGCTGTGTGTTTGGAAGTGACCCAGGCAAGAGCCACTGGCATTGTGGCTATACTGTGTCGACCAACTGACTGATGATAACTAATACAGATGCGATGTTTAAAAAGAGAGACTATATCATCAGAGTTTTATATTTAAGGCTGCAGGCTATATATTTCTCCATATAATTAGAACACCCCTTACAAACATCTTTTCCACAACAGGTTGCTTTCTCTCTTAATCCTCTGTATGGTGTAGAGGCAAGTGCGCCTGCATGTTGGTTGCAGTAGCACAACGTGGATTTACTTCTGTGCGCCGCTTTAGTCGTCAAGCTTACATTTGTCTTTGACTTTGAGAAATTCAAAGCAGCACCATAACTTGGATATAACTTGGGCAGGTATTATTTAAAGTTGAATCTTTTGGGGTGTCGCGTTTAGTGTTGTTTTGTCTATTTCGAGCATTTTGAAAATGATTGCTAGCTTCAAATATGCAGACAATGTCAGTTGTTGAGGGACACAGTTTAAATTTAAACAAAAAAATCAACACACTTTTTACCATCTTCCGTATATTTATCAACAGCTTCAGTTTAGAGAGAGTCGTGCAGCAACAGTTTTCTGCTCTGTGTAATTCAGTGTGGATTTACTCTTTAATCAAGTTTAGACTCCTCTTCTGGAGTTTACAGCACTTTAGAGGAAGATGTGGGTTTGTGTGTGTGTGTGTGTGTGTGTGTGCGTGTGGTGTTGTGTTGTGTTGTGTACAAGGCTCAGTGTGACCTTAATGAGCATCCCATCCCTCAGAAGTTCAGACCGGATCAGCACACACACACACACACACACACACACACACACACACACACACACACACACACACACCACACACACACACACTCTCTCTCTCTCTTTCTTTTTCTCTTTCTCTTTCGTTCTTTCTCTCTTTATTTCTTTCTTTTTTTCTCTCTCTCTCTTTGCGTATTCTACTACTCAGTCTCTCATCATTGTTTTACCTTCTTCCTCTACCTTGGAAAGGCCAACCATCTCTGTCAGCAGTAATCTGCATCTGGTCTGATTATTCGCAGTGAGCAATCTTGGACAAAGTGCAAACGCAAGCAACAGAGACCAGGTGGAAATGCTGTTTAGAGAGTAATACCTCCTTAAGCTCTGTTTAGTTTAGATCAAACCAGATATGTTTTGGATTCCAACAAGGAATAGGGGGAAAAAATCAGTCAGAATCAACCCACACATTACTGGCGTAAATGTGTGTGAGAGCTATTCCCTGACCTTAGACTTAGACTTAGACTTAGACTTCTCTTTATTAATCCTTTTGGGATGACTCCCGCAAGGGAATTGAAATAATTTAGTAGTTTGAAGTAGTGTCCTGTAATGTTAGACAAAAAGAATGACTGACAATTTACATAAATAAATCTCTTGTTTACTGTTAGAGAATTGTTTTGTATCTTTCAGACAGTTTAGTTTTTCTTTGCAAATTTTATACAGTTGTTTACAGGATACCATTTTCTGAAGCATACCATATTTTCTGAGATTGCCCTTGCTTAATTTTGGTGTAGCAATGAACTTGCAGAGGTTTCAGACTTTCTTGAGATAGGTAATCTATCAAAACAGACATTTGGGTGCCTTTTTTGTCACAATAGATACAATGTGGCTGTTTGATAATAACACATTTGTGAACATGGACTGTTTCAAAACTAGTAGTTGTTGATGCATTCAAGAAAGCTCAGAATTCTGATAACTAGAAAGTCTGCTTCAAAAAGCATTTTATTCATGGGGTTTCCGACTTTTAGGATTGTTGGAAAAGTAAAGCCAAAGAGATAAAGAACCAGTGAACAAGATCAACATGGAAAAAGTGATGTGAATGTTGTTGTCTTAAGTTTGGAGGACAGTGTTTCCAAGAATGTTTGAACCTATCAATGAGGATCAGTTTCCAAACAAATCTCTCACAGCTACAGAACATTACTGAGTAACTTTGTCAACAACAAAAAAGCGGACTAAGTGTTCATAATGTTGGATTGTCTATCACAAGCAAGTTTAAAGTCTCTGTACATTGATTAAAGGAACAGCTTGAGGGCAAGACATTACTAAAAGGGCATTTCCCATTCATTCATGTCTCCACTTAGAAGAGAAGTGCTTTTACAGTGATTATAGACGCTAAAATCAACATATTGTTCTAATGGCGAGGCAACCCTTATGTCTACATTTGGACCCTAAATTGGGCCATTTATGATATAAATGCTTTAAACCCATGCAAAATGTAGGTATGCATTAGAACATGTATAAAAATACTGAGGTTACAAAAACAAAACAAAATTAATTAATTTATTAATTTCATAGGACGGCGAAACTCCTCCATGACTGGGATTATCTGTGCTTATTTGTGACACATGTTCACAAAATTAGATTACTTGGGTCTTAGTCCTTGGCTTTTTGCCCACCAGTCTTTTCATCACACAGTCATTGGTGAGCACTGATAATAATTTGGAAAAAGCCATCGCATCTGAGTCACTGCTGTTGGTGAGTTAGTCATCGCCCTTCTTCCACAGCCATCTCGAAACAGAGCATCATCTTACCTTTGACCGCAAGTTGCTCTTTAACTTTTCTAAAGAAAAACAATTAGGCTAACAGCAGATATATATTGTTATACAAATGCTAGGGTATCTGAGAAATAGATAACTCGTATGTGAGGTCTGATTTTTGAGTTCACTGAAGTGACAAATTTTTCTTTTGCAGTCAACTATAAAAACATGTAGGCTACTGTATATTGTCAAATCTATATTTTTTGAAAATTGGAACTGTTTTGGAAGATGACATTTTAAGGCTGCAATGACTCTACAGTAAAAATTAGGTCAGACACCCTGGTACATGATGGCACTGCGAATCTAATACATGAGGTCTTATCAGACATGGGGTCTCTCCTAAAGCAATCCGCTCCAGGCCAAAGTTAAAGTCACATCCACTGAAAAGTTCCTGAAGTTGCATTCAGCTATAAGTTTGCCTTGTAGCACTAAGAAGGCTGTGTTCTTAAGCCAGATTTAACTTCAGAGGCTTCAGCTAACATATGCAGTTACTCTGTTTCATTAAAATGCCTTTTACTAATCTGATGATGACAACCAAGAGACTCAGTCTGGTCCTGTGCAGAAACTAATATTTGACCAGTATTCGATTTACCTTCGCCACATGTCAGTTTACATATTTCACCTCAGACGTTTGCTTGAATTGGAGTTATGCCATTTATCCAGATTTACATAGTACAGAGAAACAACCTTAGTTGATTCTTATTTTAGAACAGAGGAATTTGTTCTCATGGCTTTCGTCCAGATTGGCTTCAGAGGGCAGAGCAGAAACGTAATCCTAACACATGGTGGACTGTGTGTCAGATCCTGGTGTGGAAAAGGAGAACGGTACAGAAGGGAGAAATGAGGGGAAAAGTGCCGCTTATGAAACTGAATCAAACCCAGCTATTTCCTGTACCCTAAACTAGAGCTGCTCAGCACTATCCATATATGGTAATGGTATTTTCATGAAGGGACACCCTGGGCTTATGGATCAGAACTGGTATTCTGGTATTCCTCTGTACTTAACTTCAGGGAAAAGGTCTGGTCCCATACTTTTGGTTTTGAATGATCTGAATATTTTGATTATCAGAGGGAAAACTACCCAAGTCAAAACTGTCTTCTACTGTCACGATTGTGAGTTTCTGTTGTTAGTGTTTCCTGTTTTATTTTGAAGTCTCTGTTTTTCTCCCTTGTCTTGTCTTGTTTTACTTCCTGTCTTGCTTTTCCTCCTGTTTGATTGTCTGCCCCACCCTGATGTGTTACACCTGTTCCTAGCCCTTGTTTCGCCTGTCTTGTGTTTCCCCATTACCTATTTAGTCTCTGTGTTGTCTTTGTCTTGCGTCAGATTATTGTAGTGTTTTGGGTGTTTGTTTGTGCTTACATTTCCCTGTTGCTAGGTTCCTTGTGTTTTTGATATCTTTTTTTCCCGAGATTTTGGAACTTGTTTTGCCAGCCTGCTTTCCTCAGGACTTCCTTTGTTGTTTGCATCAGTCATTTTATTAAATCGTAAAACTATCCACTCCCTACCCATCTTTACATTTGGGTTCAAGCCCCACCCTTCCTGTGACACTTTCATTGATAACTTTTGTTACAGTATCTGTCAAAAAAACAACATATTTTCTGATTAGAGCCCGACCGATATATTGGTGGGCCGATATAATCGACCGATATTAGGCATTTCCCGATCTATCTGTATCGGCATTTATAATGGCTGATTTTATGAAAAAGAAAAGTTTTTTTTTTTTTTATATTCAGACAAATAAATGATTCTGTAAAATGAATATTTAAAAAAAAAAAAACGGACTGTCAACCATGTTATGAGTGTTGGTGTTGGATAGTTCGTCCACTCTACAAAGTTCCTGTTGGCAACGCTAATTATTTGTGTTATGTGTTTTTCTTCAAGTTTTATATATTAAGTTTGTATTTTTATACATTTTATTTATCAGAACTTTAATATAATTTCAGTGAGCACTCATAAATAACTACAAATAACTAATGTTAGGGAAATCTGTTTATTTTGTAACGCGTTTCTGGATTTGTTTTTAAATATATATTGGCAAATTGGATTTTTAAATAACCAAATATTTTTATTGGTATCGGCCTTAAAAATCTTTTATCGGTTAGGTTCTAATTCTGATCAAATTAGAGCTGGAGGGGGCAGTCGATTAGTCGACTAATCCGTTTTGGTTTTAGTTTACTAGTCATTTGCTTGTTTTTTTATGCTGAATGGCTTATTTCCAAGAAACTAATGAGCACATCTCTGGTAAAAAAAAAAAAAAAGATTTAAACTGGTGCTTGTGCATGATTCTTGTAGAGAAAGTCAGTTTTAAAGTTCTGTCAATTAAATCAACGTGTTAGTCAACTAAGAATTTCTTTACTTGAGGACAGCCTCACATCAAACTGCTTCTAAACACAGTATAGCAGTAATGTCAGATGCTTTAATGAGTCTTTGCTCAGGAGGAAGTCTGTTGTTCCATGGAGATGGTGTTGTTATGGCCACCATAGTTGTTGTGCCGTGTGTGTGTGTGTGTGTGTGGTGTGTGTGTGTGTGTGTGTGTGTGTGTGTTGTATTTGTTGTTTGAGTACTACTGGTTTGAATGAATGGACTTTGGTTCTTTTTGTAACAAGTAACCCAAATACTTAATCTACTTGGGCACATAATTGTGAGCGAACCTCCAATTTAACATTAGGTATTACATTTATCATTCTTAACTGTTACACTTCATGTACAGTATGTGTGTTGTTGGGTGCTATACTGCCTAAACATATAGCGCCAATTCCCCTTAGAGGCATTAATAAAGTGGTTTTGTATGCATATACAACGTCTGCAAACTTCAGTAACATCACAGTGTTCATTTATTCTGTAGTCTAGAGTTAGTGAGCAGCAATTAGCTATTTGTTTGATTACAGTGTCAAGCAGATTACAAGAAAATCCAGAATTCAGTAAACATTTAGGAAAAGTGTAATATCTTCATCATTTGCCAGAAACATAAAAGTACAATTTATAATATGAAGAAGCATTTTAATAAATAGTTACTGGTTTGGAACTTGGTACAGAACAGAAATCTTTCTAGGTAAAGTGATCTTCAACCGGTACTACAATCGCTTGAGTATAACAACCCTCAACCCCTTACAGCTCTAGTGCTGCTCAGCAGAAGAGAGTGGTTGTTTCAGGCAACTCCCAAAAGACTTAGTGTGTATAAATGCAGCCTCCCCTTCCCTGTGCAGCTACTCCCTTAATTCACTGCTGCAAGTAAGAACATTTTCTTAGTCCTCTTGCCATATTAAACAAGGCCGAAGTCAAAACAGATGAAACAATCCTCAGAATATTTGACGTTTACCTCCTACGTCTCCAACTTATTACCTCTCCCATCTTTCATTCCAGACATAGCAGAGAGAGGTTAAACATAGCATGTTCTTTTTAAGATTATCTTTTTGGGCATTTTAGGTTTTAGGACAGATGGAGACATGAAAGGGGAGAGAGAAGGTGAATGACATGCAGCAAAGGGCCACAGGTCGGAGTCAAACCCACAGCCTCTGCGTTGAAGAGTAAATCTCTATATATGGGCACCTGGTCTACCAACTGAACTAACCCAGCCACAAATATAACTTGTTTTCACTCTGTGGTCTGGCCAGCACTATCTCTTAACATCTGCTTTTATAAAAAAAAAAAAGGGTTTTATCTGCCAATGTACTACTTACGTCAGGTGGCGGCAAATTGATAGCTAGCTTCCCTGAATGAAAAAAGCAGTCAAGGTTACAAAGAACAGTGAATACAGACTCAAAGTCTACAATCTTCAGTCCAAACACTTTTGTATTTTGCCTTAAACCTTTCTTACATTTAATATTACGCTTTTATTATATGTGATGTAGCTACTTCTGTCTACGCTGTATAAACAACGCCTCTTGAAGGTCTGTTCATGCTTAAAGATGTGTTTCTTCTTGTGGTTTCAACCTTTACACAGTTTTTTTTACTTCACTCAATCTAGTTTCTTATCTGTTGTTATTTGTACAGATTGTAAAGGTCTCTAAGACAATTTGTGATGTGGGGTTACAAAAACAAAATTGGCTTGACTAGAAGGATAGATCAGGTATTCAACTATGTTTTTTGTTTTTTCTCTTCCCAACATGAATTAGCTTATTAGTGTTTTGTCTCTGAGAGTGACATCAGCCTGTCATCGTTGATAATAAAGAAAGGAACAGCATCACCCTCTGCACCTAAAAAGCAGTAAAACATGTGAATGGGTGTGATCTGGAGAATAATCAAGCTTTAATTTGCTGCTTCCCTCCTGAGGGGAAAATTCCCATTGAATTAGGAAGAAAAGCTGTTAACATTCCTCGCCATCTCCCATGCTATGACTGAGTCTGTAAAGTGGTTTTAATTTTGCTCTTGTAAATGTATTAAAAGCTTGCTGGCCCACTTCCTTGGCTAAGTAATTTAGAGTTAATTACTAAATGCAAAATAACTTTCCAATGGTTATTTTTGTACTGTGGTGTGACTTTGGGGACCAGGGTTTTGCTCTTTGCTGTTTTTGTTTTATCTACTTAATATTTGTGAAAGCAGCATCTATACTGTTATTTTACTCATAGTTTTGGTGTTTGTGAAGTGATTGTTTAGTTTTTGTTAGTCAGTTGAAGTTCTTGCATTGTAATATATTAAGTATAATCAGAGATGGGAAAAGTACTCACTTTCCGTACTTAAGTAGAAGTACAGATACTTGTGTTAAAAAATACTCTGGTAAAAGTCAAAGTACTGATTAAACTTCTTTACTCAAGTAAAAGTAACAAAGTACAGGCTTGGAAATTTACTTAAAGTATAAAAGTAAAAGTAGCCTTAGAATGACAACAATATTTTTTGCAAAGCTACCTGGAGCACACAAATGTTACTAGAGAGACGCTGAGGAACTTCAGTGGACATGGAGGGTACGTCTTTATATGGCAATGGCTACATTTTAAATGGATGTCTGCCAATAGGCCTAAAACATAACATATATGATTATTATTATGACAGACACTGGGACTCCAGGTTAATAAGATTCTGACTCATTAGCAAGATATGAATTCAGTTGTTATCTGTAAGAATTCACAGATCCAGTTTCTATTTTTAATCTCCCCCTAACATGTAAATGAATCTACATGTATGTGCGTGTGCTCAAATATGGCTTCTGGAAAGAAAATAAAGGATTAAATATGAATAACAAACTGACATTAATGAGGAAGTTCCCCAGCACATTGGCCAGGAGTCTTTCTTGATGCCTACTGTTTACATCTCTTTCAGATAAGGTCGAGGATGATGGGAATGTATTGCTGCTTGTCTGCCCTTTTTTCTTCATTTTCAATCATGTTGCCATCCATACTACTATGTGCTAACGTTAGCGCCATCCATACTACTATGTGCTAACGTTAGCGCCATCCATACTATATGTGCTAACGTTAGCGCCATCAAGCCTCAATGATTTACTGTGAATGAATGCTGAATCTGTTGAGTTATCTTAGTCGTGCGTCAAATGCAACGTACAGTAGATATATTCCCATCCATTTAGATTGAATATGGTATTGATGACATAAACAATAATAACAAAAACTCCAGTGAAATGATGTGAAAGTTGAGGACTAGATTAGGACTGGAAAGCTGATTCTGGTGTCCAACTTGGCCCCAGGTGTATCTGTTAAAACAGACGGAGACAACTTCTCTCTAGCTAAGGTTCCATCCACTTGTCAATTGAATTACAGAATCTGAAGTTTGGTAAAAAAAAAAAAAAAAAAAAAACTCATGCGAATAGAGCTGGTGAAAGTGTTGATGCTTCATGAAGACCAACGTGTAACCCAGCTAACATGTGAAGACCACACCAAAACCACGAGCTAACAGGTGAAGAGCACACCAAACCCACTAGCTAACTTACTTTAAATGTGCAAGAACTATAGACCAGTAACAGGCTTAAGTGAACTGACAACATGAGTTATACAACTTACAGTTCTCAAAGACTCACACACACAATCTCAGCTGGTTATCCTCCGGACAGCTTGTCTCTTTTTCTTTTCTCTCACTTTTTTCTCCGTGTGGCGCGCGCACCCGCTCGCGGTGTGTGGCGCGTGTCCGCGCTATTCTCCGATAAGACGACCACTTGTACAAAACTAAAGTAACGAGCCAATTTTGTAAAATGTAAGGAGTAGAAAGTACCGATATTTGTGTTAAAATGTAAGGAGTAGAAGTAAAAAGTCGCCACAAAAATAAGTAGTAAAGTAAAGTAAAAATATCAGAAAAATCTACTTGAGTACAGTAACGAAGTATTTGTACTCCGTTACTTCCCATCTCTGAGTATAATACAAAAATCAGCAACACCACAACCTCTGAAAGTCAAAACATTAAGTAGGAAACACAATACAGTGGAAGTTGTAAGTTTGTTCTTGATCTTGGAAACAACCGTTTCACCCCACAAAATGTCACCCCAGGGTCATTTTAGGATCTGTTGTGGATCAGTTTACTAAAAGCCAAACATATCAACCTCCTGGTGGTGATATAGGAAAAGTCAGAGGATCACCAAAGTCGGTAGGATTCAGAGGGAAGAAGTCAAGAGTTAACTTGTGTGCTGACTAATGTTCTGAATGCTCTTTGCGGCTTTGAGTGGTTCTCCATCCAGGAGAAAGAGACTCACTCCTTGCAGCACATTGTGAACCCCTCGTCCACAGTAGCCAGACAACACTGACTCATAGCGCATGATGAATGACCTCAGTTCTCCAGAGACTCACTCAGCTAAAACAAAAACAGGAATGTAGGGAAAAACCAGATTGTTACGATGTGGATAAAAGTTGGGTCAGAGCATCTTTAACACTTGGACAAATAACACCAAGCACATGTAGGATTCTGACCTTGCAACTCTTTAATTGTGCTGCTGGTAACAGAAAATGTGGACACTGACTTTTTGTTGCTGTTATAATAACCATTTTCCCTTGGCTTTCATTTGTATACTATAACCACACATATACTCAGCCTCTGAGTGTGCTGTAAAGCCTCGATTCATTCATGTAACAGTGCGTCTGTGTCACCTTGATGTCAGACTCTCGATTAGTCCACACCATCTCATTGTGTCTCTCTCAGTGAACCAACAATGATAACAATTGTATTTGTTTTGTTGCAGGGGAGCCGGGGGCACTACCGGTACCACTGGCAGAGCCACAATGTCAAACACAGCGGAGTGGATGACATGGTGCTGCTCAGCAAGATCAATGAGGACGCCATCGTGGACAACCTCAAGAAGAGATACATGGATGACTACATCTTTGTATCCTTTGCTCACAATCGCGGTTCACACCCCGGCGAGAAATAGCTGAGTCCTGTCTCATCCCTGCTATTCCCAGAACAGCTGAATGGTTATTCACAGCGTTATTGTAGTAATAGGTCAGTGTTGGGAGGTAACGCCTTCCTCTTGAGTCTCTGCCGTGTGCAAGGGGGCAAAGAGTCTGTACATACCTCCACCCGAACCTCTAACTCCTGCTCCTTAAAAAAAGTCAGACTTAGACTCTAGTTTTATCTCACTGTGGTGCCAAATGTGAACATAATGGTGTGAGAAATAGCAGATTGTATTTACAGTCTTTTTGACTCAGAGCAGTGCTGCCATCTTTTTTGAGCAGCCATAATTTTATGATTGTGGTGGGGATTTAAAATGGTGAGCTGTCATTTTCATACAGTTTGTCACACAAATAGTAGGTTAAGGTTTCTAAAGTGCAGCTTTGGCTACACACATCAGCTGTTCATGAAGTGAAATGAGTCGATGAATAAATGAATATCCCCTTTTGAAAAGCAATGCTCAGCAGCTCATTGCATAAACTTCATCCACACTCTGGCAGTGCACACAGTATTATGAAGTTTAGTAATTGCTAACTGTGAGGTCTCCTCGCCAAGCTTGTGGGTCACTGTAGGCCACCCACAATAGCAGCTTTATTTGCCTTGAACTGCGTTTTGGCTTCAGGGCATAAAACCTCACAGTGTTACATGGTCGGTCCATGTAACACTTGAAGAACTGGATACTTATTTAGCCTCAGGCCTGATCACCAAATACTCCACTGCTGCACTCTCTTGGCATCATGGCAGCCTTAGATTGTCATTTCTCGCCTTTACAATTTTATCAAATCTAAAAATGTAATACAGATGTTTTACCATTAAAGGGGAATGTTTTACAATTTATGTACAACTTTTACACTTCCAATAAGAGGTGATTTTTTAAATAAGATTATTTTTTGGGCTGTTCCGCCTTGAATTTTTGACAGGACACTTAGGTGAGACAGGGGGAAGACATGCAGGAAATCGTCACAGATCAGATTCAAACCCTTGACCTCTGCGTCGAGGCATAAACCTCTCAGTACATGTGCGCCTGCTGTACCACTGAACCAACCTGGCCACAAAGAGGTGATTTTAATGTGGTATTATTTGTTTGTTTCTTGATGATTTGTTTGTGTTCCTTGTATGATCTTTAATACATAACCTCATCAGACATATATTGGTCCTGTGCTCATCTCCGTCAACCCTTTCAAGCAGATGCCATACTTTGGGGAAAAAGAAGTTGAGATGTATCAGGGCTCAGTAAGTGGGATACTATGTGACCTATGAACACATTTAATGGTTTCTGGAAAACTCACTTCATATTGTGAAAGTAAGTACTGATGTGTCTGGAGGTTTAAGATAGCAACCATCTGAAGGACAAATGCTTTGAAATGAACTGGGTTTGTTGCAGTGCGAAGTTTCCAGCGGGCTGGCGCAGATTTTTGCTGTCAGAGACTTGACTCGATCATTAAGAAAGGCTTGTCAGTACCTTCACAGAATAGCCTGTTCAAGTCTGCCCCCTTTCTTGGCTGGCCTGCTAAGGATCACACTGAAAGACTTCTAATACTCTAACTGATTGTGAAAACACTCAGCAACATATGCCAAATTTAACAGTTTGGTGCACTGGGTTCAGGTTTGCACAGTGTTATCAGCTCAAACTACAGTATAAAGTTCAGATCTGTTCAGAATTGTGTAAAACAATCATGAAGATGCCAACATTGGAGGGGAATAGATTTGACATTCATAACCATAACCTGTCCTATTTTGTGCAGATTAGTGCAGTCTTTTCACAACCCATCAAGGCCAAAGTGGGGTTAATATATAAATTATTCTTATTTTCTTTTGTCAAGAAATCTAAACAAAAAGACCAAAACCAACCATATGTCAGTCAATCTCTCAATACTCCCTGGTTTCCCTACCTGTCTGTCTCTTTAAAAAAGCTCAGACAGCTGGGCACTGTAGTCTTTAGCAAATGTTACTCAAACAGGAGTAAATAGTGCAAATGTTGAGGACTATTTTCACTGGCGTATAAATACACATTTGGTGCTCGAGTGAGTATTAACGGCAGGATGCTGTATGTGTCATTGAATCAAAATAAAAGTACAGTGCCCATGTTCTTAATAATGCATTAATATCACCCAGTGCAACAGTGTGGCTAACTGATGTTTTTGGACTACAATGGAGGTCTATGACACAAAGGAATAAGCTACAGTAAACTTGGCTACACAGACAATGCTAGCTAAGCACTAAATACCTCTACAACGTTTTACAAAAGCTGTTTGATCATTGATTCTAACTAAATTCTTTTGTCAACTCTCAGGCTCAATATGAGAACCCTCCTCACATCTACGCTCTGGCAGATAATATGTACAGAAACATGATGATTGACAGTGAGAACCAATGTGTCATCATCAGGTAAGACTTATACTCACATATGATTATCTACCTCCTTTACACACCATGAACTAATGGCATGTGACAACCAAAATAGATTTAAGATTTCATTTAGTTACCTCACCCCTCAGTGAGTCAAATCTGTACACGCCCAGGATGGGAGAGAGTGAGACAAAGACTGGAGATAGTAATCTGTACAATGTGATTTGTCAAATGTTACCAAAGAAATAATGGTTGGGAGGGGAACAAAGGAGAACAGAACAGGTTCAACCACATCATTTGGCACTGAGAGTGCCATGTCTCTTTGGAGTTTTTTCCATCGTAATTGCTTTTCCAGCACTTTTGGCTTCAGTGAAATGCAAATTCAGGGAGACAAATGCACTAATACCCAAGTATGAAAACAATGCACCGTTAACAGCTGGCTCTGGCCTCAATTCAGGATGTCAGATGAAAGCAAAACAGCCACGTATACCAGCTATTTTTGAAGAACTTCCTGGTTTAAAAAGAAAAACACTCCAGGGAGAACACCTGCATGGTCCTTGAACCACAATCACTGCTTTTGCTAGCTTTTAGGTTCTTTTATAGACTGTTTAAGTTTGTCTGTGAATGTTTTTGAGCTATAAAGCTGTGGAGACAAAAGTGTAGTGTCATGATTGGGGCTTTATCCCACTGGCCCAGTCACCTGAGTAGCGCGGTTGCTATAGTGCTTACCTCATGATGAATGACCCCTGCTTCAGCACTTTAGCCCGTTGTTTACACAGCCAGCAGTTGCTAGTTCAGTTTCCCCACATAAAGACACCGAGGTGGATTTTGTGATTGACTAAATCAGCAAACAAAAGCATGGAAGTGGTTTTATGATGAACCAGGTCTCAGCTAACAAAGGCTGCTGTGTGAACTGCTGGCCTGGCAGTGTGGTCTGCATCGGCCTGTGTTAGCACTTTTCCACATTTACTAAAAAATGTGTGAATTAGAGGAATTCATGATGAAGTGGTAGAGAAGTTTTGACTTTCTTTCTTAAGAAATTGTGACTTATCCCCATTCATTTTATGTATATGCCAGCATGTGACTGATGTAGCTATCCCTCGACATCTAGATCAGATATGAAAGGGACGAATTGGAGCTGGTCTTATCAGTTTGACACTCCCGATCAAACTATTAGATGAAATCAGAGCCGTCATCTGACCATCCAAGATGTCTTGATCCTCCTTCACTGTCAACTGTCTCTTGGTCGATGGTTTTGATCCCATCCCAGTAGATGCTGTGACTAGCTTTACAGACAGCTGATCTTATCTACTTGCAGTGATCCTTCAGTCTTTTGTCCAGAGGCCTTGCCAATTCACAGAGTTAGTGTTCCCTACAGCTGTTGCACATGCAACTCATATACCACTCCAGTGTTTTTCTCTTTCCTGTCCAAGGAACTGAGGGCAGAAAATGTATTATTTTAGGTTCAATTGACAATCAATTGCACTGCTTTGAAGTGGCCTGCTCAACAGTTCAGACATTGTAATGTACCAATAGTCTTACTGCTCTCATCGTGTTTATACTCCATTTTTTATCATTTTTACACTGCTTCAACCAATCTGCTTACTTTCTTCCATAAAATCTGTTTCAGTGGTCCACATAAATGAATCACAACCTTTTTTGGTCGGTTGTTTTTTTTGTCATTTCCAGTATTGTTCATTAATTTGACAAAGATATCCAATTCCTGACTCCAGCCTCTGTTGTTGGACTGAAATTGGGCCTTAAGACAGATGAACCCAGGCCCCCGTAGAATACAAATAGAAGTTGATATTTTTAGGGCCCTGGGAATAAAATGCTCTCGCATTATAACATAAGAAATCCAAAGAGTCTACTTGAGCATAATGTACATGCAACTAGTTCTGTTGGAATGCAGTATGATTAGCTTTCAAACCACCAACACACACCAACTTAGAACTCAGTGTTGACTGTGCATCCTTCTCATAGCTGTTGTCAATAAGATTTATGAAAGTTGATGCTTAAACCTCCGTGCCCCTGCATTGTACTGTTTAGCTAATGTCCTTGTTTGGTTAATAAATCTCTGCGGAAGTTAACAATGCCTTCAGCATTTCAGCGCCACAATAATAAGACTCGCCCATTTTGGGGACTCAAAATGGGACTCCAACTCTTGCTGCTGCTTGTGTTAAAATTAGCTTCTTAGAGAATAACTTTTAAGAGGAAGAACAATGCTCTCAGATAAAGCTCTAAAAACTATTAAAAGCATATCAGTGTCTGGCTGTAACTTGAGCAGTTAGTGTGCAGTGAGGTAGCCCAGACAATGCTGAAGGATTTGGAAGAAACAAGGAGGTATAAAGGGGGAGGGTTACAACCATATAGAGACTACTGTGTAATGGATTGGCTCCCATGACTTCCTCTGGCAGCATCTAACAGTCTGCAGCTGTGTTTTTCACAGAGGCATTACCAACCTGACTCTACTTTAAGGCGCAGATAGAAAAAACAGACTCCACTGTCATCCACTGCCAAACCACATATGTCAAAATAAGTATGACACTGGCAAAGTGAAAGGCAAGGAGGAAAATGGACAAGTGTAGGGTGAGGGGGAAAGAAATGAGGGGGGGGGGGAATCAGTGAATGTGACAAAACAGAATTAATGTCCTTGTTGCTGCAGTATTTATCTGGCCAGATGTGCTGCATGTGCAGTCCAACACTCATTAAGCCTCTGAGTTGAAATTTGCTTCAGTTAGACATAACATAATTTGGTTTGTACATTACACAGAGTGTGTACACAGGAAAGCAGGAGTTTCTGTTTATCCAGGTTCAGGTTAAAGGTTAAGGTTCAGCATACAGTAACTGATGAGTTAAATAGATCTTTGCTTTGGTGGACAAAAAAGTGCAGACATGCACCAACACATACATACTAAACTGTTTTAAGTTTAAACGTTTGCAGCATCTTAAAATGTTTTGAATGCAATCAACAGTTGTGACTTAACCATGTTAACAAAGAATATGTACATAAACACTACCGGTCAAAAGTATGGGGCCACTTACAAATTTCCATTCCACTCGATGTTAGACATAATACCAGCTGATCTGAGTGGGGGGCTGATCTTTAATGCAATATCTACATTGCCCATTATCACCAACCATTCATCCAATGTTCCAAAGGCCCATTCTGTTCACTAATCTGATATCATTTAAAAAAACTAACTGAGAAAACATTGGAGAACCCTTTTGCAATTATGTAAGCACATAATGTAATATGAAAACTGCTGCGCTGGTTAAAAAAACAATGCAACTGATCTCAGCTGGTATTCTGTCTATAATGGAGTGCAATGGAAATTTCGAAGTGACCCCAAACTTTTGACCGGTAGTGTACATTCATGGTTGGTGGGACCTGGAATCCCAAAGTAATCTACAATATTATTATTACAACATACACAGTAGCTCAATCCTGTTTGCTGATGTGCGTTCAGACAAAACATATGTAAACAAACCACCTACAGCTTAAAAAACTATTATTTCCTTCAGGCTTTTGAACATTTTCTGAGATAAAATAATAGCTGCATGAACATGCACATGTAGTCGCTCAAAGCATATTACTCCACATCTAATGGTTAAAATACCAAAGAACCACCCAGGTCTGCATGAATCTCTGACGTCTGAGCATAAACTTAATGTCACTTGTTATTAGTTATTGCATTAAGTTGATTTAAAGTTGACTCAGAAGCTCATATTGCATGTATGTGAAAGCACATGCTTACATTTGTTTCAGTGGAGAGAGCGGAGCAGGGAAGACTGTGGCAGCCAAATATATCATGAGCTACATCTCCAGAGTGTCAGGGGGCGGACCCAAAGTACAGGTGAGAAGAACTGCATTTTTTTCTTTGAGGACAGTATGTAATAGATGCATGAGATGTTGAGCTGGACAGATGGAATGATAACAGGGCAATAATAATGTTGTCAAAGAAGTATTATAAGATCACTGCTCATCAATTATATTATGTAACCTTTTTCAAATGAATGGGCATCCTTCCACATCAATCATAAAGAATTTCTTGTGTTTTCTTGATTGTATTTTGCCTGTCCTACTTGTTGAAGTATTTACAAATTGAGACAATTCTGTAATGTCACTGCAGACTTGTGTGAAATCAAACAACCTGTTGCTGCTTCATTCATGCAGTAATTCCTCTCCTTAGACCCAAATCTTCCTATTATCATCCTCCTCTTTTTACCACATAATCAGCCAATCAGCAGCCTCTTCACCCAGCCCTTTTCAGCCATCTGGCAGCCCCCGAAACCAGCAGATGTCCAGTTCCTAAGCTTGATAAAGATCTAAAGTTTGATGAGGAAATGGCTGCACCATGATGGCAGTGGGGTTTTTATATTTAATCCACTCAGAGCTGCTTCTACTAGGGCAATGTGATAAATCATCTTCAAGCTTTAAGTTTAACAGTAGAGCTGGTAGTCTAACCAAATACCATGTGTAATACTTACATAGCATTATTATTGTTGTGGATTTTCAGAGTTGCAAGTTACAGTATACATGTACAATTCTAAAGCTAGTTATGGTAATATCTTTCTTGGTCTTGTTTGTTTAAACAAAATGGCCTTTACAGTGGACACACTTTTGTCTCCACCTCTTCCAGTTCCTGTTCACCATCTCCTCCCTTTCACATTATTCCCTTCAGTTTGAACACATTGTGCAGCACAGCCCATGCCCATTTTAAGAAATGTTTTCATAGTGAGTGTTCACATGTGTGTGAGAATAGTTTTGAATAGATAAACGCTTACTGCCAGTAACATATCTGTTTATTTGTCAGAGCATTGTCTGAGCATTGTCACAAATCTTCACATCTATTAATATTCATTCATGATTAAAACATGTGTTCTCACTTTAGGTTGTTATTCCTTAAACTTAGTGTGTTTTGAAGCTCAATAAATAAATCAAGTTAAGTTAAAATCTAAAAGATATTAGTGTACAGTAGGAAGAACATTAGGATGGGCTGCTTTGGTTATATGAGTAACTTTGTGGTTTTCTATAAATAGATTGAAGTGTGAAGTGAAGTGTTATTTTTTTCCTTTCATAAAGGAGTAAATTTAGAAATGCAAAAATGTTCAAGAAATCACTTCCATTCATCCTTTGTGTACAATAATGGAAAGGCTTTGTCTGCTGTACCGATTTAAAACTCATGTGTTTCTAAATGCCAATGGCTCAAAGGAAAGATGATGTCCTCCAGACGTGTGTGTGTGTGTGTGTGTGTGTGTGTGTGTGTGTGTGTGTGTGTGTGTGTGTGTGTGGTGTGTGTGTGTGTGTGTGTGTGTGTGTGTGTGTGTGTGTGTGTGTGTGTGTGTGCTCATATTTGAGTGGAAAGTTCCAGAGACATACACACCAGCCTGTCAGTGAGGGTGTGAACTGTGTGGTATACCTGCTGTACGGTCCATCTGTGACGTAGGTAACAGCTCATTACATCTGTCTCCTCCCAGCATGTCAAAGACATCATCCTGCAGTCCAACCCACTGCTAGAGGCCTTCGGCAACGCCAAGACCTTGAGGAACAACAACTCCAGCAGATTTGTAAGGCTTTTGAATCTGTGTGTGTGCGTGCATGTGTGCGTGTGCATGTGGCAAAGCTGATTTGCAGTGTAAGTGAGGACAACTCTGGGAAACAGACAAAATTAGAATAGCCAACTCATATTGCAAATCCTGCAAAAAACTGAGTTGCTCCGAGATAAATACATGCAGTAGGTAGTACTTACCACAGAATAATTTGAGGACTCAACTTTTCTGTGGCGCACCTTTGAAACCAAGCTGAGACTTTTGAAAACAAAGATTTGCAGTAACAGCTTCTCTGTTTCACTGCGTGAGGATGCCAAGCTCTTGTGTGTCTTGGTTAACCAGAGCTGTGCTATAAGGACACAACCCATAGAAACACATATATGGAAAACCACTGAAGCACATCCTCCACTGCTTACGAGAAACGTATTTAACAAGGGCTTAAAATTAAGTCAAAGCACATTTCATATAACGTTTATTGGCAGATTTAAGTGTTTAGGTTAGCATACAAAGCAGCATTGTCTAAGTAGTCAGGCTATTTTTTGATCCAGTTATGGGGAAATGGATTTGGTTTGGCACTAATGGCCTGAGATCACTTCTTTGAGGTACTGTCTTTGAATAAATGGTGTCTCTGTTCACTTTTGCTATAGGCTTGTCTGGAAAAGAGAGCAAGACAAAAAGCAGGATCTAATTTTTATAAAAATGTACACACACACTCACACACGCACACACGCACGCACGCACGCACACACACACACACACACACACACACACACACACACACACACACACACACACACCACACACCCCTAGCAACCGTAAAATAACCAGGTGCCAGATCTTATGTATATGTGTTCAATTGTGTTATTACTTTGTTTTATTTACTGCATGTGTTCTTTTGATTGTGCCTCGAGGCTGTGTTTAATGGTGTTTTTACACTTAAAATAAAATGTGATTATAGTTCTGGCTTTATACGTCATTGCCGTAACTGAAAAAAAAACATGCTTTGATCCATCAGGGGAAATATTTTGAGATCCAGTTCAGCTCCGGTGGCGAACCAGACGGAGGGAAAATCTCCAACTTCCTTCTAGAGAAGTCACGTGTCGTCATGAGGAATCCTGGAGAGAGGAGTTTCCATATCTTCTACCAAGTGAGGCTTATTTATTGAGCCGGAGACTAAACAGGACACATTTGGTTTGTGAAGAGGGCCTCTGAGGAAATTTCAGGACACGTTGGGTTAGACTTGCCATTAAGCTGCATGAAGAGGGTCAATCTGTTTTCATTGTGGATAGCTTGAGGTCCTTGGAAGAGGGAGTTCAGTCTTACCATAGTGCAGTTTTTTTCACATGCAAAGTGGAGCATAGTGTATAAATATGAGCCTGAAAATGTATAAAAATGACACTCCACTCAAGTTTTGTGCAAAAACATGACTTAAATCCACAATACACTATTAATTTGTGCTTTGCAGTTGATAGAAGGAGCCAGTGGAGAGCAGAAGAGCAGCCTGGGAATCACAAGCTTGGATTACTACACTTACCTTAATCAGTCTGGTTCCTACAAAGTGGATGACATCAACGACAAGAGTGACTTCCAGGAAACAACGGTATGGTCAGATTCCTTCTGTTCGGTCAATACCGGGCAATTACTTCACACCCTTAGCGGTGTTTTGTGTGTATGAATCTCATACCAGCATTCATTTGGCTCACAGCCTTCACTTTACAGTCCTCTCTCTCTCTCTCTCTCTCTCTCTCTCTCTCTCTCTCTCCCTACCAGTCCTCTTTTGTTTTCTTTCCCAACGATCTCCTCCTGTTTTTTAGACCGCAACAGGAGTAATCAGAGGACATGAGCTAGGTACCACAGGAGTGAGTAATCCCACACTGTGGCCCTCATTTAGCATGCTCTTTTCCTTTTGCTTTTCCCAGCATGCTATGGATGTGATTGGCATATCAGCGCAGGACAGGTCCATGGTGCTTCAGATTGTGGCTGGAGTCCTGCACCTGGGAAATATCACTTTCAAAGAAGCAGGCAACTACGCTGCTGTGGAGAGTGAAGAGTGTAAGTAACACACTCACTTTTTGTTAACTGGGAAAATGTGTTCACTATTATTCAATGTTCAACACTCAACAATATTTCACTCCCCTTCAAAACAGTGATGTTATTGTTCAACCTGATCAGACTCTGACAGAAACTTTTGAAGTTGTAGGCAGGTAGCAATTTTCAAGGAATATAATGCACTAAAATAAATCAAGAATCAAGTTATAGCTACACAGGACTCAAAGTGTACAGCTATTATAGTGAACATTGGCTCT
This sequence comes from Etheostoma spectabile, assembly GCF_008692095.1. NCBI lineage: Eukaryota > Metazoa > Chordata > Actinopteri > Perciformes > Percidae > Etheostoma > Etheostoma spectabile. The sequence goes on along the minus strand of NC_045733.1, from coordinate 6,113,933 downwards.
GAAGCTGTACTTGGCTGCAGCTGTGCTTTTAGTTAAAAGATAATGCTAGCATGCTAACATTCTCATAATGACAATGCTAACATGCTAATGGTTAGTAGTTTTAACTTTGACCTGCGGGTGACGCTAGAGGAAAGGTCAGGGGACCACCAAAGTCAGTGGAATTCATCCTCTGGGGAGCAAGAATGTACAAATACTCATTGAAATGTATATAATAATTGCTGTATTATTTCAGTCTGGACCAAAGAGGTGGATGAGCAACATTGCCATCCATAGAGTCATGTGGCTAGTGGGGCTAAAAAGACACAGATAAAGTTCTCTGGTTACTGAGGTGGCTGAAGAAAATGGTGCTGATACTCAAGTTCAAGTAATGAGTTGTGGTTAATCTTTTTCTTCTCATAACATTCTTGCCTTTCTGAATGTCTCTCCTCTCCTCAGTGTCCTGAGCTGCCATTCTCTGGTTGGTTTTGGAGGATATTTCTCTCTCACCACATTCACTCCCCAAAGTTTATGTTGTGTTAATGCAGGGCTGCAGCCAACTGTCTGGAGTAATCCAGGCCATTCTAGATTACCAGAAAATAAAACTAAGCTATTATTGAAGGTCTGGACATATTTTGCCAAAGACTAAAAATGACTTGAAAGACTACTTTTCCTTCTGTCCCTTTCCCTTTTGCCTTCTCTTCTTGTTTTATTCTTCTCTGCAAATTTCCCCCCCCCCCTTCTTCCTCATGCTGTGAATCTATGATGAAGATGAGGGTGCAGTTGCCAGTGTACAAAGCCTTGGTCTGTTCTGTGCAGACGTAACAGCGGCACTCCGTAATCTCTGCCTTTCCTGTTTCCTCCAGTCTCACTTACCGTGGGCTTTGACTGCAGTCCGTTGCACATAGGAAACTTCACCAGCCAAATTCACATCAAGTTTGCACTCAGCAACAAGAGTCAGTGCGTCATCTGTTGTTGAAAGAAATGTTGAGACTAATTGTACAAATTATTTGGAAATTATTTTGTCTGGTTGGGTCATTATTTAGTTCGAAGTAACTTTATCCCGACAATGACCTGCAGTTTTGTAAAAATGACTATTTTAGGATATGCTTATGCTTTCCAATAGGAGATTTATTTTTGGCTTTGGTATTATGTGTCATCAGCAAAAATGTTTTTAGAATTCACGTGAACCCTTACCTCACAACATTGCATATATTGTACATTTTGTATTTGCTTGTAGCATTGCCTCCTCAAAGCTGATATTGAGTAAAATATTTAAATCCAATATGTCATTTTTTACGGCTGCATCATTCAACATGCACCTTTCAACACATACCTTTGGTTACGTGCTAACCTTTTAGCTTAGCACAAAGAGGTCACTGCGCCTTGTTGTAAAATAGTCCCGCACATAACCCCCCGGATAAAACTACAACATGGCATTTATTACATTGGATTTTGTACGGATTAAACAAACAAGATATAACGTGTTGATTAGTGAGCTTTAGAGGTGCTGGTTGGTGGAATTTGTTACCTTTGGACTAGTCTCGCTTTGCCAGACCCTCCTCCAAAGTGCGTTGGAGGAGAGTCTGGCTACTCCCCATAGCATTTGGGGCTGGGAGGAAGATGTACTCTGGTTTATTGACATTTTTTTTAAACCAATCACAATCGTCTTGGGCAGTGTTAAGCACCGGAGAAAATCTGCATTGCCGCTGCAAAATAAGCATGGAAGGAACTTGTTTTGGTGGAACGTGTATGTTTAAAAGTTGTTTTAGACATGCAATAGAAAACTCAGTTTGGACAAATAGTTTAGCTAGCCGTCTGGATTTATCCTGCAGAGATCTGAGAAAAGTTCAACCATAGTCCTCAGATATCAACCAGAATTTAAAATGTCAACACAAAGTGGAACGTGGAAAAAAATAAAATGGGTACGTCAAGGAATCAGGATATAGACTACCTTTGGACAGAGCCAGGCTAGCTGTTTCTTCCTGTTTTGAGTCTTTTTGCCATGCTAAACAAAGCTGCTGGCTACATATTTTTATCTAGTGTACAAATATGTCGTATTAATCTTCTGATCTAACTTTTGGCAAAAATGCAAATTATTTCCGTGAATGTGGAACTATTCCTTTAAAAACTGCTGTTACACCCAGGCTCAGAAAATTTCACTGATTTGTTCCTTTATTTTGCACCACCTTAATTCAAGGAAAAGTCTTATACCTGAATAAACATGCAAAGTACGCACAGTCAATATTGTAGAAATTAAGCATTGAGTGACAGGATAATTGTACGTGTCCCATCTGATGGGATGTGACACACTCCCTTCTATTCCTTTCATTATTCACTGCCACATTGACTGCCACATTTCCTGCAGACAAACTTGTGCTTATATGAGCATTGTTCCTAAAATTCACATACTGCACAGTGCACACAGCCTTTGTATACAATCCATACTTTTCCTGCAGAAATACACAAAGAATGACTTTTCCTCCTCATTTAAGCAGGCGTATGGTCAGTCACACCCTTACGTCCCAGAAGGGGAGCTACTGATGCATTCCCAGGCGCAGTGAGTCTGCAGGCCTGAGAGTCATTTCCTTTTCGGGGAAGTGAGTCACTGTAATAAGGCAGGGAGGGGCTCTCAGGGGAGAATATTAACGCCAGGTCAGGACAAATGATCAGTGGTATGTTCTCAACAATCTTTTTTCATTGGTTAGCCCAATACAGTTCTTCTATTTTGCTTTTAGCTATAATTCCAAGCTCTTCTGCTCTGAATTTTCTCCAGAAGATGTCTTGTGTCAGCGGTTTAGTCACAGAATTGCAACTTTGGGGCTTTACACCACAATTGCGTGCATTGTGATTATCAGTGGAGGTTTTTCTGATTCGTGAGACTTTTATCACTTATTGATAAGGTATATTGAAGCACTGGATTTGCAGTAGTTTTCTGTGTTATGCAAAGGTTACATGATGCTGCCTTTCCAAAGACTGCATTAATTTGTATTGATTTGCATACTGTTTTTTAGAGAAATGTGTCTTTGCTGTTTCAGAGCAGGAACCTTTAACATGCTGCTTTATTTCTGTGTATCATAACGCAACAGCATAAATACATTTAAATAAATATATACAATGAAATGCTATACATTTTTATATATATATATATATATATATAGTACAGGCCAAATGTTTGGTTACACCTTCTCATTCATTGCGTTTCCTTTATTTTCTTGACTATTTATATTGTAGATTCTCTCTAAAGGCATCCAAACTATGAATGAACACATGTGGAATTATGTACTTAACAAAAAAGTGTGAAATAACTCTTAAACATGTCTTATATTTTAGATTCCTCAAAGTAGCCACCCTTTGCTTTTTTGATAGCGCTGCAAACCCTTGGTGTTCTCTCAATGAGCTTCATGAGGTAGTCACCTGGAACCTGGAATTTCTTGCCTTATTAATGAAATTGGGACCATCAGTTGTGTTGTGCAGAAGTCAGGTTGATACACAGCCAACGGCCCCATTGGACAACTGTTAGAATTCATGTTATGGCAAGAACCAATCAGCTAAGTAAAGAGAAACGAGTGGCCATCATTACTTTAAGAAATGACGGTCAGTCAGTCCGGAAAATTGCAAAAAACTTTGAATGTGTCTCCAAGTGCAGTAACAAAAACCATCAAGCGCTACAACAAAACTGGCTCACATGAGGACCGCCCCAGGAAAGGAAGACCAAGAGTCACCTCTGCTGCTGAGGATAAGTTCATCTGAGTCACCAGTCTCAGAAATCGCAAGTTAACAGCAGCTCAGATTAGAGACCAGATGAATACCACACAGAGTTGTAGCAGCAGACACATCTCTAGAACAACTGTTAAGAGGAGACTGTGTGAATCAGGCCTTCATGGTCAAATAGCAGCTAGGAAACCACTGCTAAGGAGAGGCAACAAGCAGAAGACATTTGCTTGGGCCAAGAAACACAAGGAATAAACACTAGACCAGCGGAAATCTGGGCTTTGGTCTGATAAGTCCAAGTTTGAGATTTTTGGTTCCAACCGCCCTGTCTTTGTGCGACGGAGAAAAGGTGACCGGATGGATTCTACATGCCTGGTTCCCCCCGTGAAGCATGGAGGACGAGGTGTGATGGTGTGGGGGTGCTTTGCTGGTGACACTGTTGGGGATTTATTCCAAATTGAAGGCATACTGAACCAGCATCCTGCAGCGACATACCATCCTGGCCAGTTTGCGTTTAGTTGGACCATCATTTATTTTTCAACAGGACAATGACCCCAAACACACCCTCAGGCTGTGTAAGAGCTATTTGACCAAGAAGGAGAGTGATGGAGTGCTGCGCCTCCACAGTCACCGGACCTGAACCCAATCAAGATCAAGTAATAAGCATCTCTGGGAACTCCTTCAAGACTGTTGGGAAACCATTTTAGGTGACTACTTCTTGAAGATCTTCAAAGCAGTAATCAGAGCAAAGGTTTGCTACTTTAAAGAAACTAGAATATAAGACATATTTTCAGTTATTTCACAGTTTTTTGTTAAGTACATAATTCCATATGTGTGTCCAACCCTTTGGCCTGTATTGTATATACACTCACCGGCCACTTTATTAGGTACCCCATGCTAGTAACGGGTTGGACCCCCTTTTGCCTTCAGAACTGCCTCAATTCTTCGTGGCATAGATTCAACAAGGTGCTGGAAGCATTCCTCAGGGAGTTTGGTCCATATTGACATGATGGCATCACACAGTTGCCGCAGATTTGTCGGCTGCACATCCATGATGCGAATCTCCCGTTCCACCACATCCCAAAGATGCTCTATTGGATTGAGATCTGGTGACTGTGGAGGCCATTTGAGTACAGCGAACTCATTGTCATGTTCAAGAAACCAGTCTGTGATGATTCCAGCTTTATGACATGGTGCATTATCCTGCTGAAAGTAGCCATCAGAAGTTGGGTACATTATGGTCATAAAGGGATGGACATGGTCAGCAACAATACTCAGGTAGGCTGTGGCGTTGCAACAATGTCGCAGCAGAAATCGAGACTCATCAGACCAGGCAACGTTTTTCCAATCTTCTATTGTCCAATTTCGATGAGCTTGTGCAAATTGTAGTCTCAGTTTCCTGTTCTTAGCTGAAAGGAGTGGCACCCGATGTGGTCTTCTGCTGCTGTAGCCCATCTGCCTCAAAGTTCGACGTACTGTGCGTTCAGAGATGCTCTTCTGCCCACCTTGGTTGTAACGGGTGGTTATTTGAGTCACTGTTGCCCTTCTATCAGCTCGAACCAGTCTGGCCATTCTCCTCTGACCTCTGGCATCAACTGGGCATTTCCGCCCACAGAACTGCCGCTCACTGGATGTTTTTTCTTTTTCGGACCATTCTCTGTAAACCCTAGAGATGGTTGTGCGTGAAAATCCCAGTAGATTAGCAGTTTCTGAAATACTCAGACCAGCCCTTCTGGCACCAACAATCATGCCACGTTCAAAGTCACTCAAATCACCTTTCTTCCCCATACTGATGCTCGGTTTGAACTGCAGGAGATTCTCTTGACCATGTCTACATGCCTAAATGCACTGAGTTGCCGCCATGTGATTGGCTGCTTAGAAATTAAGTGTTAACGAGCAGTTGGACAGGTGTACCTAATAAAGTGGCCGGTGAGTGTATATACTATGTCTTATATATATGTCTTCTCCTCTCTTTTCTGTTCGGTCTTTTAACAGTTCTAGCCTTTCCTGCGTTTCTGCTTGGAATTGACGAGAACCGTCTGAAGGAGAAACTGACGAGCCGTAAGATGGACAGCAAGTGGGGAAATGCAGTGGAGTCTATTGACGTGACGCTGAACGTGGAGCAGGCATGTTACACACGGGATGCCCTCTCCAAAGCCCTGCATTCACGAGTGTTTGACTTCCTGGTTGAGGTATGTTTGCATGTTTGAACAGTTTTAGAGTTCAGTATTCAGTTGTCATAAGTAACAAAGCTGTGATGACCTATCCTAAAGCTTTATTTTGGTAACACAATCCTTTGATTTTAGTCCATCAACAAAGCCGTGGTGAAAGATCATCAGGAGTTTAATATCGGAGTGTTGGACATTTACGGATTTGAAATTTTCCAAGTAAGTGTTTTTGGCCTTTTAACAGGCTGACACATCAGCACACACATAAATTAGTTAACAGGAATTAACTTTGAGCATTTCAACTGATTAAATACAAAGGATAAGTGGATTAAGTTCTATCTCTTGATTAAGACAGCAGACCTCAACATGCTTTTCTAATCTGATTACTTGTTTGTTTAGTTTGCTTAATGAGATGTCTTGGACTTTTTGATAGGATCAGACCAACTAAATGGACGTGTTTCGTATTATTTTGGTTTGCAAAAGCTCTTATATTACTAATAACAAGTACAGGAACTCAGACAATATTTGTACCCATACTCAACTCACTTTTTTTTAGTCCATATGGATTTATTAACCGTTATGTCTCTTCTTTAGAAAAATGGATTTGAACAGTTCTGCATCAACTTTGTGAATGAGAAACTGCAACAGATATTTATTGAGCTGACTCTGAAGGCAGAGCAGGTAAACTTCCTTCACATTCTGTTTTTATTTCCTCCCTCATTAGATGTTTCATATTGTGACTCTGAACTCGGCTCATGTCTCTCTTTGTAGGAGGAGTATGTCCAGGAGGGCATCAAGTGGAACCAGATAGATTACTTCAACAACAAGATTGTCTGTGATCTCATCGAGAGCAAAGTAAATAAATAATACATAAATAATAAAGTAAACAAACTAGTATGTGGCACTCTTAGCGGGAGTGGTCAACTCCAACCAAAGGTACACAATCCTCAAAATGTTTTATTGGATAATAGAAAATCTGGATTTGGATCTTGAATTTCTTAAAAACACAATTGTTGTAGACAATTATTGATAGAGAATGAAAAATTGATTAATTAGTTATTTGAGCGTCAGAAAATGTATCAGCCACTATTTGATGATGAATTAAAAGTAATTTTTCAAACCAAATTGGAAATATTCCATATGTTCCAGCTTCTCAAATATGAAGATTTGCATGTTTTCTGTGTCTGATGTGATTGTAAACTGAGTAGCTTCAAGTTTTGGACTGTTGGTCCGACAAAATAAGAAATTTGAAGATGCCACCTTGGGCTTTTAGGAAATTGTGATGGACATTTTAAAACAGTTTTCTGACATTTATAGAGATTTATTAGTCAATCAAGAAAGTAATCGGTAGAGTAATCAATAAATACAACTTTATTGTCATAAACAACTTACACAAAACATGTGTGCAATTATTCACAAAACAAAATCAAAATCCACAGATTCAAGATTCAGATGTCTCTAAATAGAAAACAGGGCTAAAAATACAAGCTTCTTGGTAGAGTTAATAAAAGTTTTATTGAAAGCTTGTTCATGTAAAAACACAGTACTATTATTCCCTAAATTGAATGTATCACAGCAAACTTGGATGTGATTTTTGATTATGAACATTTGGTAGTTTTATTGGGCTCATAATGCAAACTGAGTCGCAAGCTCCCGCCAAGTTTCTGCTCTGTTGCCGTGACTTGCAGTGTAATACATTGAAACGTGCCGACATGCCTCTTAATTTGATTTATCTGTCCCACTAAGAAGTCTAATCCATGAAATCTACAACAAGGGCTTTAAAACAAGCCTCTATCTGAGTGGAGCAGGGGGGGATCTGTATCAGTGCCTGACACTTCTTCACCAGACCCACTTTAGTTAATACAGTGACAACTTTACATGTGTCTTTTTAATAATGTGTTTCATGATGAAATGTTATATGAAGATAAGTTTAAAAATTAACCTCACTATGACATTGCATTATGTCAAAAGATTCATAATATTTGCTGTAAATTATCAACTTCTGATGGCGCGTATTACGGCTGCAACTAACAATAATTTTAATTATTAAATAATCAATTATTTAGTAATTATAAAATATCCGAAAATAGTGGGAAAAGTCCAGGGTGACGTGTCAAATGTCTTGTTTGGTTAGAACTCCAAAGATATCCACTCTGTTTACTATCATAAATGACACAAATAATCACAAGTGGGGAAGCTGGAACCAGTTAATTTTGGGCCTTTTTGCTTGATAAATGACCCTTGGACTCAACATATTCCAATTGGACCTACAAATCAAAACATCAAAAATAAATTAAACTTATATAAATATATATATATATATAAATATAAAATTTAAGCTTGAAACTTCTTGGTGAGTTTTAGAGCAGATGATGGTACAAATGAGAAATTTTTTCCTTGTGATCCCAGAATCCTCCTGGCATCATGTGCATCCTGGATGATGTGTGCGCCACCATGCATGCGGTGGGCGAGGGAGCCGACCAGACCATGCTGCAGAAGCTTCGAGTCCAGATCAACACCCACGAACACTTCAACAGTTGGAACCAGGGCTTCATCATCCACCACTACGCTGGCAAGGTCAGTCTGACCGCACTCATTTAACTTGCATCATCTTGTTTTTTTACAAACAACACTCTGAATAGGAAGTCATCCATATCTTATATAAAGCTCGGACGTAAGCACTTAATAAATACTGGCATAGTTATATGCACACAAGTAGTGTGTAACAGTTTTTCTTGCCTAGCCTAAAGATTACAACTTTTAGTATAAAGTTTTCCGCAACCTCCATATGATTGTCTTTGCCATTGTATAAACTATGTGTTATGCACATAGTCATCAGCAGGGAGCTGACAGCAACTTCTGGAAATAGAAAGTTATTAAAATGTGCTTTTTGATGGTGTTGTATGATATGTCATAAAAAAACAGTTATGCAACTGGTACTTTAATATTGGAGTTGATGTCGTCATCTCCTCCCTTTTAAGTTTTTCCCGTCTAAACTAACACCTCCTTTCTCTCTTCCCTGTCTATTTATGGTTAAAGTCCCTCTCCTTATGTAACAGTGTCTAAAAATGTCCCACATCTCAATCAGCCTTATTCAATTCATACAATACAGTTCACCAGGTCGTCTTTTTTCTGCATTTATTTTTCATACTGGTGGTCTGGGCCAAGGTTGTCCCATGTCATTCTCCAGATGTGCGGTGGCCTCAGCCTGGCACACATGCCGCAGGCTTAATGAGCCGTGCCATAAAGACTTTAGGGGCTCCCATGACCGGGCTCAACACATTCCTCCAGTCTCAGGCTACAGTATAGCAGAAATAACACAGTTTAATTTATACACTTTTAAACTGCTGCTGGTTTTATAAGGAAGCTAATCATAGGGAGGTGTAAAGGTTGGATCTGCAACCCTTCATTTTCTTTTCCCATAAAATTCAAGCCATTGATTTAAGGCAGAATATCAGTCCCATTTTTTTATATTCCCACAGGTATTATCATTTATTTTTTTGGAGGTGTCAAATACTCAACCTCTTTCATAATTATGACTTTTTAGAAATCCCTTTGTTTGTCTCTCCTCCAGGTGTCCTACGATGCAGATGGTTTCTGCGAGAGGAACCGAGATGTCCTTTTTACTGACCTCATTGAGCTGATGCAAAGCAGTGAAATGTAAGTAACTCTTATTTGCACATTACACCGGCATGTGGTGAGGATTTCTATGGTGCTCACTTAAAGGGAGTCTTCTATTTTGATACACATGGTTACAATTGAACACATCTGAATCGGAGTTTCAGACGTTCCAGTGCATCTGGAAACTGGCGGGACGCAGCACAAGTGTGCAGGGCCTGGTTATGTCATGCCCTCTGCCCTGAATCACGTCTAGCTGCTCCTCCCAGATATGAGGCTTTTAGGGTCTACCCAGTCTAACCATACAAGTGCAGTCTCCCTGCGGGGCTGCATTGTAGAGTCTGGTCCTGTTGTGTTTTGCTTTCTTGGGCTTTCTTTGTGTCAAAGTGGCCCTCTGTGTAAACGGTCTGTATTGTCTGGGTAACCCCTGCATGCCTCAAACACTGCTTTGTCCACATTTTGTGAGGCATGAAAAGAGGTTATATCAAAATGCCATCAGATACGTGCTGCAAAATATATAGGTGCACATTAAATCATATACAGTACAGGCATATAAACATATATATATACACACCACACACACACACACACACACACACACACACACACACACACACACACACACACAGATAAAAGAGTTTGGCAAAGTCACACATAAAGGAAGCCTGAGAAGGAAGAAAGCAGGCCTCATTCCTTTGCGCAGCAAGTCTTAGTCGAGAAGAAAGGAGTGACCAGTAATGTCAGCTGTACAGTATTAACAGACCTCTGATGTTTTTGTACACACAACCTGCTGATCCTTTCTTCTGTGTCCATATATCTGAGCCAATAGTTTAAATAAAACAAATACCAATGTAGTAGAAAGCCAAAAATGGGATGGGATTTTAAAAAAAGCACTGAGAAAATAATTAATTTATAAACACCAAAGGTGGCAACATAAGCCAACTAAAATAAGTTGAATGCTAAGCAACCTGTCAACTTCAGACCAGGTCTGACACTCACCACGTTTTTATGACTTTCACACTAACAAAAAAAACACAACAACACAGTTCTAAAGGAGCACAATATTTGGTGTCTGAATGTTAGATTTGCTGATCACAAGTGGAGCAGTCTTGAAGATCATAACTTTCTTTTTATTCATCAGATAATCTAGGCAAGCAGACTGCATGTGTAGCTTGTAAATAAGTCATTAGAAAGTGTTGATTTTACAGCATTACTGCTAAAAAAAACTACACAACATCATCATTAATATCCAGTTATGTATCGGAGTACAACGTTGGCATCAGTCAATCTTAAGGGAGAGCTTCTACTCCATCTTAAAAAAAATGGATATAGCACTTTTTCATAATATAAGAACTTGCTGATAGACAAGGATGTGAGATTTAAGTAAGAACTGAAAAGTCACAATTGATACTAAATATTTTTCATGAATGGCAACAATGTGTCTCATTCCATAGCTGCAGATGGCATACAATTAAACCACTTCCTTTCTTTTACTGCTAACCCCTTAAAGCACAAACCTGAGCTGCTGTCCTTTTAAGATATTATTGAAATTAAATGTCTTCAGTTGAGAAAAAACCTGAGGATATGGAAACTTTACACATATCTGCTACACTCTGACCAGCAGCAACACGTCATAGTGTAGTCATGATGTTATAAAAAATAAAAAATACATCTATAAAGATTTAGACCAAAATGTATTCCTTAAAATGTAAATGAACTGGCTCTAATTTGGCTGGAAGGAGTGTAGATCAGCACCACCTGCATATTCTGTTATTGTCTATAGTTTCAGCCTTTTGGGAGAACGTTATCTTATCTTCTTTTTTTTCTTTTATAGTGCAAAAGGCCAAATTTTATTAGACATAATCCTTTTATTTTTATTTCATCAAGCATCAAACAATAGCATACAGTCCTCTATAGAGCAGTGGCCCTGGTGAGATCTGAGAGGTGTTTACACACACACACACACACACACACACACACACCCCTTTGGTTTTCCCACCTGCTCCCAACTCAGACTTTCCCAAGTAGTTAGGAATTTAAGCCTGTGACCTTAGTCAAAGGTCCTTGGTTCTTAAATCATTAACTGCATTTTTGGTTTTTGACTGCCAGGGAAACTCAACATTGTTAACACTTTTGTTGATCCAGTCCTAACTCCTCACTTTTGTCCTCTAACAGCACCTTCATCAGAGCACTGTTTCAAGAAAACCTCAACGCTGAAAAGAAGGGACGACCCACAACTGCAGGCAGCAAAATAAAGGTGTGCGTGTGTGTGTGTGCGTGTGCGTGTGTGTGTGTGTGTGTGCGTGTGCGTGTGCGTGTGCGTGTGTGCATATGTACCTGTCCCTCTTTTGTATCAAGGTCACTGTGGGAAAGGGCACGATAATGTGTTTATTTGCTCTTCTCAGTGGAGTCTTTCAGCAGTAAGTCAGACTTCCGTCATGACATCAATATGATCATCAGTCTCATCATCACCTCTCTTACTCCACCCTTCAGAAACAAGCCAACGATTTGGTGAGCACACTGATGAAATGTACTCCACACTACATCCGCTGCATCAAACCTAATGAAACCAAGAAGCCCAGAGACTGGGAAGAGAGCCGGTAAGTAGCGCCCGTCACCCTCACAGTCTTGCATGGCTCCAACCATCCAGAGCCCATACAATTGATTGCTGATCATAGACACATTAATCAGATGGCAATGATGTTTTGTACAATCTCTCTTTCATCTAAGTACTAAATCTTACTTTCGGCAGTTTGATAAGTGCAGGCCTGAGTCTATTCTCACACAAAAGGTAAAAATTGGATTATTGTTCTGATCCGTTTTGCCCCTAACTGTTTTATTTCTTCTGAAGACCAAGTCATGTGAGACATGTCTCCCCCCCCCCTTTGTTTCAGTTTTCCCCGCTCTTTTTCCCTGCTCACAGGCTTTTAGCACTACATGTTCAGATGCAGAGTGCTGTTGTATTGTTCAGAGCCTATGACCTTCCTGTTGTGAGTCGGGCGCAGGGTGGCTCATTAATTAGCACCGGATCTGCTGTTTTCACAGGAAGTCTGAGTGTACTAAGTAGTGCTTAAGGTCTTTGTTTGAGAGAAAAATTGAAAAAACGCAGCTGTTTTGCATACAATGACCTGTGATTATCGCTTCCGCGAGTGAAAAAGGAGCTTCATGTGCCGTAGACCTGTTAAAAGATGTTTGGGTTAAAGTTGATAGCTGATAACTCAAACCACTAATAGTAAAGTGAAAGCTATTTGTGGTTACAAATCAAAGTAAATAACATTAGTATGTTTTTGTCCTTTTTTCTGGACTTTTCGTAAGTCTTCTGCTACTTTATTCTTATAATTTCAAATTTACATACAACACAAAAATATCACAATTTCAAAAGTATAGAACAAAAGGGTGGAAGGAAGGGAAGGGGAAAACCCAGCAAGGGTAAACTTCCATCAATACAATACCACATTCAGATGGCACAGTGGTCAGCATGTATGAGTATATACAGTATTGTGATTTACTTCAATTTAAAGCTAAAACAATCGATTGACATGAAATTAATCTGCAACAATTTTTATAGCTATGATTAAAAAACAGAAAGAGGTTTGTAAGTTGTGTACTAATGGTAATACTTTTTTTCTGTCTTAAGAGTAAAGCACCAAGTGGAGTACCTGGGTCTGAAAGAAAACATCAGGGTGAGGCGTGCTGGCTACGCCTACCGTAGAGTCTTCAGGAAGTTCCTCAACAGGTAACCCGCCTCAGACTCACAGTGATGTCATACTAATTTTTGACTGTGATTTGTTTTGTTTTTAAAAGGTGTGCGCCTGTTAGGTATCAATAATTTACCTTATTAAGCAGAATGGGCAACAGTCATGACTTGTTTCTTCTTCCATTTACATTCAGTCAGGAATGGTTTTAGTGCCATTTCTGGCCTCTTGTTACCTTCCACACAGTGAGGTTTAGGTATTGAAATTATAGGAGATAAATTGTTGGATTGGTACAACATCAACATGTTGTACATGTTGTACAATGACCCTCCATCCAAACCTACACAACCACAAATGTAAATGCTTTTATCTTTAATAAACTTCCTGGTCCTCAGGTACGCCATCCTGACCAAAGAGTCCTGGCCAACGTGGCAAGGAGACGAGAAACAAGGCGTCCTTCATCTCTTACGGTCTGTCAACATGGACCAGGATCAGTTCCAGCTTGGTCGCACCAAGCTCTTCGTTAAGGCCCCTGAGTCGGTATGTTTGACATCCGCCTTGCCCTCAGACAGTCACAGCCTGTTCTTCTGCTTAGTCTTTGCCCTTTATTATACCATGTCTCTATAAAAATGCAATCCAAGAAAATGCACTGCAGAGCAAAAACATTTTCATTTGTTGTACAGACATATAACTCAAATCACTTGGGAGAGTGTCTGTGGCATTAAAAAGGCCTTTTTCTCAGCAGGGGAAAAATGTCAACACACCATTTTACACTAAATACCATAAAAGGGCACTAGTGTCCCAAATCATACTTGAATCCTTGATGTAGGGGAGGAGATTGAACCTGACCCTTGTACCACGTCAGCACTGAGTAAACACCGCTCTGGAACTAAAACACAAGCACAGGCTGTGGTTGCACAGTTTGGGGGGGACATCGTAAAGGCTAGTCTTTTTCCATCATAACTACTTTTTTCATGATTCCTATGAAAGCAGCACTTGTGCAAAGCCCATGCTCTCACTTATTAACATTTGTACACATCATGCACGAAGGAGCATGCACGTGCACACACACAAAAAGAAGTTTAGGAGCTAATACACAGACATCTTAGTTTCAATTCAGGCCTTACAGCTGATCGTGAATGCCTTTACTTATTCTCTGCAGCCGTGCATGCCAAGAGTCCCCCATCCCCCACACTGCCACACTGAGAGTCCAAGTCATTGAGGTGTGCTTGTGAAACGCAAATATCACACAGGACGAACCGCTGAAATGAGCTGCCAGGCTTCTCCAAACAAACCTCTCTGTCTGATAAGACACTGACACCAGTTAATTAGTAGTGTGACTGAAGCGTTTTTTTCTTCTGTTGGATGTAATAAGTAAAGTTTGTTTGACGCCATGCCAGATGTTTGAGAAGAGTTTCTTCTTCAGGGGTTGATGGATTAACGGTGACTTGCTGTCTGTCAAAGGTCTTACATGTGCTGCGTTGTCAATTCATTTAGTGAATTATTATTGTATATTTTGCCATTTACAACTCCATGGTAACTTATTGATTTTTTTATTGTTTTCTGTTTGTCAGAAAAGGGCTGAAAGGATTTTTTCAACTAGTGGATCATGAGAAATAAATCGGCAACATTTCTGCAATTTAGCAATTGATTGTTTAGGTTATTTTTTCAAAGAATATTGTTAAATGTTTTACTTTCCTGGTTCTCGAAGTGTGAAGATTTGCAGTTTTTTTCAGTTTTATGTTAACCAAACAAGTTGTTTGAAGACGTCACTCATTTTATAGATCCAATGATAATTTATGATTTATAAGCAGTTTACAAACATTTAATAATGGTTCATTGCAACACACTATAATTTAGTAATTTTTAGTAAGCAGCTACAAGGACATGTTTAAATGTTTATAATTATACAGTATTTGTAAGCATTTTTAACTTCTCCTAAGAAGACATATTGTATACTATTACACCTGTGTTTTACTATATTGTCATTCATTCTCTGTTTATACAGCAGCATCCACGTATAGGTACCCACAGAACGATAGGGGGCCAAAAGTAAACTATTTTCTGTCTAACTGAATAATAAATTAATTGCATTATTACTATGATTAATTTATAACGGGAAAAAAAATGTTAGTTGCAGTACTTATAATGATCATTTAAAATTCATCACAAAGAAATATAAACAAAAACCCCACCAGATGTCTGTTCTTGGATTTGTCACCTGGGAAGTTGAATCACTCATCTGGTAAAAAACATTGAAGCCTGAGTGAGTACATGGTGCTACTGTCTCAATCAATGACTCAGTGCATTTTGTTGTTTGTGATTTGTTCCTGTCCTGTTACACTGCAGTTTGTGCACCTTGTTGATGCGGGCCCTTTACAGAGGGGCGAGGATGTTAGTTGGGGGGCAGGGGCAGAGACTGGTTTGCGTGTCTGAGGCACAGGAAATAATAAGGCGGGGAAGACCGGGTTTTTGCCACCAGTTGGCCGGATCAGCCCCTGTGGGGGAAGGATGAAAATTAAGTTTAAAAAAAGGTTTAAAGTGATAAAGGAAGCATTACGCATCATATGAATGAACAATTTTAAAAGTGAAAGTTAGCAAATTTTGAAAGGGAAAAAAATCAAACATTTTGAGTATTGCAGTAAACCTAATAAAAAGTATCAATGTTTGATTAAAGGATGGGTTAATTTGTTAAATCAGTCTCAAAAAATCGTAAGTTCCTTATTGAGGGCCCAGTAGAATCCCCCTCCCCTTTAAAAGATTGTAAATATAGAGAGATAGAGTAGATAGTAGATAAAAGATAGATGAAGATAGATAGAAGAATTTTTCAATGAATTTTGTTTAAAAAAGGACCATTTTTTTTTAAAAGTATTTGAAAAACCGTTTTATCTTTGCAAGTACCCAGGTATTACAACAAATCAATTCAATGTTAGGCCTGTGTAACTTACAAACAGAAATTGTCTACTGTTCTGACAACAAAAACTCAGAATCAATGTTTTAGCTTTCCAAAAAGGTCTGGTTGACATTGTTTGGTGTTAAAGTAAGCTCTTTTTTACACACCAGTTTCAGTTTCTTCATTGTTGCTCTTCAGCTCAACAGAGCAGCGATTGATCCCTGCTAACAATCCCACCAAACTGCTATTCTTTCAGATAATAATACTGCTTGTACTGTAGAACTCAAACCTTCCTTCACCTTCCTCACACTGAAAAGCCATACAATAAAACAATGTTATCAATGACAGGAGATATTTGACATGTTCAGAGTATCTGTGCAATCATTCCTTCTATTCACTGTTTTTATGACTGTCTGTGTTTGGGTTTGTGCAGGTATGTGTCTTAACTGTGTGTCGTGCTAATACTCTTTGATTGCGTTCACAGCTGTTTCTGCTGGAAGAGACGAGAGAACGCAAGTTTGACGGCTACGCCAGGACCATCCAGAAAGCCTGGAGGAAATACCTGGCCCGCAAGAAGTATGTCCAGATGAGGGAAGAAGGTGAGTAAGAGGAAGATCTTATAGCTTTATTTGTTTGTCCATGTTCCTCTGTCTCCATCTCTCACTCTCTTTTTCTGGGGTTATTTAGCTTCTGACCTGCTGTTGAACCGGAAGGAGAGGCGGCGACACAGCCTCAACAGAAACTTTGTTGGTGACTACCTGGGCATGGATGACAGGCCTGAGCTCCGGCAGTTCCTGGGCAAGAGAGAAAAGATTGACTTTGCAGACAAAGTCACAAAATATGACCGCCGCTTCAAGGTTGGTCTCTTTCAGTCTGTAGCCTGTTTCTGTTTCTGTTTCTAAACAACTCACAAAATATTCATGGAGTTCTTCTGTTTCTGCTGTTTTTAGGGAATTAAGAGGGACTTGATTCTGACACCAAAGTCTGTGTACCTGATTGGAAGAGAAAAGGTGAAACAGGGACCAGAGAAAGGGCAGGTGACAGAAGTGATGAAGAGACGGATTGAGGTGGAGAAGATCTTGGCAGTGTCTCTCAGGTACATTTCCCTCAAATCTGGGACAAACTAGATTGTAATATTTAAAAGTAATATGACATTTGTATCAGATATCAACTCCTTGGCTGCAGTTGGAATACATGTTCCTACATGATTCTGTTCAAGTATTTTATTCCTTTAGGTGGTTTTAATGGAGGGTCACTGGAGTTCAAGCAGCAATGAGGTTCCCCCATACTGTTCGTGCATTTATGAGCACAACATGAAATCCATGTAAACAGATTTGGTGCACATTCTATCTACATATGTCAACTTTAAGCACTGCATCCTGCTGCTACACTTTGGGGTGGGGTTCAGCTCAGGAACAGTCTTTGTCAAGCTTACACAGATTTGTTAAGAAGCATCGTGGTTAAAACATTGACACAAGGGTCCTGAATGAAAGAACATATTGTAGGGAAAACAATATAACATACAGTATGTATCAAAATAAATTAAATAAAACCATCAAAAACCAGTGCCTGCATACCCAGACTTACATTACCTGGCAGTAGTAGGGCTTACCTGATTTATAGTGCTGAGATAAAGCATGACGTTCTGGATGTTTCTACCCTTCCACTTGCTGCATTTGGGCCTAAGAGCCGCCCTGAACCATTTTGATTGCTTTAAACAAATACAAACAAGCCAGATCGTTTTTTCCTCCATCCCAGAATGATTAACAAGACCATACTCCAGCACTGACACAGCACCGTGGCGATAGGTCTGGCTATGCTAGACTACCTGGCAAAATACTCTTGTGTAATTGTTTTATTGATACTTTACCTGAACTTGCCTATGCCCTTTTTTAAATGCCCCAGGTACACAGGACACAATATTTTTCTGAAATGTGCTGTTGTGAAAAGAGCAGGACGATACCAGTAGGTTAATAGTTGTTTCCAAAACAAGACAATAGCTGCTGAACATGCAGGGCCCATCATATTCTTTGTACCCTGCAGAAAGTCATGAATCTAGTTCAAAGCCACAGTCTGGATTTCTAATCACACAAGTTTCCATGTTCATGTATATGTCACACAAGGGACACTGAAAACATGTGGAGTATATTAAGCCTGCCTCTTGTATATATGTCTGTGTGTCTGTCCCTTTGTGTGTGCAGACCTGACCAATGGTCCACATCTCAGAAATGTTGCTGAAACCAAATGCAGTCAAAAACATTCTGATGGTAGGATGTTGACTAGTTTACCACAAAGAAAAGAAAAATAATAATAAAAATAACTGAGAGACCTGTGGGGCCTTTGTTGTTGATGGGAATGCTGTATGACTTGTTTTAGAGGTAGAAATCACAGAGCTGTTGGTGCGAGCATGTGGCTTTTGAGTCAGTGGAGTAATATGGACCAGGTGGCGCAATGAGCAAAAGCAGGAGTCGTAAAATGCTCATCAGAGAAAAACTCCACCTCGCTGGGAGCAACAAAGTGTCTTTGTGTGGGTTATGGGCACAAGCTGTCTCCTCTTTTCAGATGTGAGCCACTTTGTGAGCCCCTCCCTCCCCCCCTCCCTCCCCCCTTCTGTTTCTATGCAAATGAGAAAGATGATTCTAACTCTCCATCTTAACTTTCATCAAAGCAGAACAGTAAAGGTGCAGTCAAGGAGTCTTTAAAATCATCAATAGAAAACTTGAGAATGCATTTTTTTCTTAGTGAGAGTTGTTTCATGTCACAGCTACTACAAGGGTTCTATGTTTTTCAATTAAATTCAATTTTATTTATATAGCGCTAAATCACAACAACAGTTATCTCATTGCGCTTTTCATGAAACAGCAGGTCTAGACTATACTCTGTGATGTTATTAACAGAAGCCCAACAATTCCCACCAAGAGCAAGCACTAGGTGACAGAGGCAAGGAAAAACTTCCTTTTAAGAGGCAGAAACCTCGAGCAGAACCATAGCTCAGGGTGGGCAGTCATCTGTCTCGACCGGTTGGGGGTGAGAGAAAGAGACAGACACAGAGAGAAAGAGAGAGACACACAGACAGACAGACAGACAGACAAGAGACAGAGAGAGACATAAAGAATCATAGCAGAGGGTGTCGAGTAGGAACATGGAGGCAGCAGGTGACTCCAACCACAGATCCAGACTCCACAGCTCCAGAGCAAGAAACACCTGCAGGAAGCGATAGGAAGAGAGAGGAGAGAGCACAAGACTACGGGGGCGAGAGAGCACACGACTCCGGGAAAGGGAAGAAGTCGAGTTAGTAACATGCATTAATGGGATGAGGTTGCATACAGATGGAGAGAAGGAGGAAGAGAGAGGTGCTTAGTGCATCATGGGAAGTACCCCAGCAGTCTAAGCCTATAGCATCATAACTAAGGGATGGTTCAAGACTCTCTTGAGCCAGCCCTAGCTATAAGCTTCATCAAAGAGGAAAGTCTTAAGCCTACTCTTAAACGTGGAGACAGTGTCTGCCTCCTGAACCCAAACTGGAACCTGGTTCCACAGGAGAGGAGCTTGGTAGCTGAACGCTCTGGCTCCCATTTTACTTTTGGAGACTCTAGGAACCACCAGTAACCCTGCATTCTGGGAGCACAGTGCTCTAGTGGGGTAAAAAGGTACTATGAGCTCTTTAAGATAAGATGGTGCCTGACCATGAAGAGCTTTGTAGGTGAGAAGAAGGATTTTAAATTCTATTCTGTATTTTACAGGAAGACAATGCAGAAAAGCTACAACGGGAGAGATGTGATCTCTTTTCCTGGTTCCTGGTAAAACACGTGCTGCTGCATTTTGGATTAGCTAAAGAGTCTTTATGGACTTTTTTGAGCAGCTTGATAATAAAGAATTGCTGTAATCCAGCCTATAAGTAACAAATGCATGGACTAGTTTTTCTGCAACATTTTTAGACAGGATATTCCTGATTTTGCAATATTACGTAGGTAAAAAAAAAAGCGGTCCTTGAAATTTGCTTATTGTGAGAATTAAATGACACGTCCTGATCAAAGATAACTCCAAGATTCCTCACAGTGGTGCTGGAGGCCAGAGTGATGCCATCCAGAGTAACTATCTCTTTGGATAATGCATCAAGGAGGTGCTTGGGCCCCAGAAAAATAAATCTGAGTTTAACATTAGAAAATTACAGGTCATCCAGGTTTTAATATCCTGAAGACGCATTTGAAGTGTAGCTAACTGATTAGTTTCATTCGACTTGATTGATATATATAATTGAGTATCATCCTCATAACAAAAAAAGTTTATGGAGTGTTTCCTGATAATATTGCCTAAAAGAAGCATATATAAAGTGAACAGGATTGGACCGAGCACAGATCCTTGTGGGACTCCATGACTAACTTTGGCATGTATGGAGGATTCATCAATAACATGTACAAACTGAGATCGATCTGATAAATAAGACTTAAACCAGCTTAGAGCAGTTCCTTTAATGCCAATTAAATGTTCCAGTCTCTGTAATAGGATATGATGGTCAGTGGTATCAAATGCACCACTGTGATCTAATAACACCAGTACAGAGATAAGTCCTTTGTCTGATGACTTTAAAGCACTGTGGTACATAGCCTGTTAATAAAGACAGATTGGTTATATCTAGTAGAGAAGTGTTGACTAAGGGTAAAACTTCTTTAAGTAGCCTAGTCGGGATGGGGTCTAAGAGGCAGGTTGATGGTTTAGATGAAGAAATAATTGAATTAAATTGATAAAGATCAAGTGAAGCAAAGCAGTCTAAACATATATCTGGTTTTACAGCGGTTTCAAAGGTTCCTGAGTTTAGAGATAAGTCAGTGCCAGTTAAAGGCAGGTCTTGGTGAATTTTGTTTCTAATAGTTATAATTTTATCATTGAAGAAGCTCATAAAGTCGTTACTACTAAGAGCCATGGGAACACTTGGCTCAATAGAGCTGTGACCTTCCGTCAGCCTGGCTACAGTGCTGAAAAGAAACCTGGGGTTGTTCCGATTTTCCTCTATTAATGACGAGTAGTATGCTGCTCTGGCATTACTGAGGGCCTTCCTATAAGTTTTAAGACTATCTTGCCAAATTAAACGAGAAATTTCCAGTTTGGTGGAACGCCAAATCTTCTCAAGTTTCCGCGATATTTGCTTTTTGCTTTAATGGAGCTAACCGTCAAGGTTTTATTGGTTTTGTGTTTTATTGGTTTTATTGGTTTTGTGTCTCAACAAGCGTTATGTTTCATGTTTTTCAGTACAATGCAGGATGATTTATTAATCCTGCATGAACAGGAGTACGACAGCCTGCTGGAGTGTATCTTCAAGACAGAGTTCATCAGCTTACTGGCCCGTAGGTTTGAGGAGAAAACCCAGAGGAAGCTACCACTCAAGTTTAGTAACACGTAAGTAAACGCACGCAAAATAAATCCTCAACCACAGAGGGAGTTCAGACAGTAAATCACATATCCACCACAGTCAGTTACGTAACTTTTCGTTGTTTTAAAGGACATACCATCCTTGTGTGTGTTCATTCGCACCTCTAAAACGTTAAATTAGTTAGACTGGTACTGAACCTTCATTGTTAATGAGTCAGCATTTTAAAACCACTTGTTAAGCAGGGTTAGACTCCTTAAAATAATGTCCTAATGAAGTCATAGGGACCATTTAATAAGACGGTCATTTTGGCTTGAGCTCTACAAAAATTTGTTTTGTCCCTCAGACTGGAGCTGAAGTTGAAGAAGGAGAACTGGGGCTTCTTGAGTGGGGGCGGCTCCCGGCAGGTCTTGTTTGTTGGGGGTCAGGGAGACATGCCTGTTCTGAAGCCTTCGAGCAAATCTCTGCAGGTCAGCATCGGCCCAGGCCTTCCGAAAAACACACGTAAGTATTAACAGATAAGTATTAACTAATACCTGTTCTCAGTATGAGCTGTGACAACATCATCACGGTGTACATGATGAAGTTGTGAATTTGTCACAATATAAACCTATGTAAGTATATAACCTAAAAAAGATAAGCAATTCTAATTTAGATATGCTTTTACGTGAATGAATGCAATACCGTAAGGCTCTGTTTGTAGAGAGAGAGGGGCAGAGAGAAAAGAGAAAAGGGACTGTAAGAGCCAACAATATTGATACACTTAATATGAATGGAAATAGACAAAATCTCTGTTGTTTTTGCAGACGTTATTTTAATGAGTTTAAAATAGCCACACTTATTGTTTTTATTCCATGTAAAACAAAGTATTTCAAAGCATTTATGATTTTCATTATTCTCCATTTTCTTAATCTGTTCTTGGTTAACATTTAAAAAACGTAATGAACTCATTGAAACTCAACTTTTTCAACCTTAATATCAGAACTTGACATTTACTTGACTTGACTTGAGTTTCACAATCTCACAATCCCTAAGGTATAAACATCTATTTCAGATACAGCCGGAAATATTAATGTATTACATTATCTCATGCCCCCTTTGCTTCATTTCTTTCCTCCTCAGGCCCCACCAGGAAGAGCTTCTCTCAGGTTCGTTCCAATGGGTCCAGAACTCACCAGAACATCCCGTCGAGGGCTGCACCGGGACCTCCAGGTGCAGCGTTTACATCAACCATCTCACAGGATTTGAACAGGTTCCATCCATGTGGACTGTCTAAAACTATCTTTTTTTTGTTGCAGTTGCTCACCAGAATGGTGGCCCTAAAAACACTAACCACGTAGCCAATCAGAGGAACTCCCAGCACCACAACCAAAGGAATCCCTCTTCCGGCAACGCAACACGCCCTTTCCTGCCCAGCAACGCCAACCAGCTGAAGGAACAAGGCGGCAGCCGGCTGAAGCCCAACCTGGACTGTCTGAAAGTCCCTGATCAAGGAGCTGCAGGGTGAGACACTTACACAACACACAGTAAATTAAAACACACAAGCTACAAAGTACATACAGGGGTAGAGAAAAAAACATAAACACACACACACACACACACACACACACACACACACACACACACACACACACACACACACACACACATATAGATGACGTCAGGAAAAAGGGACTTAAACTTTACTTCTACTACAAAGGGGGATCGTATTAAACTGAATACAGTTTGTGTATTTTGTCAACCCTTCATCTTGTGTCTTCCTAACTATCTCTGTTTAGTGTACACTTTGTTGTCCTGCTTTTGGAGACTTCTTCCTATAACGTATGAAATAGTTTTGCAGTTTTCTCATAATCTGTGTGCAGGTGAATTAGCCTCTTTGGAGCTATTTTTGATATATTGTGTTAAAACAAAATCTCATAGTTTACCCACCAGAATCATATGTTAGTGTCTTGACATTTTACTGCTTAGAAATGGAAAATCTCAGTTTAACACAACCAAAAAAAACTAAAAGTGTGTGATTTGAGTGATACAAAGGCTGTTTTTCTGCACCAGAAATGAGTTTTGTTGGTTCTGTGGTGATGCAATTTTAACTCTACTCATAAAAATGTTGATTGTCATTTTCCCATAAGGCCAGACACTCTTTTCTACATCCATTACAGGGAATTTGATAAGTATGACTCACACATTTATGTGCTGAGGCCACTTTAATAGCTGATGTAATGCTAATTATCATTCAGCCTAATATGACTCAACTTTGTAGCATTTAGTTTACACTTAAAGCCCTTTCCCATTATGTACTTACATTCCACTGTCTACTCTGTATACATGTACTAACACACATAAAATCATTTATATTTACAAATTTGTGTTTGTATAATGTGTACATAACTGCTGAATGTGATGTGATAATGTTTGTATGTCTCACTTCCCATTGCACACACACATTTTTATATTTCCACAGGTACCATAGACACACACTTATACACACACGCTTGTATTTCTGTAATTTGGCATAATTTGGATAATTTATTCTTTTGTAGCAATGGAGACAGACGGCCAACTTCAAATGGAGGAATGTGAGTTGGAGTGTTTGCAGTGTTCTGGGTGGTGGTTCCGGACTAGAAAAGCTTTCAGCAGCAGGATATGTTGATGGTTCTTCTCCTTTTTTTAACTGCAAGAAGACAAATTTCTAACTTTTTAAAGAAGCCAACTGTAGTCCGCAACTAATATTTCATTCTCTGCTGCTGCTCAATTTCTTTGATTTCAAATGGGAATTATATTGCAATTCATTTCAATACGACAGATCTTTCATTTTGTTTAATGAAAGATTCTTGTAATGAAAGAATCCCTGCTGTGCACCTCTTCTGATCCCTCATTTTAACCAGGGATCTATTTTTATTGAAGATATGAACATTGAAGATGAAGAGGCCTAAACATTTTTAATCCATAAATGCATATATTGCAGATGTATAAACTAACTATTACCACTTCAACGATTCAGAATTGTTTGATCCTCAGTTAGTTGGAACAGTTGACTCAAGTTGTTCACTCTCATTCTTAAGAATTATATTTGGCATTGTGTTAAAAAACTAATTTAAAAAGAGAATTTACTGTATACATACAGGGTTTACAAGTAAATGAATACAGCCATTATAAACAGAAATCTTAAAGACACCACTGATTCTGGATCAACACTGTGTTCTGAATGGTTTCCTCAAATTTTGTGAAAGATAAAATGTGTAATCAATCACCATCTTGTGGCTGATTTGTGAACAGCAACAGCTTGTTCAAATGAAGGAGTAAGCATTATCTGACATGTATTTATCCAGGAGGGTTCACAGTTGATTACAGCTTGACAACAATTTGGTTCTGACAGCAGTGGAAAAATCGAATTGAAGTCAACATCTTTTACATAACAAGATGGTGATTATGCACACAGGTAGTGTTTGGTGAGATGTACTTGGTTAAAGTGTAATAGTCCATTAAAAACACCACCTAAAAACAACTTCTTTTGACTTAACTTCACAGCCAACTGCAGCACAGTGAGCTGAACTTTTTACACACTGTAGCGCCCTTCCGCAAAGGTTGACACATATGTGGTTTCCCTCTTTTTTATTTTATAATCCCTCAGAGCCCACAGACCATCAGCCAGCAGGCCTGCGCCGGGAGGAGGACGACCCAAACCTGCACCCAAACCCAAACCCCAGGTGCCCCAGTGCAAAGCTTTGTACGCCTATGACGCTCAGGACACAGACGAGCTCAGCTTCAATGCTGACGACGTTATCGACATCATCAAAGAGGGTAAGATGGCTTGCTCCTTTTTTTAATCCTTTTTGTTATATTGTAATGTACTTAAATATTTGTGAAGATCTCAGTCAGATGTTGGCTTGAAGTGGGCCATTAATTTTGTTATGTCTGTTTAGATGCATCTGGGTGGTGGACAGGACGACTTCGTGGAAAGCAGGGACTTTTCCCTAACAACTATGTCACCAAGATCTAGGAGCTGCCGGTTTACAGCTCAAGGATGAGAGCCTGCTGCGTCCTCGCTCACCCTCCCAAGAGGACGGGATGGAGGTTACAGTCAGAGGGAGAAGCACTGTGAGAGTCCTCTAGGAGAGAAACTCACACTTCCTCCACTGCTGCCTTGGAGTGAATGAATGTAACTCGGTTACACTACAAGACCAAAAGACCGTCAGGCTTGAAATGAGGTTTTGCTTTAAAGACAAGAAGATTGTTTGACCCAGGGGTCTGTTTTCTTCCTCAGTCCCTTTTGAGTACTGAACAAAACTATTTATTGTATTTATAGCTTTCTGTGTTCTTCTTACTGTCATTTATCTCTTGCTGAGGATTTGAGCTCAACCGTTTTTGAAGCATTGGAATGAGGTATGCTTAATCTGTGGGACCAGGCTGTGATTTTTATTTTCAAATGAAGGTTTGTATTGCTGAATCAAAGGTGATCGTCTCAGTGGCACAACTAAAGCTACTGCTGCTTTACCAGGAATATTTATTTTGTTGCAGAACTGTAGCTACTTACAGGGAACGTCATTTCAGTAAATCATCACACTGGGATTTTTAAGGATTTTAAATACCAAAGCGAAAACAATTTTAATAGGTCTGTTCCACATGTGGAAAACAAAATTAAATGCAGTCAAGTGGTGAATCATCTGGAGAATTATTGTAATCTTTAGTTTGTTGTTGTTTTTGTTTTCCTATCACACCAGCATATTTTAGACAGAGTAGAGGCCATGTATACTGTAACTTAAGCATGTTGTCTGTGGTGTATTAGCACTTTATTGGTACAGGTACTACCTTGGACACAGACATCTTCACTCGTTCATGCCACAGCTGGAAAGTCAAGTGTATGTAAGACAGGTCGCAAAGCGAGCTGTAAACTGAGTTATGAAAGAGTATCATTTGTTTACATTAAATGATAAAACAGGCATTTTAGATCTGATTCTGTATATGTGTTCATATTTTAGGAGTATGTCTGTTATTGGTTAGAATTTAAATTAATGTTTTTGTATTTTTCTGAAGGATCTCTCTGCTTTTGATACTCACAGGGCTACTGTATTTCCAGTTCAGCTACACATAGATAATAATGGTTATCCTCAAAAGTTGTTTTAGGTGAAAGAATTTTGTTGACATTTTCCCGTAGCACTACAAAGAATTCCTTTTGCTTCTACAAATCTTTTGCACTGCTGTTGCATTACTTACACATTCCTTAGTATATATATTTTTTCAATCAAGTAACCATATTATGCTGTAGTCAGTAAAAGAACAGCTGGGATTTCAGTCATAAATCTTGTGCATCATCAAATAGCATGTAATATTGTACATTTAACTGCTTTGTTTTATTATCAGAAAGGACATTAAATGAACAGTGATGATCAATCAAGATGTTTGTTTATTACCATATTCTTCTGGACTGCAGTCCAAGATTTTACAAATACTGAGATCATTAGTTCATTAGGCTACTCCAAGAGACCAGACCCCACTAAAAAATCTGTCAGGGTTTATTTCTAAGCAATTGCTTAGCTATTTTTTTTTACATTTAATAAAATAATTTAACTGTTTAAATATATAGTTTTTGGTGAATGTAATTGTTTATATAGAAGCATGTTTCCCTAAATGATTGGTCTGAAAATCTTTACCTTTTCTATAAGGGCTGAATTGTATTTTTTATAATGTATGCATTTCATCCACTTTTTTAATAATATATTAAAATTGTGTCTGGCAAAATCATGACAGAATAAATTTTTATCTAACTATGTGATACTTTTCACTAAGATGATAAAGTTTTTTTTTCTCCAATGAACGCAAATAGACCTTTTCCATTGATGCATTTTGGCATGCCACAGCAGAACAGCACAGGTGTAACTAATCAAATGAACTGATGACTGTCTCACTGTCATTAGAGACACCTGCCCTGAAGAGCCGTCGTTAATAATATTAGTAACACCTGTGCTTTACCTGATATGACAGGTCAAACTCTGTTGTAAAAAGGTCCAATTTAAGCAAAAGTCATTAGGATTATTATATGTGGCGTAGGTAGGATTGTAAAGATCCAGGATTTAGCCCAAAAATTTGAACATCAACAACTTCTCAGTCCCTCCCCCTTTCTGCTAAAGCCGAAATGGTCTCCTAAGCCCCTCCCCCCACGAGGGCGAATGAATATGTGTGCCTGAGAAGTGATTGACACGCAGTTAGACAGACGGATTCTTTTTTTTAATTACCTGCTTCATGTAGTTCTATTCGAACATAAGGTCAGTTTCAGCAAATATGACAGAAAGTTAATTACCTTTAAAAAATCTTACCTACTGCAGCTTTAATTTTTGGTGAGTACCTGGAGAGAAACCTTAAAATTGAAAGCATAGTGGCCGGGTTGGCTCAGTAGGTAGAGCAGGTGCACATATAGTTAGAGGTTTATACCTTAATGCAGAGGTCCAGCGTTCAAATCTAACTCATGGCAATTTCCTACATATTTCCCCCCTTTCTAACATAACTGTCCTGTCCATTAAAGGCGGAAAAGCCCCCAAAAAATTGGAAGAACAGAATATGCTGCCAAGGGCAGCACATCAGGTATTTGTATAGGCTCTGTTTTCTTTTATAGTTAATTCATTGTCACATCATTTCTCCAAAGACTTGATACAGTACAGCTCCTCTCAAAGTATCTTTTTATTTCTTATGTGATCACCGAGAAATTCTTGGTGGTATATGGACACCTTTTGGCGGCAGCAGGTACAACATTTGATTTTGTTTTTACTTTGATGTACTGTATTAACTTCAGGTTTCACATGAATTCTTTATTCTGTTATTAGGTATACGCCAGAGTTGGACTGTGAACACAAAATCTTTATTTCATTACAGAAAACGGACCTCATTGAGTTTCAAATTCTCCAATATCCAATGATTAAAATTGCCACAGATTAAATTAAACATTTGATCAGTTTTCTTTTACGTAACTATATTTCAAGCTATCATTTAGTTTTGTTGGAGTTACATATTGTATTTTATGAGCCATACTGTTCTAAAGCACAGTGGGTGAATCTTCCTCTGTTGCCTCTTCTCTCTTCCAGATTATCTCAGTATGTCGGTTATAGTTTGTGGGTTTTTTACGCCCTGAAAATGAAAGGATGAAGATGATTTTATTTAATGCTTTACAACGCGTTCCAAATTATTATGCAAATTGGAATACAGTGTCATAAACATTAAATATTTAGTTTTTAGAATCAAACTCAAGGCTGGTATTGTGTCTCTGGGCTCTTTGGATTACTGAACTCAATCTCAGACACCTGTGATAATTAGTTTGCCAGGTGAGCCCAATTAAAAGAAAACTACTTAAGAAGGACGTTCCACATTATTACAAAGGCCACAGGTTTCAAGCAATATGGGAAAGAGAAAAGATCTCTCTTCTGCAGAAACGCATCAAATGCCTTGGACAAACGTATAAAACATTAGATATTTCATGAAAAAGTAAACTTGATCATCCTACTGTAAAGAGATTTGTGGCTGATTCAGAGCACAGACGGGGGGTTTGTACAGATAAAACCATAATGAGGAAGGTTACTGCCAGAGAGCAGCTGCTAAACTGCCATACGAAGCAGCAAACAGGTATTTGAAGCTGCTGGTGCTGCTCTGGAGTCCCGCAAACCTCAAGGTGTAGGATCCTCCATAGGCTTGCAGTTGGGCATGAACCTAGTATTCGCCCCCCCCCCCCTAACCTATGACCACAAGCAGAAATGGTTGCAATGGGCCCAGAAATACATGAAGAGTGCCGTGCAACCCTGGATGGTCCAGATGGAGCAGTGGATGGCCACCATGTCCCAATGAGGCTGCAACATCAGCAAGGAGGTGGCGGAGTCATGTTTTGGGCCGGAATCATGGGGAGAGAGCTGGTAGGCCCCTTTAGGGTCCCTGAAGGTATGAAAATGACCTCGGCAAAGTATATAGAGTTTCTAACTGACCAATTTCTTCCATGGTACAAAAAGAAGAACCGTGCCTTCCGTAGCAAAATCATCTTCGTGCCTGACAATGCACCATCCCATGCTGCAAAGAATACCTCTGCGACATTGGCTTGCAACTCTGATGTGCATAATAATTTAGAACAGTGCATTTTTCATCCTTTACGCCTAGTTCATAATCAGAGCTTTGTTCCAACAAAAATATTCTACTATAGGTGCTTTATCTATTGATAACAGGGAGAAACCAATCATCAAAATAAACAAAAGGTCAATAGAGGCACCACGTATAAAAAATCTAGAGCATGTAATTCATTTAATAATCATTTTTAACATACTCATTTGGTTGACATTTTGTTTATGGGGAAAACATTCATTTTTAGACCAAATTTGATCATTTATAACACCCACAAAGGGCCCCAAGATAAATTTAAGGGGTTGCATGATGATTACCACAAGAGAGCAGGAAAAATAAATTACACATTTCTAACACAGTTATGCTTTTCCTTTTAATCTTTGCTTTTTGTAGTAAATCACTGAAGAGTTTTTTCTTCAGGACCCAAAATAACACAAGGAATGAAAAAACTGGAAACAACTGGCAGACGATGGAAACCTGTGCTGCAAAGGGAAACGGACTGGCCGTGGTGATGAAAACTAAAAGAGGAATTTAAAATGCTGTATATTTGGACAATTTTTGTGCAATAGTGCAAACATATGAAATTAAGTTTCCAAATCAATAATCATTTCAACCAAAGTAAAATAAATATTAAACTGGAACTGAAATTGTGTTAACTCTTAAAACTTACTGAAACAAGCTTGTTTTAAAGATTACGCTATCTTTAAACTATAGTCAGTATTTGACATACTTGATCTTTTAAGACGTACACGTACATTTCTTGAAATGTTTTATCAACAACCCAACATTTCCTCAAACATCTGGTTTTCAAAGAGGACACCAAGGAAAGGACTCAATTAAGAGTTATCCAAGTTTATTAATATTTTTTAAAACTAATATAAATCCCACAGAATATGATCCTGGTGCCTTTAAGTCAATGAATGCATGGATACCTGCTTTAAGTACTGCATTTCAACACTCAATTCAAAATATTTTTTTATTTTTATTTTCCTTTTTAAATATTTATCAGAGTGGAAATACATGGCCTTAGTGCACTGTCATATTCACTACTATTCTCCTACCTTTTTCTCTCTTGTGCAAGTATATGCGAAGTGAGTTAGTCAACAGTATTAGTGTTTTTCTTTCTGCAGCAGCCAAAATGGACACTGCTGCTCAACTACAGAGAGACAAAAGGGAGGGTGGATAAAATGGTTTGAAGTGTGAGAACAAACAGTAAATATTTATCCCAAATTGAGCTGTGTATTTCCCTCTGAACGCACGCACACGCACACACACGCACACAAATGCCACTGCCGGTATCAAATTGACAAAATGATCCCAGGTTGCAGGCTCACGTGAAATGTCTTACACACGTGTAGACCTGAGATCATCTTACAGAAACCAGGTTAACCATCATGAGCCGCCCCCCACAACAAAATTAAGAAAAGATTCACAGCAGGTCCCAACAATCGTTCAGTTTAGAAAGAACAGTCAAGAGAGGGATGTGACATTCTTTTTCTTGTTCTCTAAAATACATCAGATGATGGTGCTAACGGTGTTTTTAGTCAAATGAAGGTGCTGGAGGGAGGTGTATTCGTAGCAAAGCATGTGCATATTCTGGGAGGTGAGGTGAACATTGGAGTTTATTTCCACTCTAGAAATACTGGGTGTGCACTAATACAGCAGCTGATCTGTTAACATATTTCCCTAGTTAGGAATGTCTTGATTTACTTAAAAAACATATTTCACTAACAATCCACATCTTCTAAACTAATCAATACGATGATTGGTAAAATGAATCCTGCAATGTTTGTTTTTTTAAAACTGGAGGGTGACATTCTAGTAAAGCAAGGCATTAGGTTTACAGAAATGCATCTTTACTAGAGCAGCTATCCTCACCTGCGAGTTGTTAGGCTGTGTTAAGCCCACGTTATATGTGCAAAGAAATGCATTGCAAGGAAACATGCAGAGAAACAAAACAAAAAATGACACTTGAGGAAACAATCAAAAGCTACATAAAAGCTTTATAAATACAATAAAATCTTAAACCCTTAATGGAGAATTCTAGCCGTAGTAATATGCGATAGCTGGCACTCTAGGCTCAATGCTTTTTTGTCAGGTGTTTTTTTTATTTTCTCAAAGTAGAGCTGCGCAGGTAATTCATGCCATCTTTGGTTGACTGCAGTACTGAAGAGAAAATTAATATGATCTCAAAATAAATTTTCAACAAAAGGGGTTGTTAAAAAAAACAAAAACAGCATCAACTCTCAGCAGACAGCTGCGCCTCAATGTCCACTCTGCAGATGGGGCACTTCTTATTGGTGAGGAGCCACTGATCCACACACAGCTGATGGAAGAGGTGCATACATGGTAGGCGCCTGGTGAGGGAACACAGAGGCAAAGATTCAACCCAACAATTAATTGATTGAGATGAGCCAAAGACTGATACATGTGAGCTCCATTGTTGTCCAGAAACTATTAAAAAAAACATACCAGTGAGCCTCAACTTTACACTGGGTGACATTTTCCATTGTTATCATTATCATGACGATGGGCACTGTGGTTTATTTCGATCAATCTCTGTCCTGCTGCTGTCAATACTCACTACAGCACCAAATCCACGGCTGAAAACAGTCCCCAATAAAATACACTATTTGCTCTTTTTTTTGGGCACCATTTGTTACACTCTTATAACAAAAAAATATATATATTTGTGACCCAAATTATTTAAAGATTTTCATTTTTATTAAAAGTTATTGTAGATATATAGATTTATTTTTATTTGGAGTAGTACTTAAGAAGATTTGGAAAAGTGTCATGCCTTCTAAACCTAAAGAAAGGAATTGATTAAATTCACTTTATGTTACGATCGGTAACGCATTTCTATTTTAGTGAGGTACGTTATTGTCACGTACACCTAGCAAAATGAATTCTCTGCATTTAACCCATCCCTCATGGAAGCAGCCATTTACAGCGTCAGGGGACCAACACCAGGTCTGAGCCAGTGCCTTGATCAAGTGCACTGACTGGAGAACCTAGTTTTTTTTTTTGATGGTGGAGCACCCGGAGGAAACCCACGCAAACATGGGGAGAACATACAAACTCAACACAGAAAGGCCCTGAACGACCTGGATTCGAATCCGGAACCTTATTGCTGGGAGGCCACAGTGCTAACCATGCTGCTGGATGTTAAGATGAAAAAACTGCATTTCTACATTTCTACAGTTTAACTGTGATCATTCACCAGCATTAAAAAGAAATCTGCTGTACAGTCAGTTACTGAGGATTAGACGCAGTTCTGATGAATCTTTTGAGTCACAAGCCAAAGTGATGTGTGATCACTTTAGAGTGAGGTGATATGGGTAGGAATTACTGGACAATCATCTCAATAATATACGTATGTAAGTTCAGCGGTTAGACTTACTCAAACCTAGGTCTAGAGACATCTCTTCTCAGGGCCTTGCATTCGTATCCACTTACAGTCTTATATCAAAGCCAGTTAAACAAATAGTGTGTATACACACTGGCACATATTTTATTTTATTTTATTTAACCTTTATTTATCCAGGTAAACTGTTTGAGAACCAATTCTCATTTACAAACATGACCTGGCCAAGAGGCTACTATATTGAAGCGTGACCCTGAGAAATTTTTATAAGAGGTCGTCTTACTTAAGAGATCACTTAGTGAAGTCATGTTTACATATAAGACCTACTCATTTTCTGTCTTAGATCCCTAGTGGAAATTTTCCTTGTCAAACCTGCATAAACTGTTACTCTATGATTAAGGGTAATACATTCACCCATCCCAAGTCTGGTGCTGACATCAAGGTCAGGGGCAGAATCACATGTAATACTAACTTTGTGGCTTACCTGTTAAAATGTCCATGTAATTTGTATTATGTTGGGAAAATAAAGAGTTAAAAACCTGAATTGTTTTACCTGTCTTTTCATTTCAAACTCTTTGGATTTCATTCATATTTATAAAAAATGTTCCCATGTTTTTCCATTTTAATAGTTTTTTCATTAGTTTTTTATTTTCTTCATTCTGTATCTGGATCTGAGTCTTAATTTCAATTTATTAAGTTTGTGATAGTTTTCAGAGCAGCCTTTGTTTGTTAATTCTTCAAAAAAGGTTTAATCTTTATAGATTTAGTTTAATTTTTACAGTAGTTTTAGTTGGGGCTAGATATAGTGCTTTGGATGTATATACTGTAGCTGCATAAACTGACAAAATGGTTAATTGGAGAGCTGTTGAAATAGCAAGGATGTTTATTGTTTAATCTCTGCATTGCTTTAGTGTCTGACAGGAGGAAATTGTAGGCATAGAGCCATCTCCAGAGGGCTGTACTACGAAGCAAGATTTGGCGTTGACGAGGTAACTTCAGGTCAACCCATGGATTTGTGTGTCACGATGGTGGATCACTTGTTACCGGGTTGAATCACCGTGGTAACTTATACTGAACACCTAACCTGGCCGGGAGCAGGTTATGTTGGAGATTAGAGATTAACCGGTATAAAAGCATTTCCTACTGACCAGTCAATATTTGTCTGATAAGGGTGTCACCGTTCTTAGAACACACAGCTTGTGCGGGACCGTGGTTGTTAGGGTTAGTGAAGCCGGGTAACTGAAATAAATCCAGGGCATGTTGACCATTCATAGTACAGGCCCCAGGCCTCTGGAGTGCCGATGTTATGTCGGTTCTAGTTCTGTCAAAAAAACACTTTATTTTTCCTTTATTTTTCTGGTTGGTTTCTTTGGCCTTATAATGTAGTTTTAGTTAGTTTTTATGATATTTTAGTTAGTTTTATTCAGTTTCAGATACCAAATTTATTTTTCACTGCTTATTTATGTTTTGGTTTGTGTTTACTAACCCTGATCTGGATTGGTTGTGGCTCCCTCCGCTGGGATTGATGGGTTAGTTGCAGATGATATACTCCACCTGTGCAGTATTGGTTGTATAATTACACCCACCTGTGTATGGAGTATTGTTTGTAATTGCCTGTGCACACGCTGAGAAGGAGCGCTGCCCGAAACATCCGTTATGTGACAATACATTTAATCAAATTGGAGTGCTGTCGTAGTAGCTTTATTTATGATTATTCACTTTTAGGATCCAAGACCCAGACTCAAAAGCTTTCTAAGTATCTACGTGAGTTGAGCGCATCCAGTCTTATTTTTTTTATAGGTGATTGTAAATAATTTAGCAAAACCTCTTTTTTTTTAAACCTTTATGCTTTTTCCTTTTTCCTTTTAAACCCTTTAAAATGTTTAAAAAAAAAAAAAAAAGAAATATTCTGAATTATAATAATTTCCTTTTTTACCAACAGAGGGCAGAAAATCCTCTTAAAAAGCCTGAGTGAGTGCCAAAAACACAGTTCCATTAGGCCGGTAATTTTTAAGGCACTCTGGGGTTTTCTGTTGATTACTATCCCTTGGGGTTTAAAATAATATATATCTCAAGAGAGAGACTTTGGCAAAATGGAACCACTACACCTGCCATCCCACTTGTCACACCCCAGAAAGCATAATTGAACACACCCAAAACTGTAAGCAACAAACAGCACAAACACCCAGGAGGGGAGCTATTTACCTGACGTCCTCCCCCTCCTCCAAAATTGACAGGCAGATGGTGCATTTTTCTTCTGTGTCTTCATCTGCCCCCTCATCTTCATCCTGCTTACCATGCAGCTTTCTCTGTTTGTGAGAAACATTTGTAAACATAATTCTTTATATGCAGCATCGACCGGTAGCTGCTTCATTACATATTATCCTATCAATCCACTCTCTCTGTAACACATTAAAACTGCTCAAATTAAACACTTTGGTAACAAGTACATATTAACTTTATTTAAAAACATAATATTGCCTATAAAGAGGTAACAATATTTAGAACAAACATTTCAACAGAAAACATTTAAAAAAAATCCTTTGGGGACAGAGAGAATGGTCATTTTGTCTTGAAAACAGAAAAAAAAAACCTTTCTATATAGTCTCTATGCTAAAACAAATGAAAATTATCCAAATCAAGTTATTCTAGAGCCGAATTCCCTGGCCCCCAAGACTAATACTAACATCTACTGTACATTTGAGCAGAGACATGTTTCCAAATTGATTTGTTCATTATTTCTCACCGATTCTGGGGTTGCGTGCATATTTTTCCCAATAGATGCCCAAGCTTCAGGGGTTAACTGTTGGTCAATGTCTCTCTCCAACACCTTCTGTATTGGGTGGCAGGGTGTTAGATTGCTTGTTTAGATACATTTAGAAACTTCTAAGGAAACTTTTCCTCATCAATGTCTTCACAGCTGCAATCTAAAACACACTACAGTATTTGGCTAAACATCAGACGTTTGAAATGAGCACAAAAGACCACTGTGCACTCTGTCCCAGAATAAACTGTAACAGACATGCACAACTATTTAAAGTATCTGCAGAATTCAATAAACAATATACATATACCTACACACACATTCATAGGTTCTCACCTTTTTGTACTTGTGTGGGTAAGTGCACCTCTCTATGGTTCCCTGAGAGGCTCCTCGGTTCACAGTCCCCAGTCTTTCCTCTAAATGCAGCAGGTCCTGAGTGGATGCAGTATAAACAACACGCTATGAGAATCAACATGTGGATCAAACCACCAACATTATGATTGACAGACGATTGTAGGCAACGTAAGATTACGTCACCATCCAACACGCATTAACTGTATATATAGACGACTAATCTAATGGTAATTTAGCCAGCTAGCACACCCCTGTCATCTGCCTCAGTTTCCCGGTGCTGCGAGGCGTTAGTCGAGATGAGAGCTGACAACAACCCCGATGACATATCCATTCCACAGTCAGCCCCCAGCCAGCTAGCAACCATCCCGGTCAGCACTTAACTCCGGTGCTAAGGACATTAACGGCAGTTTACTGAACCGTTGGGAAACAAAACACCAGCCACCCGTAACGTTACACCTCTGTCAGAGTTACCGGTGCCTCCTCTTTCGCTTTTAGTCATCTGTACAGTTAGCTAAATTTACTAGACAAAGAAAGGAATAAGGCACCAAAAGGACTACTAGTAAGTTAAAGATATGTTAGCATTGGATCTGGACGGGAAGGATAACTCTGGGAGTTGGAAGGGGTGTATCGCAATTCTGCCTTCTCCCACCGCGACAGGTTCGTGGCGCTGAGTTGCGATTTCGGTTTTATTTTCCATATCGTTACAGCCCTAATTAACTAATGTGTATAGTTATAGTGTGTCCTCATTTTAACAGCATGAAAATAGTTTTCAGTCATGCGGTGATGAGTCAAGCAATTATAAAGTTAATATTAATGATGGCAGTAATGAATGAAACGGAAATTAATTTACTCTTTCATTGCTTGAGTTGCGTCAGGACTGATAAAAACAAATTTACCAACTGTAAAACAAAAAAACAGGCCTCACCTCATAGGTTCTTCCAAAGCCAGTCATTCTAGATGAGATGTACCGAATGTGCGGGTAGGTCACTTCAGATATGCCAGTGTGCTGTGGAGGACAGAAGAAAACATTTTGTTTAACTTTTATTTTAATAATCTCAGCATGTCTCTTTCATAAACAAATACACTTCTGTGAGTGAGAAAAGGGATCTTCCTGGAAGAAGAGAAGTAGAAGCCTTGCCCAGACAGGCTCCAAGATAACTAAACTTATCTTCTGCCTTCTGCTTAGAAGTGATGAATTTACAGGCCACAGCGAATTAATACAATACAGTTTCTGTCTTTTATTTGATATCTAGTGTGGGCAAAAAGAAAATTCTGTTGAACATTTTGAATCCGTCGGTAGTGTAGTTAGTGCAAATTAGTTAACTAACTTGATTTGTTTACGATATTAAGTGAAAACATTTTTGTCACCCTGAACATCCCGCCAAACCCTCTTCTAATATTTGTCAGCTATATAAAGTGTTGCTTGATAGTCTATTTGGAAGGGGGGAATCTGATTTGACTGACAAAAGTCTGAGTCAAGTAAAGCCTTAGAATCAAAACAGTGAAGTTGAGGGTCAGACAGCATAACAAGTTAAAGCTGCAGATTGGAACGTTAACTCTTTGTGGGTACATTATTATAGATGACTCTTTTTGCATTTAGAAATATAGATCATCATTATATTAACTTTACCCTGTGTAAGCTGTAAGTGGTAATGGCAGTTTTGAAATTAAACTTAAGTTGAGTTTTAACAAGATAATCTATTTTAAAAGGAAATTAGAGGGGTTGTAGAAGACAACTAATGTTTGGGTGTTTAAGGGGGACCAAGAAAAAAAAAAGCAATAACATCAGAAAACTGTCGACTATATTTGCGCAGGATCTGTCTCAAGGCTTGTGGATTTGTTGAGTTTGCAATTGAAATGCCTGATAAGATACTATTAATTGCTAATACATTATTCATGTGGTTCACTAAACCATCCTTGAAATAACTGATGTTATAAATAAGGGGCCTACACCATTAATCAGACTTCATTTAAAAGTGATTCTTTCCCATTTATGCTAATGTATGCATGTGTGCCGAGAGGTTCCCTCACCATGAAGGGGATGGGGAAGTGGTGCAGTCTGGGGGGAGGGTGGTAGTGGGGCAGGTGGGAGTGCAGGTGCCCTGAAGGGTACGGTGCCACAGTCACTCCAGCCTCAATGCCAAGCTCCCTGTTGACAAACACATAAGAAGTGAACTGTCATCATTGCATCAAAACCTTCTCTTGATCTTGATCTGAACGTAACACCAAGGAACCTTACAGTTACATTCAGCTGACATTAAACTGAAACCAGACATCTGCCAAACCTCAATGCCTGTGATACTGACCATGCTGTTCTCTGCTCAGGCTGGCGAGGGTGGGAAGACATAGTTTGTGGCACATGGATGTGGTGTCCATGGCCGTAGTTGGGGTGCATTCTGTGGGGGTGTGGAGGTGGACGCTCATGCGCACGTCTGCACGGAAAGGAGAATACAGGTTCACGTCTGGAGTTGTATCTTTTATGCTAAAATGAATACTCAGGATGAGGAAAACACCAGCTGGGTGATGGAGATACTCACGTCGGGTGCTGCATCATTCTGCGCCTCTGGACCTCCATCCTCTGCAGCATCTCGTGTTGATGGAGCCTCTGCACCGACGCCCCCAGCGCTGGCATATGGTGCGGCAGGGACTGGTGATCCGTAGGCAGGTGCTGGGCAAGTGGGGCACTTGAACCAGAGAGGTGGTGGGTAGACAGAGGAGGGGGAGGGGCAGGGGGCACGGCGTGGCTAGAGGGGTGAGACGGCAGTGGCGGATGAAAGGTGACAGTGTGGGGAATGACATAATCGCCTTGAGGAGGGGGCTGAGGTGTAAGTTGGGGGTTCCCATGGGAATGAGGACAGGCAGAGGAGGGCTGATGATGCAGTGAGCGTGCTAGAGAGCCATCTAGGTTTGAGGAAAGAGAAAAGGAAAAAATTAACATAAAAAAAGCAAAACATCTTCAAATTCTAAAGGATGCTCTATGTTTTTATTATTGAAAGACCAAATCCAACAATGTGTGAGTCTCTCGCAATACTTTTTCAACCTGTCTGTGGCACTCAGCTCCAAGTCTATTTATTCTTACTGAAGGAAGGCATACTGTAGATAAAAATAAATTGTCCACACATATTTACTTTCATTTTTAAAAAAGACATTAGTGAGTCTTTACAGCAGCAGGAAGGTGCATTGCAGTGCCCAAGTTCAATATAATAAAGAAACATGTTAGCTAGTACAATAATTTAGTAATTTCTGGATTCACAGCTCCCTCTTTTTGTCTTGTGCTAAGTGTGATGTTTTGGAGCGAACAATGGAGCTCCACAGCACAAAGGATTAAGCTACATCAGGCTTTGCCTACACAGGAAATACTTGCTAATAGGATCAGTTTGTTTTTTGGTGTTGCTAATTTAGTGGGATTTGTTATCGTTAATATAAGATATGTATAATAATAAGGTCACCAGACAGATTATTGTTTACTTAATTACAAAAACCACAGAGTCCTACATTTGTACTTTATGCCAGCAGACAAACATCTTGGCTCATTGTGTTAAAGATGATGCCTTTGTAGCATTTTATGTTGTCGACGACACAAACCTTCGCTGTTCTCTGGCAAAGACAAACGATCTGAGTTCCCGTCTGAGTCATCAACTTAATAAATATTTATTTATTCTTATGTTTTAGCTTCCTTGTGATGCAGACTTCCTTGCTACTTGTCCAAGCAGCAGTACAATGAGGAGGAGAGGCAGGCAAGAGAGAGGTGAACGTGGGGCACCAGCAGCAACTAACTCTCTTACTACATCCCCTCCAGAGAAGCTGGTCACACTGCTTTAATCTCCATACTGTGCTATTCTGAGTAGAATGAGCAATTAACTACTTCTGCTTGCTGGTACAGTTCCCACAGCACTTGGCACATTAACCACCAGGCTCTGTTAATTACTATTAGCATTAGGTTTTAGAAGTGCAGCTGTCTGCCAATTTTCACAAGTACGACGGCACTGCACATGAGTGAATTTTTTTAAATGCAGTAGCTGACACTTGAAAGTCCAACTGAAATTAAATTGCATTGTATTTGTCTGCTACATCATACATATCTGCTCTTTAAATGACTCTTCCTTTGTTCTCCTTTGAGAGAAAAAACAGAAACCAAAATGGAGAAATTTACAATTTATATTTTTTGGGTTCATTTAACGGCATACTGTCCAGTCTTGTAAGTGATGGAGACCTTATTTCTTTGCAGGCAATCAAATCTTAAAAGAAGAAATGTCAGTGTTTTATCTAGCTCTCACACAACACAAAAGCCACACATTTTAAACAGAAAACAATACATTTAATAAACACGTTGACATTATCTTTTACTACAAAAAGGGATGACTAAATGGGATTTTAGTTGGACTTTAAAAAAGGTGGTATACTCACAGGAGGGGTGCATGTAATGTCTGCAGGGCTGGGGTTGTGTTTGTGGCTGTGGCTGAGCCACCATGGAGGAGCTGAACGAGTCCACCACAGCTGGCTGGCTGGGCCCAGGGGTGGCCTGGGAAACGTAAGCAGGAGGCCGTGAGGTGGAGCCTGGGCAGCACGGGTCAAAGGCCGAGGTACTGCCATGGAAACTGGCCCCATTGTTTCCTCCGCTCCGAACACTGCTGTTGCTCAGGTCTACTGGCAGAGTTTGCTGTGGAAGGAAGGCGGAGATGTTATAAAAAGAAGAGGGACAAATTTCTACTGTGGAATGCTAAATGAGTCATGCACAAGTCATACAGAATTCAAGCCATACAGTATACCATGTACAATGAAATAGTCTTTTCACTGTTGCATTTCTCTTTCTGAGCGAAAAAAATAAATAGGAGGGACCTTTGTGTATTCTGTTTCCCTCAGTCTCAAGCTAAATGCTCTTTCAAGATACAGCGTGCATCATCATTAGTGACGATGAATGCCGGACCCTGACCTTCACTAACTGAGGGGGTGGAGGGGAGGATGATGCATAGTAAAGCTTTGACAAAGTATAGGAGGAAGTTAGCACAGTATGAAATCATGGCTGCAAGACAATTTAAAACACTTTAAATCTTAAAACGGGGTCTTCTCACTTCATTTATGCAGCTTTCATACTTGAAGTGAGACACAAGGCATTAACTTCATTACTAATTGTCCTACATTCATTTTGTTGAGCTTTCAACACTAATTCTTGATCTTAATATTTGCCTCAAAACCAAAATAAGTTCATAACAGACATTTATCAATTACAGAGAGGAATATTCTTTCTCAGGAATGCCCTGTTCAAGCTCACAGTTACATTCATTCACAAACTGAAGCTGCCCAGTTAAGCACACAGTTGGATCTGAGCAGTTGGGGGTTATGGTCCTTGATTTTACTTTCCTCACCAAGATTTGACCCAACAGTCCAGAGATTGGACCAGCAACCTTCCAGTCACAAGCCCACACTATACTAAACTTAAAGTTTACATTTAATTAATTTGGTGGCCAAGGATACCACATAAGTAGACAGCAAAAACAGCAATTGTTAAAAAAAACTGTTGAATGGGCATACCTGGTCGTGGTAGAGGGCTGTGTTGCTACTACTACTGTTGCTGCTGCTGCTGACTCCAGTGCAGGATGCAGGCAGAGCACTGGGTCGCTCCACGGTGCAGCTTGGCTCTTGAAAGGGCAGGGTGCCCGGGGGCTGTGGTGCTGGGTGATGGACATGGTGGATGAAGTGGTGAGCGTTGCCGTGACTGTGACCGTGCTGAGAGCCACTGGTCTGCTGAGAGGACGACGCTTGCAAGCAGCTTGAATGGGAGTGGCTCAGGGACAGGTGACCGGGGGAAGGGCCCCCACATGGGGAGTGCTGCTGACAGCAGGATGGGAGTCTGGGCATTGCCGTGCCTGCGTTTTCTCCTGTACCTGACAAACCTGGTCTGCTGTCATCTGATGGGAGTAAGATATATGAAAAATGATGATACAGCAGGTTAACATTTCAAAGGGCTAAGAAAATGGAGAAAAATTACTACATAATATAGAATGTGAAGGAATGCGCCACCGTTTGTTGAAATAGGGTTATTCACTGTCTCCTCTACATGTACAGTATATAGGTGGGCAAACTTTTTTGTTTCAGTGCGTGTCTCACCACCGCAAGCTTAGCTTACTGTTGTTAATGGAATCCAATGTTGCCAGTTAGCATGTTGTGAGTAAAAGGGGCTCAACTACATCAAAAACAAAACCTAATAACTTCTTGTGGCCTGCAAATTCACAACGAGTACACATAGCAATGCAGATTAAGACTAGACAATTTCCTAGGCAGATACTGAGTTGGGACTACATTGGGTGGAAGTAGGCTACAGTCGAAGCACTGCTACTTGGGCACAGAGATATCACGCAGCACCTAAAAAAAACCAACTTCCATCAACATACCGGCATGAATATTAGCTGGCTATTTTCCTACAGTAGACAGTGAAAGGCAATAAACAATGCAGATTTTGTGAGCGACGAAGAGGATGACTTCTCTGCCGGACTAAGACAATGCATGCACTGAGACAAAAAAGGGTTTGCCCACGTATATAAATATAGAGGAAATGGTGATTACCCATATTTCAACAAACGGTGGCGTATTCCTTTAAGTATATTAGAGAGTATATTAAGTATATCAGCAGCCTAAAAGAAGTCATTTTGAACCCAAGCTGCCTCTCAGCAAAAGAGACAAAATTATATGGTCTACAGCAGCTGGTTTCAACCTGCCATGTCCTGGCTTACCCTCTGTGGCTGTGCGAGTAGAGCCACTTGGCCTCTGTGTGTGCATACTTTCAGGTATTGAGCCTCGGCAGCTAGTGGAAGTGCCAGGGGCATCATTGAGCTCTGAGGTAGAGGCATGATGGGAAGATGATGAAGAAGACGACCTGACTGTTTGAGGGTGAATGCTGCCAGAGGTTGTTGGCACAACTGAGAGATCTGTGGAGAAAAAAACGTTGGGGATAATTTAGAAAAGGAGGATTCATGACAACAG
The DNA here is from genome assembly GCF_008692095.1 of Etheostoma spectabile. Taxonomy (NCBI): domain Eukaryota; kingdom Metazoa; phylum Chordata; class Actinopteri; order Perciformes; family Percidae; genus Etheostoma; species Etheostoma spectabile. The sequence continues at coordinate 6,070,941 of NC_045733.1, read as the reverse complement.
TGCTCAGAGGGAGCTCATTTAAAAGGGAGAGAAATAAAAGAGCAGACAACTCCTTGACAAAACAACTTGATTGACATATCTTGAGTTACTGACAGAAATGAGCATTTCTGATCCTAAATTTTTTTAATTTATAAATATTTAATAATTAAATCTAAAAAGGAGATTGGTCTGCATGTACAGTATATGTGTGCGTTTTGTTTGTTTGTTTGTGAAAATAACCCTACTATTAATGAAATGTCTTTTATGCTACGTTAGTTTTCAAATACATACAATACCTATTATAATAAATATTTACAATAACAGTTAACAAAACTATGAATTTATTTTACTATATTTATTTGTTTGTAGACATTATTTGCAGATTAATAGACATGATTTTCACAAATGATGTCACAATCTAAAATCCAAATTTGTCTGGAAGAAATAACCTCAGTGTGAACTGTAGCATGTGTGTATCTGCAGAGGCTTAGCAGCCGAGAAGAGCAGACCTTATTAGCATTCCAGAGTGTGCACAACATCTGCTTTTCATATTCACAAATTAATTTCCCCTCATTCTCCTAAGAAATGCAAAGGCTTTAATACTCTGTGCTCAACCATTTTACTATACATCATGGGTGTGGGCTAATAAAGAGTCACACAAATGTCTAATGTTATGAAGCAATGCCCTTTTACAGAAAAAACATAAAAAAGTAAGTTAATGTTAGTGGCTTATCACAGAGTGGTTAATTGATGCACATTAGAGTTAATATTTAAAGCATAATAACAATTATAACAATTTTAAATATTATTTTTGCTGAGGGCTATCGCACATTTGTAAAACTATATTGTATGATTGCTACGTCTTTGGCATGGCATTTTAGGAGCTAAAGTATTTTACACATTTTTAGTGTAAACACTTAATCTTGTTATAAACTGTTTATAAGACAATTTTTAAAATGCTGCTACTCTCGTCATCTCACAAGCCTATTCTTGGATTGATAATTGTACCCCTTTGTTCCCCATACTCTCAAAAGAATCTGTCTGGCTATCACTAAACTAGTTTGGACCAAACTTCTTGTCTGCTCATCCCAGAACAAATGATCTTGGGCTGAATGGAACCTTGGTCCCTGCAGTCCGACAAAGGTTATCATTTATCCTTGTCCAAAACTCTTGGACCTCATCACAGGACAATAGGACATGGGACAATTGGCCGTCCTCCATCTTACATTTCCAACAATTTGGTGCGTCTCTTAATCCAAGTCTAAACAATTTAGAGGTAGTTCAACAGAATAATAATAATCCTTTTATAATAATAATCTTGAACTGAACGAGGCGGACCCTGACATTGCGTGACATAGTTTTAGCATAAGTTTATTCTTACCATCTTCATCGACAGTGAGGTCCACCACCTCCCCAGCATTCTGACGCAGTGGTTGGATGACAGTGGATAGTCTGTGACGTCCACGTGGCTCCTGGAGACGATTCTGGGAGCAACTATTAGCCCAAATCCTGCTAAGACCCACTGACCGTGACCTGTAGACATAAAGAAAAAACTACAGTATTACAGCAAACTGCAGCAGAGGAATGCTGGTCCTATCAGGGATATTCTCCTAGCTAAGTGAAGCATTTGCTTTGCCAGAGCCAGACTCTCAAGCTCATTTCCAGGAATGAGGCTGCTTTGACAAAAGCCTGCTGGTGCCAAGGTAGGTGAGGAAGCAACAGTGGACAATTCTGACAAAAGCATTTAGATCTGGTTTTACTACCTAGATATATATAGTTTAATTGCAGTCTTTTAAACTCTGGTCGATTTATGAGGACTATGGGTAACCTTTTCTCAGATCACTGCAGGGTAAATCCGGACAGCTAGGTAGACTATTTGTCCAGTCTGAGTTTTCTGTTGCACGACTAAAAAAACCTTTTGAACGTAAACGTTCCATCAAAACAAGTTTTTCATGAGGCTATTTTGCAGAGGCTCTGTGGCTTTTCCCGGTGCTTAGTGCCACCCATGACAATTGTGATTGGTTTAAAGAAATGCCAATAAATCAGAACACGCTTCTCTCCCATCCCGGAATACTGTGTGGACTAGCCAGACCCTCCTCCGCAGCGCCGTGGTGGAGGAAGGTCTCGGCAAAGCAAGACTAGCATATTGGTAACGTGATCGCACGTACATTTACAGTCAGAAGACAATGAGTCAACGCCCAGTCCAGATGCTCTAAACATTGTTTTTATGTGAATATGGAGGCGCAGCGCATCGTAATCAATCCTTATAGGATTAGTGTGGTCTGTAGTCAAAACAGATTTTTCTGTTAAGTGAGTATAAAAACGCCTGGCTTTGTGAGTTGCTGGAAAGCATGGTGGGACTATATAGACTCGGTTACAGAAGTTGTGGCACAAACAAGTTGACTCAAAAACATTAGCACATAAGCAAACATTGTACACTATAAATGTTTAGATTGCCTCTGTTAATAAGCTCTATCAGAAACTACAGATAGCTTGTTCTCTCTGAACTGCTATCATGTAGATCTGCATCTGCAACCACCCCATCACTTCCATCAAAATATCACCAGTCTTTCCACCCACCTTCCTTTTTCCTATATCTCGCTACAATGCTCTGTACCTCTTTTTCCCTGCCTTCAGCCCTTTCTCTTATCTTCCATATCATTTTCTCTTTCAAAGGCTGTTGTTGCTCTACACATTGCTCTTTGAGACTGGAGTGAGTGGCCAGGCAATAGCCACATTTCCCCCACAGTACCGTAAAGCCAGGTGATCATAGGTAGGAGGGGTGAACCCAAGGGACAAGAGACTAGCAAGAGACTATATGGGTGTGCCGTAAATCTGGATACCATGGAGCTTTGTGGCTAGGGGATTTCACTGCTGTTCCCTTGCTGCGTTTAAAAGATGCACAGGAGTAGAGGGAAAAGGATGTGTATTGAGTGCCAAAAGCTCTTGGTGTCAATGTTTATGTAATGTGTCTCTCTTTTTCTTAGCCCTCTCTATGCACTTGATAAAATTAGCAATAAATAAAAACTAAAATTGAAAATTTGATATAGTATGAATACTTAATTTTTTGGTTCATCCTTTTTAAATCTAAATTATAAGCAACACTTACAAAAATGTTTGTGTTTCTTTTTTTAAAAAGTTACTTCAAATAAAACGGGCCGAATGCTTTGTTCCCAGTCATTTTTTCCCACAAAGTTATCTAACTATAAGAGCGGTACAATCAGGCGCGTCTCGGCAGGGATCATCTAAATTTGGCGTGTCCCCTTTTTTTGTCCAGCTGCCACACATCCAGGTAGCAATGTGGCCCGGGTGGGGGAAGCAGGGAGCCCGGCTCTTCCTGCTGGGGAAATGTGCACAATCGCCAGCAGCAACGTGCTGTAGAGCCCAAGAACCTTGTAAGAGTTTGTGTACAATTAATTTGATCATTTGAATGTAGGATAGACAGCAATCACTTTTTGGCACTGCACTGGTGGCCCACTGCAAAGACATTCTTGACTGAGAGCATGGATGTATAGACTGATATGAAAGCCGATCCCACTGTCTCTCGTCTCTGCTAAAGGCAGGCCGCCGGCCCAGCCCGGGTTTTGATCACATTCCTCAGATGTGTTTTAACGCAGGAAATGCCTTTCACACTGCTTTTTGTGATAAGGGGGATTCCCATCATCTTGTACTGTCTGCTTCAATTCAATATCCTGTGCGACATGCTGCACAATGCAAGAAGTGGAATAGAGGAGGAAGTTTATTAACTTTCATATTTCACAAATCACTAAAGCAAAGTTGTGCACACAGTTGCAACTACCCACAAGACACAGCAATGAGGATGGTATCCAGAGAAGGGGAAAAGGTTGTTGTGTCGGTGTATCAATTGGCCAGGCTCCTCAGCTCTGGGTTAATCCCAGGGAGCAGGAGTAGCCACTAGGGAGGGGTTCCTAATTAAGTAGACCTGGGATTATTTTGTAAATATCTGTTTACCACCAAGCTCTCCTGGGGGTGGGAGGGGGAAGGGGAGAGGTAAACAGTACATTGTAAACATGAACACTATGGGAATGGGTGGCTTGGCAATGCTGAGGTTGTGCCAAGCCAAGGTGATGTGAGACACATGCCCCAGGGATCAGAGGAGCGCTGAACACTGCAGTAAAATAGAGTAAACTACTGGCTTGGGAGTTAAAAGGAATTAGAGCATACAAGGCAGTAATAACACTGGACTAAAACTGGTAAACAATTTGAGGAATCAACCTTTGCAATGATGAAAGTATCAAGTTTGTCTTCAAAATTAGAGTATTATTACATCACTTTCTAACTCTCAGCACTCCCAGTAGAGACCTGGCTGATAGTACTGATGCATATCCCTTCATCTCAAATAAAGAAAATGTATCATTATAATTACAGAGCGGCATCGCCAGCTCTTGACATTTGCTTATCCGTTTCAATGTACAAACATGAGAGGAAATATACATACATAAATAAGTATATCATACCATCCAACATTTTGCTCAAGTTAAATTTGGGCAAGTAGAATTAAAGCTGCAAATTGAACGTCTACCAAATCTCCAATTTCAGAGGAATAGGTGTGTTTTTTTAGGTTGATGGGATATGTTTGTGGATCAGTCATTCAATGCAAGTGACTTTATCGTTTGTTGATCTGTTTGTAGCCATCTCAAACACAGGCACAACATTACTGTTACATAGATAGGATCTACACTGGAATACTGATGGCAGTATGCGCTGTAGTCACAAAAAGTCTAATGACATTCAAATCGTTTTGTGACCCAATTACTATGCATGTCCTGGCATGATATGCAGAATCAGGGCAGGGACTGATTTTTGTCCACATCAGCTACATAATCCTTGTTTATTGTAACCCACTGTGCTCTAGGTACATTGCTGCCAAACTCGCCCCACAGTGCACTGTTAAAACACTGGAATGTTCTCCTACTGCACTGCTTCGCAAGTGAGCGAACTGTGGAGTGACACAAACAAATAAATAACAAGTTATTCAAATTAAACATATCCATATACTGACAGCATCTCAATTGGCAATGTGAAGAGAGCATGTTTGGGTTCAAAATGGTTGCTTTGCCTTGATTTCAGTTACATTTTGCACCATGTCCCTGACGTGCTGCTATTGGCTGAAAACTGTATTTGAACTTTGACATTTTGTTTGAGCCGGGATGAAGAAAATAGACTCTCCAAATCCTGTCCACAAGTTACAGACACTCCTCTGTCCACAAACATGACAAGAAATTATACTGGACAAAACACCATAGGAAAGGAGAAAATAATCTTTATCAATGTAGGCCTTCATGAGGCTACATGTGCATTGTGCAACTGAATGATAGGAAAATGTACACTCAGTTGCCAGATTATCAGGTACACTTAGCTACTAATGCAGTCTAATTATTACAGTCCTGAAATACATCCTACCTCCATGAAAGTTATAATGTCTGCTTTTGGTTGAATCTGTGTAGATCCAACTTTTTGATCTTTTTTAGAGGATAGTTTGTGGTGTTGTTGAACCTCTCTAAAACAGTTTCAACATAAACTGTTCTAAAAATTATAACCTTCATGAAGGTCGGTAAATGTCATAATGGACTTGCTATTACTTACACAAACCAAATTAAATTAAATAAGTGGGATCAGGGGGAATCAATCAATCAATCAAAAATGATAAATACTTAATTGAGTTATTTTCAACACACTATTACACTACCAAAAAAGCCTAGGCCATGATACATTGTTTAAATAAGCGTGCACATCTATTGTTCCTAAATTGACATAAACTGCACACAAGCAGATGTTCACAAATCGGACCACTGGCGGTGTCAACAAAGCTTTTACTGCTCATTCTGCTGGCCTTGGGTTTGGCCCGCCCTCCTGCGTTCCTGTTGCCCATCCCCCTTCAGGGAAGCTCATCCCTGCATTCTCTAGCGAGCCAGGACATCTTTAACAGTCAGGAAAACGGGAAGATTAGATAAGCAATAGCATTCCAAGCTCGGCACATTGCACTTCAAAATTTTCAATCAAAAAAGAAGGAAAGACACTTAGTCAGAAAAGATTAAAAAAGGGATACAGATAGTGGTTGACACAAAGGCAGAAGTTTGTGAATTTAGCTGCATACTGGCCTACATGAGGAATTAGTGGAGTATTGAGGCAGGAAGTGATATATTGAGAACAGAAAAATAAGATTCTCAATGGAGTGAGGAAAATGACACTAGGAGCCATTTATCTAATATATAACTTACACAGTGAATGTTTATTAGTTCTAAGAGAAACAGAGTGCCACATTCTGCATATTTCTTAAAGCCTTATCAACTACCCTACTTACCCAACTACCCTACCCCATTTCACTAGTTAGGGGTGGGCGGTATATTTGATGATATGGTAGCCATGATACCGATTTAGCTATACATTTGTTCTGGTATAGAATGTATTTTAAGTTACTCACAGGTAGTGATTGTAGTAATTGATGGACTTTAGCTATGTTCTGATCTTAAAGTCAGAGATATCCCAGTAAGCAAGTAGCTTTTCTGACATTTTTGTCATCAACCTCTCTTATCATAGAATTATCTGTGCATGCATCTCTGTCTTTGCCATGCCATTAAACGTCCCATGGCATGGTGCTTTTTGGATGCTTTTCTATCTTAGTGGTCCCCTATCTGAAGTCTCTTTCCTGAAGTTCAGCCTTGGTGCAGAATTACAGCCACTAGAGGCAGTGAGGGTGTGGCCTTGACCAACTTCCACTTTGCTAGTTTGAAAGCCATGATGTCTCTCTTTTTCTCATGGGTGGGCCAAATTCTCTGGGCGGGCAAAGCTGAGAAAGAGGAGATAACTTTGCCCCTTATGACCTCATATGGGGCAAGATTCCAGAACAGTCAATCTGAGCTTTCAGATGGGATAATCTGGAATATTTTTCTCAAAAGCAAAGCAGGATACCCAGGGCTCGGTGTACACCTATCGCCATTTTTAGCCGCTGGGGCACCATAGGCAGGCTGGGGGAACGCATATTTTTGTTAAAATATTCATGCCATTGGACCTTTGAATGAGTGAGTGAGTGAGTGTCTCTCTCTGTTACTACCTCTACTGCTGCAACAACTATGTCCCCCACAGTCCCTGTCTTTTATACAGAATAACGTCACAACATTCCTGCCTCAAACAGGCTGTGTGAAAGGGGCTTATGTTTACTAAAAAAGGATTATCTACCTCGCGCATGTTTCAAGTCTCTACAAACCGATTTTCACACATTGTAGAAATTGATTAAAACCAAGGCTGGCAGGAATTCAAAGTATAACTGATTTCTAGTAAATGGGCTAAAGTATGCAAAAACACTATACCATATTTTCCGGACTAATAAGTTGCTCTGAAGTATAAGTAAAAAAATGCGTCATGAAGAGGAAAAAACATAAGTTGCACTGGACTATAAGACGCACTTAATTAGACATTTTGTTTCACAAAATCCAAGACCAAGAACAGACATTTAGCACACCGAACAATAGGCTAAATACGTAAGGTGTCTGGTATGTTAACATAACACATTAAAGGTCCCATGACATGGTGCTTTTTGGATGCTTTTCTATAGGCCTTGGTGGTCCCTTAATACTGTATCTAAAGTCTCTTTCCCAAAATTCAGCCTTGGTGCAGAAGTACAGCCACTAGAGCCAGTCCCACAATGAGCTTTCCTTAGTACGTGCCATTTCTGTGTCTGTAGCTGTGGAGGAGGAGAGAGGGGGGCAAGGTGGAGGCTGGGGGTGTGGCCTTGACCAACTGCCACTTTGTTCGTTTGAAAGCCATGATGTCACTCTCTTTCTCACGGGCGGGCCACATTTTCTGGGTGGGCAAAGCAGAGAAAGGGGAGGTAACCTTGCCCCTTATGACCTCCTAAGGAGCAAGTTCTACGTAAGAAATAAATAACATGGAATGACTCCTTAACAAAGGCTTGTGTGCCGAAACGCATCGGAGTTGTATTTAAAGGTTTAAGATGACTAAGCCATAACAATAAAGGCTTTTTGATTTTTCCAGTGAGAATGCCTTGGATTTTTCCTGAGTTTTGCTATATATATATATATATATATTTGACCCATCCAAAGAGCACCTCAAACAAACAATTTGAGTCATGGAAGTGCTCCTCTACAGACATTTTTGTAAATAATAAGGGCAATGAGTAGGTACCTTCAGCGTGATATGGTTTTGTTTCTATAAACAACAAGGCATGCAGTCTACTTTCCCTGGGCAATGTAAGCTATGGAATCTATGAGCAAAGCACTGGAGTACACTGCCCCCCCGCTCTTTCTTCTTATGAACCATACAGCTCTTAAACACTAGCAATCAGAAAACTCAGAAAACTGCATTTACTCCTTTTTCTAATTCTGTCATATTGGTTAATCCTACATGCAATCACTAATACATTATGTGGTTAAGGCTTTAATCGAGTTAAAGGCCTTTACTCAAGCATTTCATTTACAATTGAGCGTCCATGTTGTTATTGATGAAAAAGAAAATCCATAGTGACAGAACCTACAATGACCAATAGCTCCCATTGTTAATAGAATCTTACTTCAAGAATAACTGTGAAAGGAGTAAAGCGTGATTTACACTTCTGTGTAAAATCCACATAGTGGCTACGTATGTAGGTACGTGGAGACACGAACCTATGCCGGACCCTACGCCGTAGCGTAGCCTGACGTGCACCACTAAATAAATTTAACTATATGTCGCGTTGATGCGCGAGACGGTTAACTTTTCCTGCAACAGATTTCCGCCCGTGGTCAGAAAGCGCAGGGGAGACACTTTGTTTCTTCCACTATGACACTAGAGTTGGTACTTGCTCCAAAGCTAATCACCCTCACTCTCTCACTCGCTCGCTCTACCACTGACTGAGAGATCAACGCACACACCAACGCATAAGTATAAATTTCAGGCCACTTACGTAGGCTACAGCGAAAGCTTTGCGTGGAGCCTCCGCACAACCATAAATTACGCATAAGACTTAGATAACAATAACATTACACATAAGATAACAATAACATCACTATTGTAATAAGTTGGGTACCTCAGACGATTTATTTCATAATTTTGGAATTAACTTAATTATTATTTTTTAAGTAATTTAAGTTCTGGTGAATATTAAGCTATTAACTTAAGAGTATATTTTTGGTATTAAAGATTTACACACTGTAGGTTTAAAAGGCAGTTTCTATGGTCATATTGAACGAATCTAAGTACAAAATATGTTCTAATTAAGAAAGGTTTAATAGGTAAAATAAATAAATCGAAAGGTACATGTAAACTTTTGCAGTATCATCCACTTCTCCAATGTCCGCCTGTCACAAAAACAAGTGTGATACATTATGAACACTAATACCACTGGTGCTCCGTTATAGACCCTGCTAGAGAGACTACTGACTACAATCCAAGTTCACATATAGAACCACACCAAAAGCAGCTATCAGTAATAAAACATTGCAACTTATTGTTTTAAAAACAGGAAACATTACCCTACTAAACAACACATAAATAGTACAACCAGCTGAGCAGGGAAAGGAGTTCTTCATGCGCTAAAGAACACCACATGACCAGACCAAATGTACAGAGACGCTAGTCCTCAGCAGATTACTCACAAGACAACAACGCTCTGAATATTCCAAACAAACAATGACATTTCTGAAAGGTTTTGATCTGGCTAAATATTGATGTACACATCTGTATCAATCTGCTATTTTTGATTTTAGTTCTAACGGAACCCAAAACCCCATCGGGTTTGAGCATAAAAAAATGATTAGCCCATTTCAGATGCAGGTTGCACTTTGCTCATTTCTGACCTTTTTGATGAAAAAGGCAGGTTTAGTACCTCATTTGGTAATTATACTTGTGGTGTACCAGGGTTCAATATTAGGTCCTAAACCTTTTTAGTCTGTAGATCCTCTCCCCACAGTAGGAAAGCTAAAAGTTGTTATCATGAATACTTGGGGGTTTCTCTTGCCAATACGTTTGGCTGTCCACACTTACAACTCACAAATGGCCTCAAACATGTAATCTGCTGACATACAGTAGACTGCATATTGGTAAAAGTATTCCTAGGATTGATATATTCCAGAACCATTGTCCTTGTGACCTAACAAAAAATGTATAAACAATACTATGTTACACCAGTAGTGATAGAGAGACCCATACCCTAAGGTTATCAACTAAACAAGGCTGACATTTAGCCTAGTGGTTGACCAGACATGTAAGGGGAACTTACTCAAAGGGATCAAAAACCACTATGACTGGAATGCATGGCCCTTGCTAGAGTGGGGCAGTTGAGCTAATGGAAAATTAATATAAGAACATTATTTCAATGCCGGCTGAAAAAGATGAGATGCCTACCTGAAACCATCTCCGACCGTGACGATCTCCACCTCACTGTCTGTTGAGGTGACGTTGATCTCCTCGCTTACAGGGACAGCAGGTGCTGGAGCTGGAGTGGCCTCAATCACCACCACATCCTCATCCAGGCCACCTGAGCACACCAGTAGAATTTATTATAGTAAAGACGCACATTCAGATGAAAGGAAAACAAAGCATTCAACTACAATACAATTTGGGCTAGGTGTCACATGATTTCCCGAATCGATTGTATTCTGATTCACAATGTCCTAATTTGATTACGTTTCTGATTTGATTCCATACTTCATATTCTATATTTCAGTGACAATACCAATTTTACTTGGAGATAAAATAGATTCTCAGAGAACTTCTGATGTAAATTGTACAAGCAAGAAACAACCCTCCTTTTATATATAATGCACCAGGTTGATGCTCCCATTATGAATCAACCCCCAAAAAGTTTGTTTAAAGTACTTTTTACTTATTCATGTATGATAAAAGGCATATATTAAAAGATGTATTTCTGGATTTGATGAATCAATGTTGGATCCCTTAAACAAAAATCAATTTAACTGGAGAATCAATTATTTTAATCCAGCCCTAAATACAATTAACAGAAAATACATACTTGAAATGAAAACTTGTAGCCCGACTACACTCTATGACACTTTACATCTATTAATCAGGAATATTTCACATTAAAGTTGGGTACAAATGAATGAACAAACAAACACATTTAAGTTAAGTCATCATACAGCATATTCTCATACAGCATAGACATGTACTTTTCCTGCTTTTATTTTCAAAAAGCCTGTCCCCCTTTCTCCCTTTCTTAATGGCTTAGTCTAACTCCAAGCAAGCTGTGTAAGTGGCCAGATAGTATTTCTCCAGTTTCATCATGCTAACAGCAGTATCATCAGGCTCATCATATCATCAGGTTTAACAGGAGAAATGTAGGTCATCAGTGCTCACTGGGATTGACTTTCTTCCTTCACCGTTCCCAAATGTGCCCTATGATTGGTTCCCTGTGCACTAGATCTCACTTCATCTCTGCCTGGACTAAATACCATGAAAGCCCCCTCAGGTGTGTTCACTATAAGTAGATGGTTGCAATAAAAGATCAGAAAGAGAGTTAAGGATAGTTAATTTCTCAATGACAATTTGTTAGACTACGTTTTTTTATTTAACCTTTTTAGTTTGAAATAATTTTTATAGAACAAGCACTCAAAACAAGAATTTATATGATGAAACAAATGTCAATCCTAAGGGCTGCAACATTCACAGACTCAATAATGAAAATGCATTTTCATATCACCTACTGTTTTTCCATATGGTTTGCAAAATGAGATAGATGTTATCTATGTTTCAAAATTACTTTGCCTACATTATTCACAAAAAGATCTGTCATACTTCATTGCCAGAGACAAATTAATCATTCTCCTCAGTCTTCTTAATGGAGCCACTGCTTACTTAAATAAAGTCTGTGTTGTGTTTTTTTTTCACAAAGTGAACACAGCTTAAATTACTTGTTTATTTTAAGGTTTAAGCCCAGGCATACATTTATTCCAATTCCCAGTGTAAGTGAGAGTTGCTGACTCATGCATTGGGTGTATGAGTCAAGGTTACAAATTCTCTTCTACATTCTTAAGCCTTAAATGTAAATCCATTTATGGCAGACATACATATACACACACACATATATATATATATATATATTTTTTTTTTTCTTCAACCAATACAAAAGACAGAACACTAAGATATGTCTGTTCAGATTTACCTGTGCAGTGACTGTAAGCAAAACATTTTAACACAACGTTTGAAGGTAACTGATTCATTACTCGTGTGAATGAATAACAAAGTAATGAAATTCTATGCAGCAGAAGTCTATACTGTGTTTTCGAGCAAATCGCTAAGTGCCTTGCCATAATTCCCCAGTGTGATTTCTATTCCAATTGTCTCCTGAGAACTGCTGCTTAGCACCCTCTGCATAAGGGAATTTGTAGAATTTTATTTGACCTAAAAACAACAAACCAGGTGTGACCTGCATTCAAAGGGATTTTTAGATGTTGTTAATTCACAATTAACATATTCTGTTGTATCTCAGGTTAGAGGTAGGATTTAACTGTTTCTTGGCTACGTCACACACTTCCTCCAACTCTGGACATTTAGAAGGCAGCTTTCATCACTTGCCTTCATGCTTTCCCTTGCTGTAAACACATGCCTTGTTTTTCCTGCGAGACCTGCTGTTTCTATGCAAAGCCTGTCACTAAACAGTGCCTGAGTTTTCTCCCACCTGCCTCCCATAGAAGCACAACAACTAACTTTCCATTCTCCCCGAAGGCCACAACATTAGAAATATTGTTGAGGCTAAATGACTACATGAGGATAACAATGAACCAAGGTAGAGGTGGGGCTTTTTAAAGGATATACTGACTCCTGTTGTAAATAGAAGGTGACTTCCATATGCACACTGGTCTGTGCCACTTTGCTGAGAATTATAACAGAAAGCTATGGTTTACATTTTGGATATAAACCTGTTGTTCCAACAGGTACAGCGGGCTGTAGTTTCCATTACAGCACGCCAGGTGTGTGGCCATGAAAAGCAGAGGAGAGTAGCTATTATTTTATCAGATGTGCCCAAGAGCTATTTGTGAGCATATGTTTATGACAGCCAAACACTATGCAATACTGCAACTTCCCCTTCTCTAGTTGAGAGCTAGGATGAAATTACCTGGTGCAGAATAAAAACCTGTAGACTTGTGATCCTGCTTCTGTAAACAGTGAGCTTGTTACCATTATCACACTTGTGCAATGGCCAATTCATTTCTGATTGTACAGTGAAGGGAACTGGAAGTCTATGGTTTAAAAGTGTGATATATTCTAACAATAGTTTCCTATGAGGGTTATTTAAAGTGTACATTTTGAGTTCATTTTCAGGTTCATAATTTTATTTAGAGGTTATACCATATTTTTGTTGTACTGCACATTGCTGCAACTCCTTTTTCCCCGTGTGTTGAGCTCTCTGTTTTTCATCTTTATAACACCTGTTGACCTCTTCTCTGGAACCAGACATTTATGATTTTGTGTTCTAGTTTTTTTTAATGTATATTAATACACTTTGCATCAATGTACTTTAACTTGTAAACCATTTTTAAACAAAATGCAAATGCAATGTTAGATAGCCTGGTGCCTCTTAGCTTCAGGAGACATAATTCCCATTATACTGTTACAACGGACATGGTATCCACCTTTGCCTTTTCAAATAATCAATCAAATAAATAAATATGTACACATTGTGGTGTAGCATTTTGCCTGTTGATATTTATTAAACCCATGTTGCTCAATAAGAACCCTTAAAGGTCCTGATACACTGTATAATCCATGTAAAGTTTATTTGATGGACTGTTAAGCAATCAAGTAAATATATAAATACATTAACACTAACACAATCTTTGATAGCACTAAAAATATAAACAAATAATGACTGATCCGATTGCATAGTCTGGCCTGTTTAGTCCACGATGTTATGGTGATCATACTGTGATCACACATATTATGCTACGTAAGCTTTCCCTGTTGGTTTATGCTTTTAACCATATGATATAACCTATGTAACATACCTCATGCTGTGAAAAAAGATATGTTAGATACAATACAGAGATTATTACGCAACACAAAGACAACTGTAATAGAGTCATGGTTTGTAATTACCTGTGGCTACAGCAGCACTGTTGGGCTGGCTGCTAGTGCTACTGACATCTACATACAGCTCATCTTCTGCTTCGGTAGAAGAGGGGGTAGAAGAGTCACTACTCAGCTCCTCGCTGGAACTACTGGTGCTATGGAGTAGAGCATACTTCCTACGTGCAATCACTTCACGTTTCTTTCTCTGCAGTAGTAGTCGCTCCTTTTGCTTCTGAGTACGCTGCCCCCCTGCAGGAGCTGTTTTCACAAAGCGTTTCCTATGTAAAGACCTCCGGCTGCTCAGACACGGCCGCTTCAGCAGAACTGGCTCAGCTTCAGTGCGCACCCACTTATGTGAGTGATTCCCCCGAGTTCGACCCAGAACAGGGCGCAGGCCAACTCCAGCGGCTCCTCCTGTTGTTAGGGCAGGAGCCTTGTGTTGGCCCCCTGTTGCTCCAGCTTCCCCCTCCTCCTCTGAGCTGAGAGTGTCTGAGTCCCCGAATCGCAGGCTAGAGGAGGGGGAGGAAGCACAGTCACTAAATGACGACTCGTGATGATGTTCATCCTCATTTGGGTGCTGTAAAAGTTCTACCCTGGGACGCTGAGCGGCCAGTGAACTCTCACTGATGTGGCCCTCCTTCAGCGAGCAATCTGATGGCCCTGCCTGTTGGCCTTTTCTTTTTCTGCGCCCAGGGAGGGTCCGTTCTGAGTCTTTGTGCGTTCCTGTGTCCCTCAGGGGCCGGTGCCGGGACTCACACAGGGTTTCAAATTCACTGCCTGCCTTTCCAATCACCTCCATGTTGTTAGGAAATCTCTTGGCTGCCTCCAGGGGCTCTGGGTTCACCAGTGGCTCCTTCAGATGCTCCTGTCTGCTGGGGGCCTCAGATGGCACCTCACTCTTCATGGCGGCAGGTCTGTCCTCAGAGGGCAAACAGCAAGTGTACTCGCATCAGTTCCTAGGCATCTATCTGCTGCATCTCACAAAACCTGAAACAAAGAAGAAAAGAAAAGCGTTAAAGGTGCACGTTTGCAAAAGAACAGATCATTATGTCAGTGACAGGATTAAGACCTTTCAAGGGTTCTGGAAAATAACAACCAATTTCACAACCAACAATAAAAAGCAAAACATCACATCTAAATTTGAATCTGACCAATGAGCTAAAAATTAAAAAACAAAGACTAAAGCAAGTCACCAATGGCCTGTAAGACAGTCTGATCAGATCTGGTTTATCAGAGGATACAGCTAGTTAGCTGCTTCAATATGTTATATCCATTCATCCATCTTTGTTTGCTTATCCGTTATCAGGTTGCGGGGGAGCAGCTCCAGCACGGGACCCCAAACTTCCCTTTCCCGAGCCACATTAACCAGCTCCAACTGGGTATTCCGAAGCGTTCCCAGGCCAGTTTGGAGATATAATCTCTCCACCTAGTCCTGGGTCTTCCCCGAGGCCTCCTCCCAGCTGGACGTGCCTGGAACACCTCCCTAGGGAGGCGCCCAGGAGGCATCCTTACCAGAGGCCCAAACCACCTCAACTGGCTCCTTTCGACGCGAAGGAGCAGTGGCTCTACTCCGAGCTCCCCATGGACTCACCCTATCTATAAGGGAGACGCCACCCTCCTGAGGAAACCCATTTCAGCCGCTTGTACCCTGGATGTTGTTCTTTTGGTCCGGACCCGGCCTTTATGACCATAGGTGAGGGTAGGAACGAAAACTGACCGGTAGATCCAGAGCTTTGCCTTCTGGCTCAGCTCTCTTTTTCGTCACAACGGTGTGATAAATTGAATGTAATACTGGACCCTCTGCTCCGATTCTCTGACCAATCTCCCGCTCCATTGTCCCTTCACGCATGAACAAGACCCCAAGGTATTTAAACTCCTTCACTTAGGGTAAGGACTCATTCCCTACCTGAAGAGGTCACTCCATCGGTTTCCTGGTGAGAACCACGGCCTCAGATTTAGAGGTGCTGATCCTAATCCCAGCCGCTTCACACTCGGCTCCAAACCAATCCAGTGAGCGATGAAGGTCACAGGCCGATGACGCCATCAGGACCCCATCATCCGCAAAAAGCAGCAATGATATCCCCAGCCCACCGTACTGCAACCCCTCCCCACCCCGACTACGCCTCGATATCCTGTCCATAAATACTACAAACAGGATTGGTGACAAAGTGCAGCCCTGGCGGAGGCCAACCCTCACCTGGAATGAGTCCGACCTACTGCCGAGAACCCGGACACGGCTCTCGCTTCGGTCATACAGAGATTGGATGGCCCTGAGAAGGGACCCCCTCACCCCATACTCCCGCAGCACCTCCCACAGTCTCTCCTGGGGGACCCGGTCATTCGCCTTCTCCAGATCCACAAAACAGATGTAGACTGGTTGGGCGTACTCCCAGGCCCCCTCCAGGATCCTTGCAAGAGTGAAGATCTGATCCATTGTTCCACGACCAGGAATGTGTTATAAATATGACAAAATCTTACAATAAAGGACTTCTAATAATACTACCTTTCCCTTCTGTACCAATTACAAGGACTCTCAAAAGGTTTCTAGGGAACTAAATAAAAATAGAAAAGCTAATACAAAAGTTAGGTAAAAAGAAATAAAAAAAATGCAAGGAGCATAAAAGGCAAAAATCAGTTAATTTATTACAGAAAAACAAAGTGTGTAATCTATCTTAAATGTTTTCCATGATGCAGGCCTTATGATAGTTTTAGTTCTCATTATGCTATCCTCACTGAATTGTTCAACATTACAGCAGAGCATAGCAGACTTGCTTTTAACTAAAAGGTTATTACAGATTATTTTTGAGCATTTCACTGATAAATCAACGGCACATAGGCCCAAAAACAAATATTAATATGTCCATGACAATACTTAATGGTGTTCAATGCGAGGTAATACGTTCATTCTGTTTTTTATACAAATTAAGACAGCAGGACTCAAGGCTGCTGATTGAAGATGAAAATAAATACCCACAGGATGACTCAAAAGTCAGTACACCTTGTGTTTGCTTTATTGTT
Organism: Etheostoma spectabile; assembly: GCF_008692095.1. Taxonomy (NCBI): domain Eukaryota; kingdom Metazoa; phylum Chordata; class Actinopteri; order Perciformes; family Percidae; genus Etheostoma; species Etheostoma spectabile. The sequence continues at coordinate 6,053,898 of NC_045733.1, read as the reverse complement.
GATTGCAGGCAATGCATCAATCAGATTAAATGAAATGGGATTCTGTCTATATTTGTGTACACCAACAAATAACTCCAAAGAGAAAGGGACTCTTTAGGTTTGTTGCAGTGGAAGAATTTTCACAGCAGTGTAAGGTCTCCCAGAGCAACGCCAAATTCCAGCATAGCTAAAAATGCAGGCTACTTCGTGAATAAAAAAGAAAAGTGTGTCTCTGTTAAGAATCACTCCATGTGTATTTTCAGATGCCCGCGGCTTACTACACCCTCAGTCAGCCAACAGTGGTGTTAGCATTGACAGGGATTACAATTCTGGGGAACAGGTGTTTTCAAATTGGCAAGAAAGAAAAATGTATCTATGCCTGAGCTCTCAATAAACTTGAAAGCTCCTTTTAATGCAATGAATAAATGTAATATGTTACGGATTCTTGCTTTTAGGAAAACTATGATAGTTTAGGGGTATTTACTCCTCCTCACAGATAAACAGATATCCTCATGTAAACTAGGTAGTTTTTTCTTTCTTGCAATATATCACATATTCAATATCACCAAACTGGGTTCAGGCTTTATATAGCTAACACTTATCCATTAGTACTTTGATTTGCCCCAACACGGATCCAAATCAGTCTGAACAACCCAGTTGTGTATTTTAGGCAAAAGCACAAACACACAAAGAATATATTCCAAAAAAATGATTAAATATGATCGCTTCTTAATCACGATGGGTGTTGCATATCTGCAGTAATGTTGACTGATGAACTGTATTTTAACATTAAGGACAAGGTGAAGAAAGCAAATTGCAGGCTTATGCACTATAAGCAAGTGTTGATATCACCCACAGCAACAACCCAACCACACTTCTTGATTTGATGCAATCAGAAAACAAAACATGGAGCCACTATTTCAGCAAGTGATTAATGAACATATTGTACTGACTCTGTCTGTGTGGCCATCTGGAGATACAAGTGATGTTACAAAACTCAAGAAAATAAAAAAAAGCCTGCAATTGCCATCAACATTGTTTGCTGGAAGTACACAATTCACAACATTAAGAAATGTAGATGTCTTGAGTCTGTCAACAACCCTATGTAATGTTATCTTCAACATCTTAAACATCCAACTACCTTTAAGAGTCCTTTAGACTTTTTAAGGGGACACAGCAACACAAACTTCTATAGGGTTTACTTTCCATCTCTCTGGCAAAGTCTCAGTACAAATCTAACACAACAGCATTCCTGGTAGGGTTTGCTACAAAATATTTGTATTCGACTACATTAGACACAAACACAAACATATCAGTTGTCACTTGACCCGAAGCTGTAACTTTTGTGAAAAAGGGCTGATGAGGTTGATGGTGCACAACGCTCTGCCTGCTTTTATATACAACTCACTGATAAGTGAGTCTTTCGGATGTTCCTCAATGACATGCATGAATTCAGGGGCCTCAGAGGACAGCGCTGAATGACAAAAATCCCCATGCACCAAGGCTAAATTATTCTAATTTCTCACAAAAAGGCCCAAATAACGACACGTAAGATATTCTGCAGACACTGTCTAATGAATCAGGCGCAGCTACTTGCTACCAGAAAACGTATGGTGTAACAGAAATGGCAACAGTAGACCATTTCAAGATGAACGACACTACGGCGGAGACAGGACTGCTGGGCTGCTGCTAACGATACTCACGGTGCTTTCTGTCTGTGAAACAACTACCAAACACTCCGACTAAGCAAGCAAAAACAGAGCTACATAGAATTGTTTAGCTTGACAGAATTGAGCCTGAAACTGGGGCTAGAAATAGTTTTAATAATTACAATGAGCTCGGCTGCTGCCTGTCTGTATCCAACAAACGCTGCTGAAGTGACTGGGGCTAGATCAAGTCGAGTTACTAGTGAATGACTAAAATTTGAATATCTAATGTTAGTAATTTATGTTGAGAATATTACGATAACGAATCGAGAGGAACCAAAGTGGGCAGCTAACCACATAGCCTGACACATAGTTAACGTCAACTTACTCCAGACAGAAGACAACAAAGACAACACGTACCTGGGTCTAAGTCCTTTTTTCAAAATGTGTCACCGTCTTTTTTGTAACATGTGAAGTTAAATCCTGTAGGAAAGAAAGACAAGCGTTGAAAACGAGCATTTATCTAAATGTTAACCCTAACTGCAACTAGGCAGGCCTACATAGAAATCGCGATCCGAGGACGTTAGCGACTGGGATTGTGAAATTGACAACACAGTCCCGAGCTGAGCCGAGAAGCAAAATCGAAGGCAATGGGCCCTGGATGGCTACGAGCTGAGCTAAGCTAACGTAAAGGCTAGTTCCACTTCACTCAGCAAATAGCCGATTATACTCAGCCATTTTAACTCGCACATTAATCATATCGAATCTTAAAATATAGTACGACCTATCTAATATGTGTCTGTTTGACAAGATAGAAATGTCTCACTATAAGCCCTCGACGAAGTTGCCATTCCTCCCTTTCGATGCATCCACTCTTGTTTACCCAGCAGGTCGTCTGTTCGCTGGCTACGGATACAACAGTCGTTGCACTCATTGCCGCATGGGGGTGCCAGATCGTGGTCGGCCGTCAGCTACTTTACGACACTTTGCGACTGCTTGATTTAATCCCTTTTACTTTTCAAAATATAACGTGTAAATTAAAAAATACTCGCCCCGTTTTGTGCCGATAGAAGAGCATGAGAAGCTCTGTGTAATAATATAAATGTACGCCCATGTACAAGATGATAAAAGAAGTTTATGCATTATTGTTGTGCATGTATCGGCTTCCTAAAGACTCGATTCCATTACTGGCGCGCCCACTAACGGATATAAATTGGAGGTGTCAAAACGAAATACATTTATAAGACGGGCTCTAGTTTTATTCTATTTTTGAATGTATATAAATTTGAATGTAGATATATTTGAATGTACGGTATATTACTTTACTTACATTTAACTATGTTGATATTTTAGAACTATGATTCAATCGATAGTATAGGCCTACCTATCCAGTTGTGCTTATAAGTTTACACACCCATGCTATAGTTGACTAAAAATAGGAATAAAAAAAATAAAAAATCATCTTTTGGAATTGTATCTTAATGCCTTAATAAAAAAATGAGAAAAAATCTATCCTTTAAGGACACCAATCTTTGTGAATGAGTAATGTATCATAGATAAAAGTACACACCCCTACGTTAAATTCCCATAGAGGCTGGCAGATTTTTATTTTTAAAGGCCAGTTATTTTAATGGATCCGAATGCAGCTCAATCAGGGCAGTTTTCCCTTCATATTTAATTTATTTGTAGATGCTAAAGGAAAATTGTGCTGTAGTTCATAAATGGCAAAGCCAACAATGCGAATAAAATGGTTATACATCCCTATAGTATTAGGAACCTGTTCAATCTCTTAGCATACTAATCAAAATCACATGGCAGATTGCTCAATGCAATTAGAGGTGTGTCCTGGTCAGACAATTCCTACTCCACTGAATGTCATAATGGAAAGAAAGGGATTTAACAAATCTTTGACGTGGCAGTTGTTGATGCTAGCGGGGGCCGGTCTGAGTATTTCCACAATCTGCCAGTGTAGATTTACCACTTAAGGCTGGACATCCTACAATTTTATCTTGACTTTATGATTTTGGTTTTAGACTGGGTATATTCAATTTCAGTTAGTAGGATTTACCACTTACTACTTGACAGTCACTACACTTTATATCTTTGACTTTATATTTTTGATATTTTATACTGTTATATTTTATACTGTTTATTCTTATATTTTTTTGTGTCAACACTGCAAAGGGATTGCTTTAATCTCGTTGCACAAGTACCGTGTACTTGTGTATAATGACAATAAAGGCATTCTATTCTATTCTATTCTATTCATCTCCACTACAAATAAGAAAAAGAGGCTACAATTTGCAAGAGCTCACCAAAATTGGACAGTTGAAGACTGGAAAAATGTTGCCTGGTCTGATGAGTCTCGATTTCTGTTGAGACATTCAGATGGTAGAGTCAGAATTTGGCGTAAACAGAATGAGAACATGGATCCATCATGCCTTGTTACCACTGTGCAGGCTGGTGGTGGTGGTGTAATGGTGTGGGGGAGGTTTTCTTGGCACACTTTAGGCCCCTTAGTGCCAGTTGAGCATGGTTTAAATGCCACGGCCTGCCTGTGCATTGTTTCTGACCACGTCCATCCCTTCATGGCCACCATGTACCCATCCTCTGATGGCTACTTCCAGCAGGATAACGCACCATGTCACAAAGCTTGAATCATTTCAAATTGGTTTCTTGAACATGACAATGACTTCACTGTACTAAAATGGCCCCCACTGTCACCAGATCTCAACCTAATAGAGCATCTTTGGGATGTGGTGGGATGGGAGCTTCGTGCCCTGGATGTGCATCCCACAAATATCCATCAACTGCAAGATGCTATCCTATCAATATGGGCCAACATTTCTAAAGAATGCTTTCAGCAACTTGTTGAATCAATGCCACGTAGAATTAAGGCAGTTTTGAAGGCAAAAGGTGGTCAAACACAGTATTAGTATGGTGTTCCTAATAATCCTATAGGTGAGTGTATTTCTTATCCCAGTGGTTATCTTGTGACCCCTTTGTACATGCAGGTGCTGACTGATGGAGTTGAAATGTTTAGAAAAATTACATCCAATTGGTACATTAACATTAACAAAGATAAACCCAACTACACTTAATAAAAATGTATGTTGTTCATTTTGTTTTATATATAATCTGATTATGTATTAGTTAGATGTCAAGATTTAGGGTGCTATTGTATTTGGTGTGCATGTGAGATTTATTGGAGTTGCAGCTCTAAGGAAGATCTAAGGGGCCTGCTTCCTGCAGAAGAGAGAAAAGTAAACTGCTGACTATCTGAAAGAAAATTACGAGGGAAGCAATTTGGTAACATATGAACTTTGAACTGAACATTTTTAGAAGCCTACTTTGCTTCGGTTTCCCCTGCTTTTATTTCCACTGAATTAGGTAATGGAGGCGTGATTGAATAAAATTGATGTCATTTAAACTATTTTGTTCCTGAAATATGTTATAGGACACCGATTTGTTTTCATTTAGGCTATTCATTCACTATGCAGTAGGCAGCGATGCGGCATTTAAAGACAACAAAACAAGACAACGAAGAAGAAGCTGGGAAAAAAAACGGTCTGCGCGCGCACGATTTAGTTCATCTTGAGGTAAAATGGCGACGGCTGCCATTTCCACGGAGTTCAAGAAAATATCGGATTTAAGAGTTGTTGATCTTAAATCCGAGCTCAAACGAAGGAATTTGGACACTTCTGGTATAAAGAGTGTTCTCCTCGCAAGATTGAGACAGGTAACTAAAAAAAGCTACTTTGTTCAAAGAAGGGTGACCAAGGTGGGTAGCCTATTCGTTACAGGGATGCTAAGGCTAATGTTAGCTAGGCGTAACGGTTGAAATGCTTGCTGGTTCTGTTTAGCTTTGGCTAAGTAAATAGCTACACACTAGGTAAACTGCTAATACTAAACATATACACCAGTTGGAAAAAGTGAAACGCTACACGCATTATTTATGATAATGTTAACTTTAGCAGTAAGGCAATGGTAGCACAACAAACATGAGAGGCCTGTGTAGGCTGCCTGTGCTTCGAAAATATGTGTGAAAATGGCTTTCTGAATCTTTAAAGCGGTGCCATATTAACACTGTGCGTCAATGTGTACTGGACATAGAGCGAACTCTAGCTCCCCTGGTAGATTCTGACACCCTTTGCTACATGATGTCGTGTTGGGGTTTTACATTAGCTAATATTAAATCCCCTGAATCTAAATAGTTTTGGATTAGGTTTAAATAATTTAGTTACAGGCATGACGGGATAAACTTGACATTTATCGTTAAAATGTATCTATAATTCCACGTCTTAATGTGCTTATATATCATATTCACTACCCAAAGCCGTCCAAAAGAGAACATCTCATTTGACACCTTTTTTGATCTGAATCCCAACTTCACTTCAAAGTACTTCCAAGTTCTAAATCAGCTTTTGCTGCTTGATGAAAAGGCAGAAACAATACAATGTTAAATAGTAGCAATACAATGTTTGTGTATGCCAATGGACCCTGGGCTGATTTAAAAAACAAAAAAGCTTAAATAAGGGCTACAGTCTTAAGCAAAATTTGTGCACCAACAGTAGTTGCAGTAATTTAGTGGCATTACTTACTGATATCCTCTGCCTGAATATTACAGTAGTGCAGAGCATAATACAACTAACTTGGTCATCACTTCATTTGAGTTGGATTGCTGAGCTAAACAGAGCACATGACCAAGGTTAAAATGAATTCTTTTTTCTTTATTTTAATATTTTGTCTTATCTAGCTAACTGTTCATTCTGTCCTATCAGGCATATGGATTTGCAGTTGACTACACAATTGTTGATGGATGAAACAATCATGAACAATAAGGATATTGAGTGTTGTCGGTAACTATTAAAGTGTTTTTTATTCATTCTTTTTTTATTAAGGCTCTTGAGGATGAAGATGGTGACACAGAAAACATTCAAATCCAGCTTTCAACTGACGCATTAACTCGGAAAGGTGGGAAAGCTAAAGGACAAGGTAATCTTGCTATTGATTTAGCCTAATCTATATGACAGGGTGGCTAAGCAAGTAGATTTTTCATGGTTTATGTATTTCACCTTTTAGGTAAAAAAGTGGATTCAGATGGGGACACCACATGGGAAGAAGATGTGTCTTCCAAGGTGACTGGCATTAACAAGATAAAGCTTTTTTTTGTTTTTGCCCCTCTTTCTCACAATGATCTTTAAAATGGCATCTTATACCATCTTTATAGAGTTGTTTTGCATAAACAGCACCAATTGTTTTGATCCAAAGTGTAAGTCTGATCACCATAATGACAGCTGTTTACATGGTTAATGTGAAACCAAACCTTAATTTATTTAAAAGTTTGGGTCACCAATAGAACCACACAATCATCCGTCCAACGAGCATTCCAGTGGCTGCCAGGAAGTTAAGTCTGAAAAGTGTAAAAAGAAATATGTATGACAAAATAGTTTAGATCCTTACAGGCTTAGACATATTTACAAAGTTCTCATACACAATTCAGACCTTACTCCGTCCCATTTAACACCTTAACTGAGCCCAAACTTAATTCAAACTAGCTGAAACATAGCCAATGTGTTTGTCAGTACTTAGTGTAAAGCCGCATCATGTAGTTTTCTGATAGAAATTACGACCTTTAGAAAGTCTAAAGTGCAGAATTATGTAAAATTTGATTAATGCTCCAGGGATTTATAAAATAGAATCATATACTTCAACAACTGCAATTAATTCTGTACACTTGGTTATATCAATCTTTTGTTGCCTTGAAATATTTGTCAGCTCATCTCAGTGTTTTCTTTTCTAGGAAACTGAAGAGTATGGATCAGAAAAAGGTATGTGCGTGGTGCACTAATCCCCAATTCTAACATTAGGTTGTTTCTTCTTTAAACTAAAATGTATGATGACCGGGAAAACTCATGATAGATTTCTTAAACTACATTTAGTGGTATTTAATGCTTCTGCTAGCTACTGCAATGTCTAGGTCATAATGTGCTAAAAGGAGCTCCAAGGATATGCTAAATGAAGACGTTTCTGAAGACAATCCAATTTTTTTTGTAATTGGTTCAAACATGAACCGTTGGATGTGAGTAGTCTTTACTCAGTTACTCAATTTCTGTGGATTACTGAAAATACATTAAGGAAAAGTTCCGTTTGCTTCTGTGGATTTCTGTTACCTCTGGCATTCCACTTCCCACATTCTGCCGGGAAACAAAGAGTTAAGGTTCACAAACAAGCTGACACTTTATGTCCAATGAATTAAAGGAAGCAACGACTTACAGAACTAGACAATCGGTGCACTCTCCTGTTTCCTGTTCTGATCGACAACATTGGTGGACAGACGAGTACTGGGCAGGTCTGAATACTTCGCTCCCTTTCCAACAGGAATCAGACACCTTATTACAGGTTTAGTCAGGTGACTGCCTGTGAATGAGGTTGGGATTGTGTAGCTCTTGGACAACTGGACTCCTCTTAAACACTTTGTAAAGATGCAGGGGCCTTGAGTCAGGAGACAACTGAAAGATAAAGAGACTTTGTATATTGCAGACATCTATCAAAAATGCACATATTCCTGCCAGCTGGCCTCAGCAGGATGTGTGCAGTGAAGATATCTGACAGACAGCATGGCCTGGGACTGGAAGGACAGACTGTTGTGACTAAAGGGACACACGTTTTGTGTACAGTTGACTGGACACATTACAGCCGAGTGGATTTGATGATGAAACATACTTTTTCAAAGTGCTCTGACATTGGTTATTGGAGAAATATTGGAAAATATTGAAGATTTCCACTCAATACTCCGATGACTTGCCATGGACTGACCAGCTTGGGAACATTTTGCAAAATGGAAGAAAACCGAAGCATGAAGTCATTTGAACTTTCTCACAAGAGTCCTACCTGGAGAACTGCCACACATTGTACGAGCCATCTGGAATTGCAGATTCAGTATGAATTATGACTCAAGTACTTTTCATGTGTCAAGAAAAGAAGAGCACTGAATCCTCCCCATTTTCAGTGAAGAGTGTGTGTTTTGTGTCTTCCAGTGGTGTATACGCCCTCGATGACCATTAACACTAAATGTGCTTTCTATTCTACTTTTTAGGTAAAGTAACATGCAACATGTCAATGTTAAAAGTTGTGTTTTGCCATGTTTATCCTTGTTAAATCCCTCAGATGTAACTGATACAGATGATGGTACTCGTGAAAATTCTAAGCCTGCCCCCTGTGAGGACAGCCTCGCTCAGTCTGAGGCTGAGGCCCTGGTTGAGGCTGAACCAGAGTCAGAAGCTGTGGCGGCTGATTCAGAGCCTGACCCAGAGGTGGATGCTGAGCCAGATGTCCATACAGAGCCAGATGAGGAGGCTGAGCCAGAGGTCGATGCAGATGGCGAGACAGAGGTGGATGAGGAGGCTGAGCCAGAGGTCGATGCTGAGCCAGAGGTGGATGAGGACGCCGACCCAGAGGTGGATGGGGAGGCTGAGCCAGAGGTGGAGACCGAGCCAGAGGTGGAGACGGAACTGGCTGAGATGGATGCTGAAGCCATGAATTCCTCTAAAGAAGCTGAGGATGATCACCTATCTGTCTCAATCCCAAATGAAGACGCCATCACCCTAGATGTTGATGGTGATGATCTCCTGGAAACAGGTAAACATATGAGACTTCCAGATCCAGAGGCCGAGAAGGGCACTGATGAGCCAGAGGCCTCTGCTGAGACGGGCCCAGATGACGACAAGAAGGTGGAAGAGACCGAGGGCCACAAAGATGGTAAGAAAGATGATGGATCCAGGGGTGAGCCCACGAAGAAAGACAGCAGAGAGGCCCTGAAGAAAGCTGAAACGGGAGACAAAGAAAAGGATTCTGGGAAGAAAGGCCCCTCCGCTACTGGGGCATCAGGTCAAGCAAAGAGGTTGGTCTTTCTATGTCAGTTCTTTGATACTACTACCAAGTCCAGCTCACTAAGAACGCAACATTGTGGGTAGCCTCAAGATTTTTTTTTGCCATAAGGGAAATGTTCACTGATGTACCTAACCCTGCCATTTACTACTTTGATTTATTTTTCTGAAGTTGGTTAAATTTTGACATTAACCAGGAGCTGAGAAAACCTCTTATTTTGTTACTTTGACCTTTTCCAGCAATTTTAAAGCCATTTCCAGTTTCCACTCAAGGCATTGTAAAAGAGCATTAGTCCCCGTGATGGCAGTGTTTTTTTCCTTTTGGTCAAATGATTCTCTGTGAAGTTGAACAAACCTTCGAAGATTTCATTGGTCCAGGGAATAAATTGGCTGTCAACTTGACCCGTCTCACCACTGGAAAAGCAATGAAGCCTGTGACACATTGGTTCAGATCCACGCCTTGCCCACAGGATTTTTTTTTCCTGAAAAAACAAAGTGTATTATTCCACTAGATGCCTGTCACTTTAAACAGTTAAATTTGCATTCACTCACTTCCTCTTGTTTGTTGCAACATTTGCCTTGTAGCTCTTCAAGAGACAGAGATGGAAAAGCTGCAAAAGATGAAAAGGGTAAGCATTCTGTTGAAATGTTGTTGAAATGGAAACCTAGGGAAGCACTTTTATCCATTTCATTTAACTTGATGCAATATATTTAATACCAATGACTGCTGAATGTGTTCTGGAAAACATCTTTATCAGGAGTCATCAGCAGTAACAACAGCTCTTCTCGTAACATTTGGGTGAGCGGCCTATCTTCAAACACCAAAGCAGCTGATCTAAAGAACCTGTTTGGCAAATATGGAAAGGTAAATGACGTGCAGTTTTGTTTTTGGAATTGGTGGTTGCTTATTTTGAATGAGGGGGATGAAAATGTGTCACCTTTGGGTGTATCCCAAATGGGGTAATCTGCGAAGATTATATACATTTCTGATATTTTGGAGGGGGGTGGCGGTGTGGGTCTGCGAGTACAGAGTAACAGTGAATGAAATGAGGTTAGTTTTTGACGGCTCACATGCCTCGAGGTTAGAATCTCTTACAGTAACGTTATGGTAACCTTAATTGGTTTATATGACTGTATGGTAAATTTGGGACTGTTAAACAGCTTGATAAGGTTGAGTTTTGGTTTAGCGAATGGTAGCCGCCACAATTTGGATGTAATGTTAGGTGTAGGGCTAATCCCATCATTTTTGTTTTCTGAAATTTGTTGCCAACAGGTTTTAAGCGCCAAGGTGGTTACAAATGCTCGCAGTCCTGGTTCAAAGTGTTATGGCTTGGTGACGATGTCTTCCAGTACAGAGGTGACGCGCTGTGTCTCCCACCTTGACTGTACAGAGCTCCACGGACAGAAGATATATGTTGAAAGGGTAAGCTAGGGAGCAAATCTAGAGTCAAAATTGTTTGAGACCTTGATTGGTCTAATGCAACTCTATTTATGGAAATTTATATTTCGGTGTTGCTGTTTTTCAGGCCAAAAATGATCCGTTCAAAAAGGAAGGCTCAAAAAAAGAAGCAGAGGACATTGCAAGTTCCAGCAAGTCAAGTGATAAGCGCAGTTCTACAGGAATAAAACCAACTAACAAGTGGGTTACAGAAGAAGTTGAAAAGCTAATTTGTTGATTGAAAGCGCATTTAACCTTTTGTTCTCGTTATGTGTAGAGCACAGCCTTCTCATAAAAAAGAGGACAAGAAATTGGATAAACTCTCAGAAAAGGAAAAAGACTCATCCAAGAAACAGGAGGCCAGAAGTGGAAAATCTGAGTCCGTTTCATCTAACTCTGGGCAAGAGTCTTCGAAAAAAGATGACAGAAAGCATGGGTGTAGGTTTTACGCCTCTTGATCTCTATTTGAGAGAATCCCATTGAGTTTATCAATAAGTATATGTATGTCCTCTTTGATTATACATCTTTTCTTTTGTTCTAGGGACAAAGAGCCCAGGCAAGATGGTGGTGGCACATTATCCCAAAGGAGATTCTAATTTTGGCAAAATGAGACCTTTCAGAAGGGGCAGGTATTTTGATAAAGTAAGACTTTTTGATTTGTATTTGATTGATTGAATTATCTTTGAAAAGCTTATTTAAAATTTGCCATCAGATGATGTTAAATGATATTCTGTTCAAAACTTTTTTCAGCCCTTTGTCAACATGAATGTTCAAAGGCGGCCAAAATGGTTAATTCCTCCCGAAGAGGTGAAAGTCTTGATGGACATATAGCTTTGTATTTGCTTTTAACATGCTTTACCTATTGAGTTTTTTTTTAACTTTAATTTGTATTTTATCCTTCCAGTTAGAGATGATGAGAGACAAACAGCGACCTTTTATCAACAAGGGGGAAGACATCCTGCCTTTTGAGAAGATGAAGGAGCAGAGGATGCGTGAACGGGTGGCTCGTCTGGAGCGTGTCCGTAGAGCCATAGAGTTGCGCAGGTAGTGTGCAGTAGTGCACAGTTCATAAACATTTAGTAGGTGTAAAATGAATTGTTTTGAACTATTTTTGGTTCATTGTCTGAAAGTTCTAAGTCAAAGTGTGTTTGTTTTTAGGCGGCGAGAAATTGCCGAACAAGAACGCCGGGAGCGTGAGCGCGTCCGTCTATTACGGGAGCGAGAAGAACGGGAGAACCTTCTTCGGGAGCGCCAGAGACTTGAGCTGGAAAGACAAAAACTAGAGAGGGAGCGCTTGGAGAGGGAGAGACTTGAAAGGGAAAGAATCCGTATAGAGCAGGTACAGTGAGCATGAACAAATTTGCCCTTTCCACAGTCTAGTCTTCAGGCTTCTCTGAAAACTCCTCAGTTGCAGTCTGGGTGTGCAGTGGAATAAAAGGGATAGACGGCTGTGTTCATAGGCAAGAATAAGTTGGCTTGTGTAACATGCCACTTGTTTTTCAATGCTTCTAAATTGTTTTTAGAAAATTGTTTAACCCACTCAAACTGGGATTTTTGTACGGCTTCTAAGAGTATAGAGGTTTTACGTCTCTCAGTAATTCATTTTAATTGCCATATTATATCACCTCCTTTAGGAACGACGTAAAGAGGCAGAACGCATGGCACGTGAACGTGAGGAGCTGCGGAGGCAGCAGGAGCAGCTCCGTTATGACCAAGAAAAGAGAAACAACCTCAAAAGGGGCCGTGAAGTGGAACATGGGTATATACACTATTTAAATTGTCCCTCAGCAGTTTCATGGTGATGTGATTTGGATTAAAGTTGTTGGACTCCAACGTAGATATTTTAGCATTTTACCTGAAGCCATACTTGTTTGTTTAGCTGCTCAGTGGCTTTGAGAGAGGTTTTACATGGGGATATTTAAATCAACCTCTTTAAGTAAAATTAAAGCAAGTGCTGTGATCAAATGTTGCATTAAAGATAGTACAGTATTAAATACTTGACTTACCCAGGCTCATTACTCACGTTTGTATTTAATTTCTTAGCCGGAGAGATGATTCCTATTGGAATGGCAACAAGAAGATGCAGGCTGACTCTGATGCCCGTTTGAACCAAGGTTCCAACTACAACCGGCAGCAGAATCGCTTTTCAAACTTCAATCCCCGGGAAAGGGGTCGCTTTCCAGAGGCTGCTGCCGAGCAGCCTAACGCGTTTGACAGGTACAAGTGGTGAAACCAAAGGAATTGAAGTAGTCATTGTGGTAACATTAGTAACAAGGCCTTTTTTACAGAGGATATTTCGACTAGGGCTGTCAAAATAATGCCATATTGCAAATTCCTTTTAATGGCACTAAGTTTTGGGATTACTGCGTGCACGTTTTGTGATTAGGGCCTCGGCCTGCTCCGTAGTTAAGGAATTCGGGAAGCAATGCAGCAGTAATGCATGCGGTAATGTCGAGGATGGCTTGCAGAAACCATAAAGTGCTCCGTGATTACATCCAGGGGATCACCAAATACACCGTCTGGCTCGCTGCGCCTTAGTGATGTGCATCTCTAGTCTAATCTACGAGGAAACTTGCAGTGTTCTGTGCCACCTAACAGCGAGCACGCTAAGAGGAAGATGGTGACCGTCATGGATATGGTGTACGCTCTGACAAGGCAGAGTAACTCTGTATGGCCTCTGAGCGTAAACCTGATTCTCAATCAACAATAAAAGGCTTTTTTATGAGCCACACACTTAATCTAAAGAGAGACTTCTCGTTCAGGCTTTATTACTTAAATTTTTAACTAAACTTACTCTAACTTCTGTGATCATTAAAACGCAAGACCAAAGTGAAAAGAAACAAACCTCCTTGAGCAATAATTGATAATTAAAATGCTATTTTGAATGGCAAGTTCAGTTTCAAAGCCCGGTGGTTCTCTCGACAAGACTTAAGTTATTTGCATGTACTGTTGATATGTATTGAATTACCACCGGAGTATGTCGAGTCTCAAGTACCACAACATGTCACTGTAAGAAACCTGAAAATCTGTTTTATGTAGCTTTTTGCCAATTTGACTTTTTGTGATTTGACTTATCCCATTTTGGTCTTCTTTTGTTGCAAGACGTAACCGGTTTGATGGTGAGCCAGAGGTAAAGAAAAGTCGCCCTGCTCCTCACAGAGAGAGCTCTGGCTTTGAGCGCTTCCCAAAGAACTTCGAAACAGTCCGCAGAGCTGAGCCGCCGCCTCCTCCACGCACCGAACTCCGGGACACAGACCGCAGGGACAGGGATGAGAGGAGGCCTGTGTCCATGCAGGATCGCCCTATGGGAGCCAGAGCTACAATGCCTGGCATGTCGCACAACCGCTCACCCAGGGATGGAGGGCATGGATGGAAGAGTGATGGTGGCATAAACGCAAACAAGGGAGATATGCGGTAAGAAAATATGTCGTTTTTAAACATGAAGCATTGCTGTTATGCCCCCACCCAACGGTTAACAGCTTATTTCTTTGTTTTAAATTTCTCATCTGCAGTAATGCTGGGTTAGGCAGAGGACCTATGCGCATGCGGGCAGAGCGATCGGGCAGAGATGGTCCAATCCCTGTACTTAGAGGTGGCTCCTCGGCCAGCCGCGGAAGGAGCAGCTTTAATGATCGGGATGGAGGGAGACCCATGGTCATGAGTGATCAGGTCAGCTTACCTTTTAAGAGTTTGTGCATCCCTTAGATCCCCTGTACTGATGGTACAGGATATTGACATGTCATGCAAAAAAGTAAATATCATAAAGTTATCTTAACTCTTACAATTCTTTAGGAAGTCTGCTAGCGCCAAAATGAGTGATTGTTTGAAAAGTCAATCTGTAAAAATGGAATTAACTTAAGTATTTAAATGTAAAAAAAAAAAAAAAACTCTACTCATTTATAGTGCTGTCAGTTAAATGCAAACCCATTTTAATTGCGTCAATTGTTTTTACCACAACATTAACGTTCTTTTTGGCCTAGCAAACTTGTAGTTTTTTTCACATGCTCTTGCAACAACTAGTAACATTTTACTACAATACCACACCAGATCTAGCTAGACCGGAAACAAAACAGGCACGACGCACACACTTGTTTGGGCTTGCAAGTCGGCCAAAGAGTAGTAACATTACGTTTTGAGTGGATGGCGAGCACGAGACACCGAAATGGGTCCCAAAAAGATTCTGAATGGAAAGTTTG